>NC_069127.1:72796977-73412810 GCF_026914265.1 Mya arenaria
CGTAGCGTTTTCAGAGACCTGGCTGGACAATTCAGTTATGGACTCGGAAATACATATTCAAGGATACAATGTGATCAGAAAGGACCGGATGTGATCAGAAAGGACCGGAACAGACAGGGAGGTGGAGTATGCTTATACATTCATGGTGATCTGGCGTTCACCGAAAGACGGGACCTAGAACAGGAGAATCTTGAAGCCGTTTGGGCTGATATTTCATTACCAAAAATCAAATTTTAATAGGGTCATGTTATAGACCACTTAAACAAACAGATTTAATTGATATTTTTGAAAATGTTTAATCTATGGTTAGATCTGACACAGAATGGTACATCCTAGGTGATTTTAACATTTGTTTTTTTTTTTTTGCAAAGAAATCAGCTCTTTTTAAAAGGTTTGAACAAGTTCTAAATATCTGTAATTTAAAACAGATCATAAATGACCCTACCATAATCTCTGAGTCCTCCTCTTCTGTGTTATATCACATTTTATGTAGCCATCAAGACAAGATTGTTCAGTCTGGTACTCTTCTGATAGATCTTAGTGATCATTTGCCTGTATTTTCTACGCGTAAAACACAGAAAGGAACGTATAATAGCCATAAAAAATGTTGTTCTAAGATCTTTGAAAACATGGTCAACCATGTTTATTGCAAAAATGTAGAAGATTCATGGCTATCTTTTAAAGAAACATTTCTGTCAGCTTTGAACACTGTTGCTCCTGTTAAGGAAGTCAGACTAAAACAAAGAAGTGAACCATGGTTATATTCCAGCATTCTGGAACTCATCAGTCAAAGAGATGCTTATTATTTCAAATTCAAAACAAACAAACAGAAAGAGATGTTAGATAAATATCATTTTTACAGAAACCTTGTTCAGAAAGATGTCATTAAGGCCAAATCAGAATATATGTCAAACAAGCTGGAGGAAAATAAAAATGATCCAAAAAAGCTGTGGTCATATTTAAAAAATCTAAATCTTCTCCAAATATTGTTTAGAACATTGATGATGAAAATTGTTTTGAACCATGTAAGATTGCAAATCATTTTAATATTTTTTTTTACTACCGTAGCCTTAACTCTAGTAGAAAAACTACCTTTGACCTTCAGTTTGTTTAACTATGAGTCTGACTGATTTAAACGATTTTATAAAGATAGAAATCCTGATTCTGTTAAATTTAGACTTCACACTGTTAGTGAATAATACATTTACAACGAACTTAAATGTAAACTTAATTGTACAAAAAGCACAGGGTTAGATAACATTTCTGCAAGATTTTTAAAAGATGCTGTACCATTTTTTAAAGATACCTGTAACATTTCTGATAAACAGCTCTATCACAAGTAACATTGTACCATCTGAGCTCAAAAATGCTTAAATTACGCCATTGTTTAAGAAAAACAACAGATATAATGTTTCAAACTATCAACATGTAAGCATACTATGTATAGTTTCAAAAATGTTAGAAAGAGTTTTATACAACCAACTAGAATCTTTTCTTGTTTAAAAATAATTATTATACGAAATTCAGAGTGGTTTTAGATTTAACTATTCAACTGACTCTTGCCTAATTCATTTGACTGACCAAATAAAACAACGAAATTCAAAAGGTCTATATACAGGAATGATTATGTTGGATCTTCAAAAGGCGTTCGATACCGTAGATCATATAATTCTATGTCAGAAGTTAAACAAAATTAGCTTGGATTCAATTGAGTGGTTTCAATCGTATTTATCTGGACGTAAACAAGTTGTCAATGTAAATAATACAACATCTGAATTAATGAACATCTCGTGTGGCGTTCCTCAAGGAAGCATACTTTGACCGTTGCTGTTTTTATTCTACGTCAATGATATGAGTATAAGCATAACTAAAAAAAGTAAGTTAATACTATATACAGATGAGAGTGCTATCCTTTTCTCACACACAGATCCTTCTGTTACTAGTAATGTACTTGGCAAGGAACTTGAAACTTGTAGTAAGTGGTAAGTTGGTTGACAACAAACTGTCTTTGGAAAAACAGAATGTATTTTATTTGGGTCTAGAAGGGAACTAACAAAAGTTGATAGCTTCAATGTAAACTGCAATGGTCATATCATAAAACCTAAAAAATCTGTTAAATATCTTGGAAGTATACTGGACAATGATCTAACTGCTGCATCTATTGTTAACAATATTGTCCGTAAAGTTAATTCTAGGTTGAAATTTTTATATCTATATAGACAAAACCGTTTTTAGATATGAATCTAAGAAGAATGTTATGTAATTCCTTAATACAATGCCATTTTGACTATGCATCGACATCTTGGTACAGTGGTATATCAAAACAATTCAAGAATATATTACAGGTCACTCAGACCAAAGTTGTCAGATTTATTTATGGCTATGATTGTAGAACTTCCTTGAGCCTCGGCTTTCAGTGATCTTGAATGGCTTAATATAGAAAATAGGATAAAGCAACTAAGACTAAACCATATACATAAAATCTTTAATAGTTAATGCCCATCATACTTACATGAACATTTTATTTAAGTCTCATCCACACATTCTTACAACAGTAGACATAGAGCTGGAAATTTTAAAGTGCCACAGGCTGACAGTTTTATATTAAATACTTTCTTTTATCAAGTAATCCAGGACTGGAAAAGTCTTGCAATAAAGGTAAACTAATTGCAAAATAAGAATAATTTAAAAAAAGAAGTGAAATCACATCTCATTGTTGATATGAAGTGTAGAGAATTGGAAGAGTTCATATTTTATTAATTGTTATTCATTTAGTTTTTAAGCTTTCATATCAGTTCTAAGATTTTTGTTATATCATATTAAAGTGTTATATGTTTTTACAGTCGGTTGCATGTAAATTGTAAGACTTACAGTTTATAACTATTACTTTCAATTAATTAAGAAATGCATTGCGGGATTGATGTCATTATCGGGATATGAACGCAATTGGGCCGAAGGACTCCACGTGTACTTTGACCAGCCGAATTGCGTTCATATCATATATATTCATTACTTATATTTACACCAATAGTGCATTATTTCATTCAACAAAATATTTCATTTCATTTCAGAAAACCTTTCAGTAATCCTTTCTTACCCAATCTGTAACATCAAATGACGTAACAATAACGCGGAAATCGCTTGAAATCACTTTTAAACGTAAAATTGAAACACTTATGGCAACGATACATTTAACATATGATAATTTAACACTTTTTAAATTGTCTATTTATATTTTACGGCACCTGCTGACACAAAACAAACAATTAATAGATAAAAAATAATGTATATTGTTATACCATGAATTGCGATCCGAACACATCCGAAGATGTTGCGTTCATCGGATGATAGCTGCAATTGCCGAAAACCAGTTCATTTAAAGAATGGAAGTTGAGGTGTAAATTGTGAATTCTCATTTTAACCATTTTCAACGTTGGCCAAAATTCCACAAAAAACGTTTTTCGGCACGTCTGGTACTCACCAGAGGGGAGTAGTCGGAGCACCATCTAGAAGATGTTGTAGGGGACACATAAACCAACCACCCCATAGAGGTCACCATTCTGGGAAAACTCGTTAACTCCTTTAAACCAGTTGCAAAGCTGGCCAAACTTCCACAAAAACGACAAAGAAACCGTTTTCCGGCTAAGCATACATGTGTATATACATAATATGAAATAAGGCACTGCCTTAGACGGGCTCTAGGTATGTTATCAGTTGCAGAAACTGCTAATGCAGTACATTTTTTCAAACATTTTTTCAAACATTTTTAAAACAAGAGTCAAAATTCATTTTATATGACATGCTATGACTTTGACTACACAAATTAGATTATTAAGGTGCATAACAAGTAAGGTTAAGGCAATGCAAAGCAAATTTAATATTTTAATGTTTGAAAGAACTGATAATAACAAACACAAGTATATTAATTCACCTAATACTGAATATCATACAAGCATTTACAGTACAAATAAATGATTCCTACTTTAAACATAACAAGGTAAACGAAACAGATTGAGTTAACTAAAAACTAATTATTACAGTTATCTGACATATTAACCTGTACTAAACTATTTTAAAAATTATGTAAAACAGCATTATGTATATTTTAGATTTTTAAGGGTCTGCAAATAACCTGGAAAAATGGTTTGACCACCTCAGCAGTTTGAAATGAATATAAATTCCCTGTAGTTGATGTTGTAAGCACCATTCCATCATTGAATATAACAATGTATGCAGAAAGTATGAAAATATTTAATTATTTAAAGTATGAGTCTTTAAACTGAATTATACATCTATAACATTTAAAAAAAACAAGAGGGCCCTGAAGGCCCTGTATCGCTAATCTGATCCAATACAGATCACCAAGAATAACAATCTGATCAAGTTCCATGAACATATGATCATAAATGTGGCCTCTAGAGTGTTAACATGCTTTTCCTATTACATGACCTGGTGACCTTGTTTTTGACTGCACATGACCCAGATTCGAACTTGGCCTAGAGCTAATCAATATGAACATTCTGACTAAGTATAATGAACAAACAGTCATAAATGTGACCTCTAGAGTGCTAACAAGCGTTTCCTATGATTTGACCTAATGACCTAGTTTTTGACCGCACATGACCAAGATCGAACTTGGCCTAGAGCTAATCAATATAAACATTCTGACCATGTTTCAGGAAGATACAGTTGTAAATGAGACCTCAGGCCTCAATTTCTCGGAACTTCTTAAGTCCCTTATAACAGGATTAAGCTAAACCCACTATTTTTGGTTTTCAATAATTTGGATAATGTTTACTTCTTTAAGAGTTTTTATACTTTAGATAGAAATGATCTATATGTTAGTAAAATTACACCATTTTTCATTTATCAAAATTCCATTCAAGTATGTATTTGAGTAATTGAAATAAGCTACTTAAGCCTGTTAAGCTTAAGAAGTTTCGAGAAATTGGGGCCTAGAGTATTAACAAACTTTTCCTTCAATTTGACCAGGTGACCTAGTTTTTGACCACACTTGACATAGATTCGAACTTGACCTAGAGATTATCAATATTAACATTATGACCAAGTTTCATGAAGATACAGTCATAAATGTGACTTCTATAGTGTTAACAAGCTTTTCCTTTTATTTGACCTAGTGACCTAGTTTCTAACCCAAGTTGACCCAATATCGAACTCGTCCAAGATTTGATCGAGGGTAACATTCTGACCAACTTTCATTAATATATTTCCCGAATTGTGACCTCTAGAGTGTTAACAGTCAAATTGTTGACGACGGACGACGACGGACGACTACGACGGATGACGGACACAGGGCGAGCACAATAGCTCACCTTGAGCACTTTGTACTCAGGTGAGCTAAAAACAAGCACATATATTTTTCAACAAAACATTAGTTATTGATATTGATACATATATATATACATATATATGTGTTGTAAACTTGTTATATATCCACAATAAAGCAATTTAACAGTCCACAACATTATCAGAACAAAAATGTACTATAATTATGCTTACATTAGCTCATTCATTAGCTCATTCAGTTTTAAACTACAAAATGTATATCCTTTGCCAATACACTTAATTATTCAGAACTTATTAGATTTTGTTTTAATTTTAACAATGTCACTCAATTCTTGTCTCTTATTTCAATTGTTCATGATGATTACAGTACTAGAGTCATCGATCCAAGATACATAATGCACTCTGGTATAGGGTACTGAAGAAGTGATCGTCCCATATGCCAACTCTGGTTTCCTGGATAAAATGTAACTAGTGAATACAGTACTGAAATGATCAAATCCTGATGCCACTCTGGTATCCTGGATTGAACGTTACTGTTGAATCCAGCTTACTGAAGAGATCAATCCCAGATGCCACTCTGGTATCCTGGATAAAACCGTACTGGTGAATACGGTACTAAAGTGATGAATTCCGATCTGAAACAGATTATCACCTAACTCAGAATATAATAAACAAGGGTCAATGTGTTTACATTGACGCAGATGAAGAGACTATCACACTAACAAATGAAGTCACCGTTGTTAAAATATGTAAATATGGCCTAAGACCATAGTTATTCTAACTATATGTTTCATATAGACACTAACCTTGAGCTTACAATGTATCTCTTCAAAACAGTATTTCCATATAATATTTTTGCAAAAACAGACTTCAAAACTCCTGTAGTTCAGTTTCAGGCTGTATGCAACACATACTGAAAGTTTGGCTATTTGGATATTTTAAACACTTTTAGAATGAGTATAAGCACCTGTGGTGTTTTCATAAAAAGCAGAAATACCCACTTCCATCAATCGGTAAGCCGCAAACTTTTAAAAAATGACATAGAGCCAAACTGAAATGCTTCCAGTGACAAATGACGCAGCAAAGGGAATGGCAAAAAAACACCAAAACTGAAAGATTCATGACAACTGCTAGTGTCTTCATGTATGAGATGGCTACATAATGTAGAAAATGCAGTGATAGCATAATTATGCTAAGTTTAAAAAAAATGCTTTAAGTATCTGTTTTGAAGGCTAGATTTGCCTTAAAATTAAGATTACAGCTCTTAACCAGTGTCTATAAGTTGCTTATTTGCGAAAAGCCGCAGCAAACTGGATTTTATTGGCACATCACATTCTGCAAGCAAGACACAAAATCACTGATTGACACAAAATAAGACTTCTTCTACTGTAAAAGTATGAAAAATGCCGGTAAACACTCATTTGAGACATGCATAACCTTTTATGTAGGAATTATGCTCCAGTCAATTGTAAACACACACCCCCTAAGCCCGGGGAATAGCGGGGACTTTGACTTTCAGTCCAGCCAACCCAGCGTAAAATCCCCGCCCTGCAGGGAAGAAATGATGTTAAAATACCCGCCAAATGCCCCCGCATTGCTATATTTTGCGCCAAGACAAAACCACCGCATTCACCCGGCAGGGACACCTGAATGGTAAAAACACAGCCCTTTTCCCCGGCTATCCCCGGTTTACCACTGGACCTGGAGGGTCCAAGGTTACAATTGACTGGTGCATTAATGCGACAAATGTGCAGTAAAGCTCATTAATTAAAAAAAAAATATGACAAAAATATTTAATATATAGTCTTTTGGACGATTTGCAATAACCTTTTTAACAACTCAAAGGTTAATCTTTACTAATTGAGTACCCAGATGCATTTTGAAAGCCTTTAAACCAGACTTTCTTAGAAATCTTTCTTACTTGCAGACAAAATTCCTTTCTAAAAAATCCTTGCCAAGAACGGGTATGGAATTCCATCACTAGACCATGTTTTGATCAGCACTGGTTCTTGTCCTTGAAAATACCTCTGTGGCTTCAGCAACCAGGCTGGCTATATTAAATAAACAATAAATTTGATAGTGTTTTTAATTTATAAAAGCTGCACTCTCACAGATTGAACGTTTTGATCAAATTTTATTAAACAATTGTCCTGAGATTCGGTACAAAAACACCTTTTTGGTGCCAATCTGGTGTACCCTTTAAGGTATTTTGAGTGTATTTAGGTTTTTTCTTTAATGCATAAAGGGAAAAGGTTCTTATCTCAATTCCCCTGCTCACTATTGCTTTTGCCATCAGAGATGTATTTTTTTTTCAAAGTATTAACTTTAAGTAAATGAATATATTCATGAATGATTGACAGTATGAATGAATGAAAAGTAGCAATATTTCTTTAGATAGGGATCTCATTGTGTTGCTGTGATTGTTTTAGTAGATGTTCATAAGCTAAAAATCATGTGCACACTAAATGAAACATAATTCTGCATCATGTGTAGTAAGTTGTGATACTTGTTTGCAATTAATGCAATGTTTGCTTAAAAGAGCAAACAAAATGGGCGAATAGATGCACAATACAGTCCAAAGACCAATGAAGGTCGGCAGTTTTATAAAAAAAATGATATTATCTCAAAGCTGCAACGAAAACGGCATGAAAGAATTTCAATTCGGAAAGAAACAGTTCATCAATGAGCTATTGAAATAAACACTGTCATAACAAGCGAATGTTAATATCAAAGAGCTAGAAACATACTGGCAATTTATTTCAGGGAAACCTTGACAAAAGTCTGGTTTATTTCCAAACTCATTGCCTCCAGTAATACATAACATGGCAATACCTGCATTGCTGAAAATCTGTCCTCAGCAGTAATGTCAAACCAGGTGGCATGGATGCATTCTGAATTACAAAAAAAGTCTGTAATTTGTGTGAAGCTTACATATCCCATTTACAAGTGATTTACACTGAAATCTAATTGTTCTTAACTAAAGTAACCCAACTTCTTTATGACCAAACATATTGCTATTGAGCATTAGTACACTTTATGTACATGACTTTTTTATTTTGTATGTCATGTTTCTTTGCCCCAATTTATGGAAATATTTTATAACAGGTTCAAGCTTTTTAAGTCCGTTACGCTTAAGATTTATCGAGAAGCTGGGGTCTTATGCACCA
The DNA here is from genome assembly GCF_026914265.1 of Mya arenaria. Taxonomy (NCBI): domain Eukaryota; kingdom Metazoa; phylum Mollusca; class Bivalvia; order Myida; family Myidae; genus Mya; species Mya arenaria. Next base: position 72,805,452 of record NC_069127.1, read on the forward strand.
GTCAATTGTAAACACGCCCCCCCCCCCCCCAGGTCCGGGGGTATACAGGGGATAGACGAGGAAATGGGCCGTGTGTTTACCTTTCAGGTGGCCCGCAGTGCCGGGTGAATGCGGTGGTTTTGTCTTCGCTTTAAATATAGCGGGGAATGGGCCTTACCTCTAGGGTCTCTTGGGTGCAGGGGCATTTGGCGGGGATTTTACCATCTGTTCGTCCCCACAGGGCGGGAATTTTAGCTGGGGTTGGCTGGACCAAATGTCAAAGTCCCCACTATTCCCCGGACCTGGTGAGGGGTAGGCCGTGGTTACAATTGACTGGTGCATTATCGCATGCAGATTTTAGTGAATCGCAGAGGTTGTTTACAGTACTTACTGTCAACAACACAAACTTCTTTAGGCACCTCATTTAGACTTTTTTTACTAATTAACAAGCAGAAATTTTGACACAATGGCAATTTTATAACAAACTTGACCATGAGATTGAGTGTGAGCAAGTCAGTTCAGTTTGACTTACCATTTGGGTGAAAAATTACTGAACGGCCATGTAAAATGAAAAAATGGAGTTGCACCTAATTTTTTAAGGTGCAGGTCTAAGAAAAGGCATATCTTTTGCAATGCAAAATATGTCAAAGTGAAATTACATTGAAGGAAAAGTCATAAAGTCATCTCTCTCTTTAGTTCATATACTTAAATATCTTATTATTTATTGCATCCGGTCCTAACCTAGTTGTTGAAGGTTGAAAAAGTTACATCTTGAACAAGTTGAGGATTTACATGATTCAAGTGTTGGGTCAGTTTGTTGCTCAAACTATCATCTCATTTACGGATGTAGCCTCTAATGGTTATTATAAGTGGTTAGTAGGTTCCGTTTGCTAAATGACTTCTTTTGAATATCAGTTGGGATCATCTTTTGTATCCTAGATGACCTCCACGTACACCATAACTGAATTATTAACAGTTTATTCACTTATGTCAGCTCATGTTTTAATTTTGGAGGGAAATACAATGGACTTCTTTCACTGCGTCATAAATCTTAACCAAATGAGGACTGAGAGATGATCTTTGTTATTATTGGCTAAGGATAATATATCTTATCCTTGATGGTAGGTTTTTCTTGCTTCATTTAAAAGACAAAGTGACTTATCCGTTGACATACAAACTAGTTCAAGGTTTTCAAATAATGTATGGGGTTGAAACATCTATCTCTAAGTAATGAAATATTTCAGCGGGAACTTTCTTTGTACACAACTGTATAAATATAGAGACTAACTATAACACAAGCATTAATTTTAATGTTTATTAAACATCACTACATAATCACAGTGTACATTAAATGATTCGTAGAAAACATAGGTAAAGTTGTCTAAAACAATCAAACAAAAAACTCTAAAATCTCAAAACAGCAATTACTCATTGGTTACTCAATTAAAAGAGCAATTACTCATGTGGTTCTCAGTAAAACAGCAATTACTCATTGGTTACTCAATTAAAAGAGCAATTACTCATGTGGTACTCAGTAAAAAGAGCAATTACTCATTGGTTACTCACATCTATTGTCCGACGGATTGTTTGTTTTCTATCATTAATACAAGACAGCTTTAATTCAAAATAATAACAATATATAAATATATATTTACATGTTATCCATACACTGTGCCGTTGTTTATTCTTAAATTGCTTTATGTCTATGTTTGTAAATATAATGTGTGCATGCTTTTCTTTAATTATTGTCATCTTGTTATTACCATTCTGTAAATGGTAATTAACTTGTAAACAAGAACACAGGAAATTTGCAAGTCAAAATGCATTAATTTGTGAGTTCTGGTGGAGTATAATCATCTAGAAGGACTTCGAAGAGAAATTTTCTTTTATTGATTGCAAATCTTAACGCCTCTTCTCTATCAAAGTCTTCTGACTGCATTACATTTTCTGCTGTTTTCTTGATTGCTTGAAACAAGCGACTGTCTTTTAGTGCCGTGTACCACAAAAGCTTGTCTGTGAATAGGTCTGTCAATGCTTTACGATAAACACTTTTCATACTTTGAAACACTAAATTCATCGCATCCTCTTCCGAGATTTGTTCTTGATTAATTCGTGCTAGAACCTTCTCTTCATATTGAGGGTAAAGTTCTTCAAAAACTTGTTCCACAAGCGTGTCCATGGGGTTATCGTCCTCCTCGGTGTCTGATGAACTGATTGGTTCCTCCATATCGCTTAATTGTTGATTATGTTTGTTTCGTACATGCCTATCCAAGTTGTATTTCCTATCAAATGACGCATCACATTTGTCGCAAGAGTTCATGTTTGACAAGATATCAATATATCTAGGGATATCTACACGAATATGTCTTACACGAATATGTCTTTAAAGAGTACTTTCTTTGAATTTTTAGAGTTTTTATTTGGAATTTGACTGTTTTTCCTCAATTTTTTTGTGATTTCATTCGATGTTTTCCTTGGTTGTTTTCTATCTTCGCGCAATAACTTGTTAAATGTAATTTTCCTCCTTGTTTCTTTCCTGTTGATGCTCGTTTTCCTGGTGACCCTTTGTCTCGAGAGTCGGATGAGGAAATGAGACTCTTGAAACAATTTGATTTGAGTTGACCCTTTCTTCAATAAAACGTGTGATGTATGTTCTGTTTTCTTCACCACCAATGAAAGTTTTTCGTCCACTGTACAAGTAATATGTTGTATAATAGGCGACCACTGTACAGTTTCTAGTCCCTTTTCTTGAAAATAATTTATCGTCTCTTCTGTAATCTCAAACTAAGCTTGTGCCATACTGTGGGCAAGCTATTGAAATGTTAGTCTCATATACACCAATTACAACATGACTCGCTTAACCTTGAACTTATAGAAAACACACTCAGCATTGACAGTCCTTGACCGAGTGACTCGGGCGGGAATATGTTGGTCAAGTTAAGAGTCATTACAACCTTGACCGACCCTTGACCCGGTTTCGTTCTTGAATCGAGCGGGATCGAACAACCTAGTTAGGATGACTTTGTAGATGACCTAAATACATTGACAATGATCTAGTTTTCGCCTCAACGCTGACAGACCTTGAACTGATTATCGTTTCGCAATCCAGATGGTGACCTACTGGTCAAGATCTAGGACTGGAACCACAGGAACCTCCTCCACGAACTGTATTTGGCTACTACTATTTTATTAAAAAAATCAACGTTATCAAATAATATACTAGCAAGTCAAAAGATTACCCGAGGTGAAAATTTGCACACGTTGCAATACAACGCAACATATCGTAATGAAAAGATGATATAACTGTTTCATAATCTACAGCTTACTGAAATACATGTACACAACTATGCATTTCAAAATCAAGTTCAAAATCATTTTAATGTCGAAATGCAAATAAATATGACCAATATCGATAGCGCTATTACTTATATCTACGTTTTATTGGAAAAAGTCATAACATTAATATAATTACAAAACAGTTTTAATCGTAGTTCATCTCTTTTCCCATATTAAAAGTCAAGTCAACAAAACAATGTCCCTACTTTAACGCATCCAGTGGTAAACGAGTTACAGATAAAATATTTTTGTGAGTTTCATGTAAGTCCATTCAGCCGGAAGTATCACCTTTTAACTCCAACTTGTGTTTTTCCAGCCTAATGTGTGAACATTCTAGTACCAAACAACGCAGTAAACATTTCCCTCCATGTCAAAACAGTATTTAGAAAGCAAAAACGTGTTTCTTAAGTCCACTGAATTCCTTAAACACCATCAGGGCGTAATTTCAAATTGTCTCTTGTAGACACAATAGGTCTCCAGCAGCGCTCTGCATCCTAACTGTGGTTAAAGTCAATCGAACTCATTATCAAACAAACCCCAGACGGGCTCTCCAAAAGTCAAGCCAGAGCTAATTGAACCTCATTATGGCTACCACCAACCCATATCTGCCATACAGTCACCACAGACAGACTGTTCTCAAGTCCACTGTGTGTTCAAAAAACCTTTTGTGCCAAACAAACGATAAAGGGGCTCTATGAAGCTCTATTTAGTGTCAAATTGACCATTATTTTGTAATACTTAAGACCATTTAATGTAAAGATACCAAGTCAATTCATTGCCCTGTAAAAAAATTCTGCTGCAATGAAGTTTATCTAATGTCAAATATTCCACAGTAGGGCTCTAAAATCTACATTCAACTCGGTTCAAAATAATCACAATTGCAGCTACATTAAGATCAATCGTGTGTCAGCAAACGCAAAAGCAGCATAACAATAAGCTTTCTTTACCACGGAAGGCTTCTACCACTCTAGTTCTCTGTCATTTTCATTTACATTATGACTACAATAAAGCACATTCAGAGCTAAACACACCCATGTGTATCTCTCATTAAGCCTACTCAGTGCTAAATTGACCACATTTTGGCAACCATAACGCCAATTGTAAACCAAACAAGCTCATGTGCAACTGCCATTAACCATTCGCAGTGCCTAATACACCACATGTTGCCAACCCATGATTAAGCCCATTCAGAGCCAAATAAACCCATGTGCTTCTCACATGAGGGCTTTTCAGTGCCAAATACTACACATTTCGGCAACCATAAAGCCCATTCAAAAGAAACCAAATCCATGTGCAGCTCTATCAGTAAGACTAGTACTCAATGCTATGGAGATATCCTGAGAGGGTCATTACCCTAACCATAACAGGTTAGTTTAATTAATAAAAGAAAGCTAATGTAATGGAACATTCAATTTACATTGATTACACCCCAAACTGAATACAAACAATTTGTATTAGCGTTATACAAAAAAACGGTACTCCGCCTACTTCACTCTGGTGAGTACCAGATTTAGCCGAAAATCGGTTTTTGTGTCGATTTTTGTGGAATTTCGGCCAACTTTGCAAGGGGTTTAAACGAGTTAACGAGTTTTCCCAGTATGGTGACCTCTATGGGTGGTAGGTGTTTGTGTCCCCTACATATGGGGGAAATGGTTTAATAAAGTATTCCGATATAAATATATTTCGGGCCGGAGATTATATTTTCCGGACGAAACACTTTTTTCGCTCGGAGAAATGTTCCGGCCGGAGAATTTTTACCGCTGTACGGCTATCCAGCTAACTTCACGCACCTGAATTTAAGGTCATTTCTATAATTAAATCTGGTGATGATCGGGCAAATAATTCTAAAGTAGACCAATTTTAGGTAATTTCTATAGTGAATGTGCGATAACTCCGGAGTGACTTGAGTGATATCACCGGTTAAAACTCGTCTTATATATTATGCTCATACATATTTTGATCAACTTTGGTGATGATTGGACAAACGCTTCGACTGATCGGACGACTTACCGGACTCCTCCCGCTTGTCGAAGGTTAAACTATAATTTTAAAAACGTTCCCAACAGAACATTTACATCAACCAGAGTTATCTTTAGAAGTGATAATTACACTAAACCAATCCTTTTTACTAAAGTGTCCCTGCATCCATGTTAGAACACATATGTATGTTTATCTAACTGGCCAATCAAAAAGAAACCTACCCACAACTATGTAAATAAACAAAATGGTGGTATTTTCTTCTGATCCAATGACATGACTGACATACTGGCGGGAGAGTATTGCTTAAACTTAGCATAATAATTCTGTTTCACCAGTTTAATAATTAGCACGTTGGATCACCGTACACCGGATATAGAAGCACAAGTGAGACGTAAAACATGCTATTTCATAAGGACGGTAAGGGTTTGACCTGTTTTTGTTAAGAATAACTTATGTTCGACACAATGAAGTGTCAGTTTAACGAGTATAGACATGTTCAGGTATACAAACAACAACACATTTGTGACGCATGGCTTTAAAACATTAGTAAACACTGGTAGATACATGTTGCTCACGGGCAAAGGTAGGGGTTTTACAAAACTATTTTAATAATTTGGCTTGTAAACGTCATTTAACAAAAATCTGAAACGATGAGTATCTTTATTTGTCCGTAAAGTTTCTCTGTTTTAAAGCATTTTAAGAAGATATTAGTAATTTCTCGTTTAAATTTGCAGTAATAATGTACTGAGTCAAGATATTTTAACGCAGATACTGTATGGAATATAGCCTTTCTACTTGCTGGGGATAGTTATGGCATTAACATGCGCTCTATAACTATTTTAATCATAGTGTTGATATTTGGCTTTCTTAGTTAAACAGAACAAGTAACATAGAGAAAATGTACCACAGTGCCTTGTAATTACCTTTTCCCGTTCTTAAGTAATTATCAGAAAAGAATAGTGACACAATAATCACGTTGTGGAATCGACAGTGCTGTAATTGCCTTGGGTCTCAAATAGAACACGGATGCGAAACAGTCATAACGAGTCATACTTACGTTTTATGATGATATCCGTTCTTTTGCTCTAGCTCGGAAGTGTCACTGGCTCTTTTTTATACACAGCTCCTAAAAGAGCTGGAGCCACTGTTTCGCAGCCGTGTAGAAGTGCGGCTTCACTGTACTGGCCATGTCTAAAGTTCTTACCACCATTTGCCTTGAATGGATGAGCCATGATAAGTATACACTCTATGAAAACATTATTTGAAAATAGAGGATTTTAAAATACGAAAAATGCATATAATTCCCCCCCTTCCTGAACGAATATAGGTTCCATTTGCCCTGTCATGTGACGACATTTGTTTTGTTTCTGTTTTCAAAAAAGCTGTATAGAGATTATACATCATCTTTAGAATACAACCTACATTTTCAGCCAATGCAATTGCAAATAGGTAATCATTAAGTACTAGGCTTAATATTCAAGAATTTCAGCTTTCGCGGGTGTTTAAAGGTCTGCCTACTGCCATTCATCCGATACACAATTCCTGCGTCAAATTTTGCGTTGACAATCTAACAGCCAATGAAGTTGTATTCTAAGTCAGTTAGATGACTTGAAGTAACATTGCTACGCTCACTCCGCCCATTCTTAATCATTAAAGTGTTACTTCATGTCATCTTAGTAATACATATATGCAATAATACTTGTAATATTTACACGTGGTTATCAAGAGTGTGTATTCTCGTATATGTTGGATTTCGTTGCTGTAAGAAACAACAATAACTTATTTAAAAAGAAATTCATTAATGAAAAGCAGACTTTATGTAAGCACAATAATCTATATGTATGAATTGTCACTTGCATATATCACACATTTCGAAAACGAAATAAATAGTGAATAAAAGACATACTCCAAAAGTGGGTTTGGCCTTGAATCTGACAACAAAACAATACATATTTGCACCCATTTGAGGCATAAAGTACTTTGTATTAAAAGAATATTACATTTCACGATTCGCAAAGTGGCGTTTAATTTCTATGGACGTCTATTTCTTAAAATTAAATTATATTTTAATATTTTAATGCTTATTCAAACATTAATTACTACGACTATGACACAATCAGTATGCTACTATCCACAGCACACTATTTTCTAGTATACGGCTAAACACAGTCCACAAAAATACTAAACCCAGTCCATATAATGCGAACATATCAAGGCTGTATCTTAATAAGGAGCAACTTTACAAACACGAAATTAGGCATATAACTAACTTTTAAGACAATGAATAATTCGTACGGTTCTGAAATTTATGTTATTGTACAGTTTAACTTACCGGTAAAACAAGAGACAGATTGAACATGTGTGTAAATTTTGAGTGAGTTGTTACGTTTTAAAAACGAATGGTACTGCTTACAAACAAATCTGGGACTTGTTGCATGTTATTTGGTTGGATAAAACATCTGACGATTACAATCAATATGTATTACTATTAAAATTAGCAACAAGCATGTACTATTGTACCAGTTGTTGACAAAAAATGCCATATTGCGTAGTTTACGTCTCGCTAGGGCTACTATTTCGGTGTACGGTGATCTGCCGTGATTATGTCAGACGTTAAAAGTTGGCCACATTTCAACACTAAACAGTCTTTCTATAATACCACAAATCTGTCTATAAAACTAAATCAGGTTTATGAGGAAATCTTGCAAAAATCAAAAGCGGATGGGCCCATTGACATGTCATAGTGTAAGCCATTTCTGGTAATGGTCATAATTTCAGATAAAATTGGCTCCTTTTCAAAGTGAAATAATCCGTGAGCACCTTTTTTTCTTTTCCATGCAGTTATTGCTAATTTAAACACAACTTTTTCTTCGTCATCTATTATGTCTGCATGATCCATGATCCGGAATGGTGTTCTCCGTATACCTTTCAAAAACAGTGCAACACATGTCTGATGTCATCTTTATATCGTTTATCTCCAAATGTTGTTCAGTGAATTCATTAGCTAAAGTTGTGAAAGTCCCTTATCACAAACCTTAGCATTTTCATGTGCTTTTTTACCAAAAAAATGCTCTGAGGCTTTCTATCTGTCCGAATTATAGATCAATTGCAGTTGTGAAAGTACGTCATTGTCTGGCATTCTTGCAATGCAATTGAATGTTTCTTAGGCAAGGACAGTGATAATCAATAAAATTCATGTTTGGATGTTCATTTTGCTGTTGATTTCAATTCTTTGTAACACTGATTATTTCTCAAACTTCATGCGTTCGATCTTTAATTTCTTTACTCAACACTTAAACATCTATGAAGAATTAGAAATATGTCCATAGGACACGGATGCTCCCACACGCCGACTTTGTCACAAGAGCAATGACCATTTTTCTGCCTTGAAACTTTATCTATTTTACAACAATTGTGACAAACTTGATATGAACGTACGCTAAATCACTCTCGTTGGCACGATGTTGGGCGAGAGTCTGGTCTTGTGGTGTGGGGGAAACCAGAGTACCCGCAGACAATCCACTTGTCCCGCTTCGTTGACCATCTACTGAAACTCAAATACGCTCAGACCGGGAATCTAACCCGGGACGCATTGGTAAGAACCAAGTGCGCTCTTCACTTCGTTAACCGGACAATATTTGTTAAGTTGCACAACGTAGCCACCTCAAGCATTTCAGAACGGTTTCATGAGTGTATTAATATAGTTTAGCAGTTATGAGCGACACAAGCTAAACAATTCCAATGTTCAGTGATGCGTCGTTACCCTTAATTAGGAATATTTATGACTAGTGATTTGTTGTATTTGCTTTTTCTTTACATCCTACAAACTTTTTTTCAAACTTGAAGCAAAGGGATATAACCACAACACACTGTGTACTGAGACATGTTTTTTACGGAATCATTATTTAAGTTGGTCCTGGTCGCTGGATAAGCTTACGTTATTATAACAAGCAAAATGGGCTTCGGTGGTATAATTGTCTGCCATCGTCAATGTATTCCTATGCGTCGCAAGCACGTGGTTGAAATGAGCGGCAAAGTTAGCAATAAGTTTAAAGTCACAATTTAAGTCGCAATTCAAAAGCCACAAGTCATAAATTAAAAGTAACAAGTTAGCAGACCTAAGTCAAAGGGTCCTCCCCGGCTTCTAGAAATATTTGAAGTAGGCCTTATCAACCTGCTCTGCTGCTTTGACTGCACTTAAACTGTTTATGTCTCTACCCTGCTACGCATTTTTGGGAACGCTGCCCTTAACACGGGTATGTCTTTTTGAGGCCTTATCAGTCTTGCTTTGTATCATATAGGCAACGCAAGTATGTACAGCAATAGACTGAAACCATATGAAAAATATTTCATCATAATGGAATACATTTGATAAATTTATGTTCATAATGTCATATAAATTTAAAAATAATATACGACCTTTGTTTAAATATATTCACAATTTAATGTAACGACCTTTTGTTAGTAGAACTTTGCAATTACTAGTACTTTTTTACATCTTAGTATGCCTTTAGAGGAAGCAGACATTTTGATGTTGCACTTGCCGTTTTTTCTGTCTGTATTTGTTTTGACAAAGAACCACTGCGACAATAGATGACTCATACTTATAACACTAATTTAATTGTTAGATTAACGTGAGCATTGTAGTCATATAGTGGCGCTCTCATTCTCTTTCATTGAATGCATTAACATTTAATTGGCCTCAGATACAAAATTCCAGTAAATGTTCTTCACTTTTCTGAACTGAGGTGAGCAATAGCGTCCTCTTATTATCTTCTTGTTGACACTGTGTAATCCTTGAAATTGCAACAATAAGGCTTCATATAAAAGGTGTTGTTCGCAGGCTCTGTATCGTATCTTTGAGGAGTGGGCACTGTTGCTTCGGCTGGATTCAATCGTTTGAATTTGATGTCTTTATCCAATTATAATATATATATATATATTACTTAATCAGTTTATAAGATTTGCTTGACTTTATACTTAATCGTATCAAAGTTGATGGCGGTTCCGTTTGGGTTTGTTTGTTTTAGTAATTATCACAATTAAAAAATGTTGCGGCAAGTGAAAGGATGAATACTCAATAACTAGTTTTTCAGTGAACGCGTGTTTCCCAGGCCATTACAAGGCGGTAATCCCATCATTTTTAGGAAGTTATTCTGATACATGTTTGGCCTGTTTATGGCATTTTTACGTGTTATGACCCTCGTTCGGTGACTTTTGGGTCAGAGCCTTGTGCTTCTAAACAGGGCTTTTACTTAAACTTTTGACTACTGGGCTTGTCCCTGTAGTTATCTTTGTTTTATATTAAAATATTGCTTTTATTTCTAAATCAATATGGCAGCTAGAGATAACAACTTATAGCAGCAAGTGAAATAACGTCGTCAACCGTCTTTGCCAACTGGGTTTTTCCCTGTAGTTTTCATTGTGCACGTATATGTTGATAATACATGTGAGAACGTATTATATAAGTGGATAAAATCTTATGCGCCAAAGTGTATGATACTTGGACAATTACAAGCAGGAGAGACTACGTAAATATACAACTGTATAACGATCAATAACATATCTTTCCACATCTCCCCTTGACTCTAGAAATACAATTAGTTTGCCATCATTGTTATTACTAAAAGTAGAATCTATTCTGTAACGCAATATCATTAACATTATTTTTCAGTCAATTCAAAGTTCTTTGGAGAACTATATATACTCTGAACCCTCTCGAAATACGTTCCCGCAAGACTCCTTCAGAATATCATGCGTTCGTAATCATGTTTAGCGGCATATCAATAGGGATCATATTTGCTCAAGTTATGTTCAAAGTCTAATGTACTTATAACATTAGTGTACAGGTTTGGAACTCTGCTTCTAGCTTTGTTATTTGCCAATGGCCAATTGCGTTTACCAACGGATTTTCTTTAAATTGGATGCGCTCGGTTTCTTTTGATTTTTCGAATCCCCAAACCACTGACAAATATCCTTACATTGAGCCAACAACTAATTCTTATTGCAATTAGCTAATAATACACTTAGTGCCTCAAGGGCTTTTCCAACTAGGTGTTCATGATTAATGGCAAATGTACGCTTGTTGAAAACAACCAATTGAAAACAGTCCCCAAATAATTGAAGTCACTGACTTTAGACCCCATTTATTTCACATTAGGAAACAAGTATCCTCTATGCAACCCACTGAAGGCACCCACTGTGTTTTTAAATCTCCATGTATTTTTACCTGCTAATACATAGAAATTGCTGAGACTACATCTAAACATTGTGACAAACCAGTCAATTGAAAAACAATTCATGAGAATTTATGCAGTCAGTCATCTTTGACAGCATCACCTATGGAGGCTAATCGTTGCCAAAAGTCCAGACGTGTATGTGTGTCTTTTATATTTGTAACATTAATGATTTACCAATGTACATTTTACAAACGACAACTCATCGGTTGTATGTTTACATTTCACACTGTACATTTTCATTTTTCATTGTGCCAATTGGAGTTTTATTCTCGTTGCATCTATTCAACAGAAGATTCAGTCGTGTTTATAGAGTTGTTTATGGTAAACAGTCGTCATTGTGTAAAAGTCAAATGCAGATTTTTACGTTGCGGTTCGTAGAAGACAGATTTCAGTTTGTAGTTCTACGAAGTACATTGTATGATGGTGACTTTCCATTCGCTGTTGAACATGTTAACGAGATGAATTTAATTTTATTTATAGATAGCTCCGCCTTAACCACGGCCTTTACTCCCCCTTTCGTCTCTCAGAAATTTCCGCTATCACTCGTCTCTATTTAAATCAATTTTGAACACTTTGGACTATGGATATTGCGAACCTTATTATGGCACTACGGATCATCTATATTAAAACACTTTGGACTATAATTTGGTAACGAATATTTATTGAGAATAAATGATTAAACCATCTAAATGATAAAGTAAATATTTGTAAAACAAACTGGACCTAAACTAGAAACAAAACATGATAGTCCGAAGTATCCCTGAGCAAGGTCCAAAGTGTCTGGTCCGTATTGGTCGTGGTTTAAAAACGTCTTGATACATTTTCATTAATGTACCGGAAATGAAATTTAAGCCACTTCACGGCGGTCTGTTTGAGATACTTATAAATATGTTAAAGCTTGCAGACGCGTAGCGAAAGGTATAGGCGAAATCATCTATCTTTGTATTTCTGAACTTGTCTTTTTTTCTTTTTCACTTCTGAACTTGTCAATTGACGTTTGTAAACCTGGGGCCATATTACAGAAGCGTCTTATGTTAAATTTTTACCTTTTCCTTAAATTCAACAATTTCTTTAACTGGTTTATTTCATTTGAAGACAGTGTTATGCTAATTGTATATTCTGCAATTAAAATATGCAAACTTAAGTTTTTAAAAATGAAAACCCCATTTTAAAGGACTAGTTTTTTAAAGAAATATCACAATTCCAAATTTTACACCTAAGTAAAAATATGTTAAAAAATCTTAAGATGCTTCTGTAATACTGACCCAGGACTTCAAGACTTCATTGACAAATGCAAGAGATATTTGGAACGATTAAGAAGCACATTGTGGAAATTAACACGTCGGGACTTTTGGCAACGAATAGCCTCCATAATCATCTTTCATTAACCAAAAGAACAACATGAACATTTTTTTTAATATTTTGTAAGAAAAATACATGCTATCTTGATTATATTCTGTTTGTGTGTTGGGGAGGGGGTAAATACACTTATGTTAAAAGATATATATTACTTTGAATAAATAGTTTAAGAACAAAACATGTAGGTTTAGTACATGAATCTATCAACTGATAGTATTACAAATTAACCTCAACGTGACCATCCTCTTTAATAATATATCATTTCAAATGTCGTTTTGTGTTCACCATAGTTGTGTATGTTCTTCTAAGTATTATTAAGCAACAAGTTTATCGTGCATTTATTGACATCGAACGGATGTGCAAACAATCAATTTTCAAATCAATTTGTGTGGTTATGTTAATAATTTAAGTGTTCATACTTGAAAAATCGTACGATACATTATCAAACACACTGGCAATTTTCTTAAGGAGTGTTAGTATGTACTTAAACAAATAAAAGGTTTGATGCTACGCAGTCGCATTACCATTTACTTTGTGAAAGTACATACTAATACTTTTTAGCCGTTACAAAATTGCCAGTATGTTTGTCAGCAAGTTTTTTAGTGGTCTATATTATATTGTGTAAACTACACGCTAACTAGGCCAATCACTGTTTTTACGAGTATCTACCTCTTCACCTGATTCAAATCAATAACAGCTGGCTGCTGATTTACTGAAATAATTGTATTAGAAAACTTGACATATACTGCCTTCTCATTGGACAAAAATAAAATGTTGACGACTTAAGTTTGTATACTGGTCAGGTCGCGGTACAATGTTACCCAAATCAAGAACGGCTGACTGCTAATTTACCAAAATAAATGTACGGCGGAATGTCAACAATACTGCTATCCCATTTGACAAAATATAATTTCGACCTCTAAAATCCGTATTATTACTCCCAGTTTTATTATGACCAGTTTTGGATTACAGCCATCAAAATCTAATGCGTTTCAGCCTACACTGAACAAAACTTCTAACTAGAATATTTGTTCAAGCAGCGAACACAAATATAATTGGATATTCTTTGATTAATTGTATCCGCGATATTTTCTACGCACATATTGTGTGGTATTTATATAAACGCCATATTATGACTAAATATTGTAACGCATGGCTATTTAACCGAGCGGTCAAAGAACCTCTATCCTTTCTTTGACGCTACATTTTCTGTGTGGTATAGTTCTTCAGGACAAATGATTGCTGTATGATTTTACTTCAAAACTGTCCTAAAACGGCCGTCGCTATATACATGTACCTAGACCCACAATTGTTACGTGACTATTCCTCTTCTGACTCCCAAAATGGAGCTTGAACTCCACGCGGTTAACATGCTTTTTTATACGAACCTATACCAGCGTGTGTATCTGTCAATTAATATTTAGTTTCGCACCTACCTTAAAGCTGCGTCGGGAACTACCATCCTCGGCACCCCAGCGTATCATATATATCATATATATCATATATATATATACCCTCGGCAAATTAAGGAAACTTCGTAAATCTTGAATATTCATAAGCATTTTCCGACCAATGAAATAGCCGATAACAAAAAGGAAGGAATTTCCTTAGTGAAGAGCTATCAGCATATTTAACAATATCCTGCTTAAAACGATTGGTAAGCCGTGATCTCATTAGACTATTTCGAATCGAGATAACATCCGTAACTTCTCGGCCATTTCCGCATCGCATGAGGTGTGTCTCATGCGACCAATCAAGCGGCTGAATATCACCTTATTAATTATTTATGAGTACAAGATTTTACAGCTTCTTTGCTCAGTGTATCATATAGGTGGGAACTACAGTTTCTGCTCGTTTAGAAAAATATCATTAAATAATCCGACTGTAAGAAATAGACTTAACAGATACAACTGTGTTAACAGTGTTACATAATCGATTTTGGTTATACTTAGTACAACATCCGACTATCATCACCAAGGCAACACATCCTACTATCGATAAGATTCAAAAGTAATGAATATCATTTGCCCCTCTCACTTTTCTCCCATGCCGCCGCCACTGCTGCGGTTTAAATTACCTCATACCAACTAGTTCACTCTTTCACTTATTTGAAAAGCCCCGATAGTGAAGGAGTGTTGGATGAAAGGACACACAAGGTAAATTATTAGTGCATAATTATACAATACACCCTAACATCTAATTTATTTCAAACTATCCCTTAAATTAATAGGATCATTTGTATTTATCAAAGTTATTAACCATTGTTTAAGTGTAAGAGAAACATGCTGAAAAATTGTATTTGTGCGTTAATATAAATAATTGTGATATGTCGTTTAAAATAGATTTTTTGGGATTCCATTGGAAATCCCCCGGATACTTCATTTTCGCCATTAACACACTATTCGGAGCTCCTCGGCCATATTATCAAAAACCACGATAAAATGGCCGAGATATTCCGAATGCAATACCGGCCATATTATCATACAGGGATGTACAAATGGTCTCGAAATTGCAAGTGCTAGAATTTCGAAATCAAGAATAACAATTACACTGAATGTTGGCATTCATAATAAAGATGAGGCTTGAAATGTTAATGTATTCTTCAAAATATGCGTTAGGGATGAGGCACCCGTCCCGCTCAAAACATATATAGTCTAAAATAAAAGACGTGTTATACGGGATTCTTCCAATCCCTAATGTCAAGTGAAGGCCTTATCAAAAATCGTTGACATAATCTGTCAACGAACAATTACATATTGCGACCAAGGCTATTAAAAGAAATTCGATCCTTCCGTGACATATCAAACCTCGCTCAAGTGTACCGAAGGTAAACGCTTCAGGTACTGCCCTATTATATTGCAGTATTTTCAGAAAATGTCATATATCAATAAATTCATATTAGTGTCATTTAATACTGAGCAGGTGCCAGCTCATGCTAGATCAATATCTTTAAAATGTCATTGTATACTCCATTCGTGGGTGCAGTATAAAAGGTAAAAGAAACCAAGCGATAACGTCAGTCTGAATATGCTGTCGTCGGTTGATTTAATCACTGATAACAATAATTTGTTTGATAGCAACGCGCGGTGCGGTATCGAGTGAATACAAGTGGGCATGTTCTAAAACCTGACCTGGCCTGGCCTGGCCTGAGGACTCAGCATTTTGTGTCAGGCCAGGCCAGTCCAGATTGTATACATAATGAGAGTTAAAGCTCTGAATAAACGCAAACACAATGATAGACCTTTATTTAAAAATTAATCTGCATGTTTAATATACTATCTTTTTTGAGATTTATCTAGATAAATAATGTAGTTTATTTGAATGCATATTTAATTATTTTTTATACAAATTTTTCAATTAAACTATGCATGTAGTTTTGAACAACTTGGATGTTCAACTTTATATGAACTGTAAGATGGAATTTCTACACCATAAATAATAACAAATAAAAAAATAATCACAAATAAAATGTATTATGTTTTATGTATGTTAAATATATATATATATATATATATATATATATGAAACATTTGAATTTGAACACGTGTATTTTAAGATTCGATTTGTAAATCAAGATCTATGCACCTATTTTCTTTTAATCCGCTTAGTGTTTTCAATACAGTGTATTCCCATGCATTCAATTAAACTACTTTTTTTATCTAAATAAAACTCAGAAAAAATCATAACATTAACATGCAGTTTTTTCTAAACAAAGGTCTATCATTGTTTTCCAGTATATTCAGTGCTTGTACTCTCAATGTGTATTGAGGCCAGGTTTTAGAACATGCCCTCTAGTCATATGCGTAGGACTGAGAACTGGAATACGAATACCTGTACGTTTCAGAGGGCGGCTCTAACGGGGAATTTAAACCTAGCGCTTGAAAATCTTTGCGGGGAAGAATATTTGCTGCGCTTCCTGTATCAATTTTGAAATTTACAGGATATTGTTTTGGGCCAAGGGACAGACAGACTAATGCACGATCGGTAGAACAAATTGTGGTTACCGTGTCAATGTTGTATTCTTGAATACTACAGATTATCTCCTCATAATTATCGTCAACACTATTCACTGTTTTTTTCCATGCCGCCAACACTGCGAAATGATTGTAGTTGTTACAGTTATGACACTGTTTCCCTTTTGCCGGGCACGCTCCGAATGTACGTGAAGTTGCACAGTTCATGCACGAGCGTCTTTGTCTCGGTCCTTGCCGTGATCTTGAATATAAAGTCACTGGTCGGCGTTGTTGCATTCGGAACTCCTCGGCCATTTTTTAGAAAACAACCTCGGATGTATGCCGGTACATCAGTTGAAATAGTTCGTATTTTTTTTTTAATTATATCATTAAGGTAATAATTAAAATTAGTGTTTTAGAGTTGTATTTATTGATCTAAGTTTAAATTGATTGCCAGTGAAGTGTGGCAGCGATTGATTAAGTAATTAATAAAAAGGAAACACAATCCCAAGAAAGGAAAATCGGCGACACTGGTGCCAACAGTCTAAAGACAACAAAACAATACATATGTGCACCCATTTGAGGCATAAAGTACTTGGTATTAAAAGAATAATACATTTCACGATTCGTAAAATGGCGTTTAATTTCTACAGACGTCTATTTCTTAAAATTTAATTATCTTTTAACGTTTTAATGCTTATTCAAACAATAATTATTACGACTATGACACAATCAGTATGCTACTATCCACAGCACACTATTTTCTAGTATACGGCTAAACACAGTCCACAAAAATACTAAACCCAGTCCATATAATGCGAACATATCAAGGCTGTATCTTAATAAGGAGCAACTTTACAAACACGAAATTAGGCATATAACTAACTTTTAAGACAATGAATAATTCGTACGGTTCTGAAATTTATGTTATTGTACAGTTTAACTTACCGGTAAAACAAGAGACAGATTGAACATGTGTGTAAATTTTGAGTGAGTTGTTACGTTTTAAAAACGAATGGTACTGCTTACAAACAAATCTGGGACTTGTTGCATGTTATTTGGTTGGATAAAACATCTGACGATTACAATCAATATGTATTACTATTAAAATTAGCAACAAGCATGTACTATTGTACCAGTTGTTGACAAAAAATGCCATATTGCGTAGTTTACGTCTCGCTAGGGCTACTATTTCGGTGTACGGTGATCTGCCGTGATTATGTCAGACGTTAAAAGTTGGCCACATTTCAACACTAAACAGTCTTTATATAATACCACAAATCTGTCTATAAAACTAAATCAGGTTTATGAGGAAATCTTGCAGAAATCAAAAGCGGATGGGCCCATTGACATGTCATAGTGTAAGCCATTTCTGGTAATGGTCATAATTTCAGATAAAATTGGCTCCTTTTCAAAGTGAAATAATCCGTGATCCGTGCAATCTTTTCGATGCAGTTATTGCTAATTTAAACACAACTTTTTCTTCGTCATCTATTATGTCTGCATGATCTATAGTCCGGAATGGTGTTCTCCGTATACCTTTCAAAAACAGTGCATTGTCTGGCATTCTTGCAATGAAATTAAATGTTTCTTAGGCAAGGACAGTACATACTCAAAGTCCGCAATCAGTACTTCAATCTAAATAAGGACCTGTAATGAAGTATGTAATATTGTCCTGATAGTCTGCTTGTGTTGATAATCAATAAAATTCTGTTCGGGGTTTTCATTTTGCTGTTGATTTCAATTCTTTGTAACACTGAATTTTTCTCAAACTCAATGCGTTTGATCTTTAATTTATTCACTCAACACTTAAACATCTATGAAGAATTAAAAATATGTCCATAGGATACGGATGCTCCAACACGCCGACTTTGGTACAAGGGCAATGACTATTTTTCTGCCTTGAAACTTTATCTATTTTACAACAATTGTGACAAACTTGATATAAACGTATGCTAATATGTTAAATTTTTACCTTTTCCTTAAATTCAACAATTTCTTTAACTGGTTTATATTATTTGAAGACAGTGTTGTGCTAATTGTATATTCTGCAATTAAAACATGCAAACTTAAGTTTTTAAAAATGAAAACCCCATTTTAAAGGATTAGTTTTTTAAAGAAATATACACCTAAGTAAAAATATGTTAAAACAATCTTAAGATGCGTCTGTAATACTGACCAGGGACTTCAAGACTGCATTGACAAATGCAAGAGATATTTGGAACGATTAAGAAGCACATTGTGGAAATTAACACGTCGGGACTTTTGGCAACGAATAGCCTCCATAATCATCTGTTTCATTAACCAAAAGAACAACATGAACATTTTTTTAATATTTTGCAAGAATAATACATGCTATCTTGATTATATTCTGTTTGTGTGTGGGAGAGGGGGTAAATACACTTAACATATAGGTTTAGTACATGAATCTATCAACTGATATTATTACAAATAAACCTCAACGTGACCATCCTCTTGAATAATATATCATTTCAAATGTCGTTTTGTGTTCACCATAGTTGTGTTTGTTCTTCTCAGTATTATTAAGCAACATGTTTATCGTGAATTTATTGACACCGAACGGATGTGCGAACAATCAATTTTCAAATCAATTTGTGTGGTTATATTAATAATTTAAGTGTTTATACTTGAAAATCGTACGATACATTATACTGGCAATTTTGTTAAGTATTGTTAGTATGTACCTAAACAAATAAAAGGTTTGATGCTACGCAGTCGCATTACCATTTATTTTGTGTAAGTACCTACTAATACTTTTTAGCCGTTTTAGTGGTCTATATTATATTGTGTAAATTACTCACTGTTTTTACGAGTATCTACCTCTTCACCTGATTCAAATCAATAACAGCTGGCTGCTGATTTACTGAAATAATTGTATTAGAAAACTTGACATATACTGCCTTCTCATTGGACAAAAATAAAATGTTGACGACTTAAGTTTGTATACTGGTCAGGTCGCGGTACAATGTTACCCAAATCAAGAACGGCTGACTGCTAATTTACCAAAATAAATGTACGGCGGAATGTCAACAATACTGCTATCCCATTTGACAAAATATGATTTCGACCTCTAAAATTCATTTTGGCTGTTTACTTAGTAAATAGTAAAAGACAGTCTAAGAGGTTGTCTCCCCAATATAGATAGTCACGAAAATAAGTTTTTCATTAAAGGATCATTCAAAATACAAAATTCAATTTCAAGTACAACCTAAATTTAAAGCCCGAAATGCATTAAATAAATCATAAAGTACTGGGCTTAATCTTTAAGAATTTCATGAATTTCCGTTGGATGACCTGCAGTTAAATCTAAACGATGACGACATTAAAACATTTCAGGCATTTTTCTTCAAAATGACATTTTCCATTGTTGAATATGTTGTAATGTCAATTGTATGCCTTATGCAATAATATCTCATTCACTGTAAAATATGTATTTGTTGGGATTCCGTATTATTACTCCTAGTTTTATTATGACCAGTTTTGGATTACAGCCATCAAAATCTAATGCGTTTCAGCCTACACTGAACAAAACTTCTAACTAGAATATTTGTTCAAGCAGCGAACACAAATATAATTGGATATTCTTTGATTAATTGTATCCGCGATATTTTCTACGCACATATTGTGTGGTATTCATAGAAACGCCATATTATGATTAAATATAGTAACGCATGGCTATTTAACCGAGCGGTCAAAGAACCTCTATCCTTTCTTTGACGCTACATTTTCTGTGTGGTATAGCTCTTCAGGACAAATGATTGCTGTATGATTTTACTTCAAAACTGTCCTAAAACGGCCGTCGCTATATACATGTACCTAGACCCACAATTGTTACGTGACTTTTCCTCTTCTGACTCCCAAAATGGAGCTTGAACTCCACGCGGTTAACATGCTTTTTTTAAACGAACCTATACCAGCGTGTGTATCTGTCAATTAATATTTAGTTTTGCACCTACCTTAAAGCTGCGTCGGGAACTACCATCCTCGGCACCCCAGCGTATCATATATATCATATAATACACACACACATATATATATATATACCCTCGGCAAATTAAGGAAACTTCGTAAATCTTGAATATTCATAAGCATTTTCCGACCAATGAAATAGCCGATAACAAAAGGGAAGGAATTTCCTAAGTGAAGAGCTATCGGCATATTTAACAATATCCTGCTTAAAACGATTGGTAAGCCGTGATCTCATTAAACTATTTCGAATCGAGATAACATCCGTAAATTCTCGGCCATTTCCGCATCGCATGAGGTGTGTCTCATGCGACCAATCAAGCGGCTGAATATCACCTTATTAATTATTTATGAGTACAAGATTTTACAGCTTCTTTGCTCAGTGTATCATATAGGTGGGAACTACAGTTTCTGCTCGTTTTGAAATAGCATTAAATAATCCGACTGTAAGAAATAGACTTAACAGATACAACTGTGTTGATAGTGTTACATAATCGATTTAGGTTATACTTAGTACAACATCCGACTGTCATCACCAAGGCAACACATCCTACTATCGATAAGATTCAAAAGTAATGAATATTATTTGCCCCTCTCACTTTTCTCCCATGCCGCCGCCACTGCTGCGGTTTTAATTACCTCATACCAACTAGTTCAGTCCTCCACTTATTTGAAAAACCCCGATAGTGAAGGAGTGTTGGATGAAAGGACACACAAGGTAAATTATTAATGCATAATTATACAATACACCCTTACATCTAATTTATTTCAAACTATCCCTTAAATTAATAGGATCATTTGTATTTATCAAAGTTATTAACCATTGTTTAAGTGTAAGAGAAACATGCTGAAAAATTGTATTTGTGCGTTTATATAAACAATTGTGATATGTCGTTTAAAATAGATTTTTTTGGGATTCCATTGGAAATCCCCCGGATACTTCATTTTCGCCATTAACACACTATTCGGAGCTCCTCGGCCATATTATCGCAAACAACGATGAAATGGCCGAGATATTCCGAATGCAATACCGGCCATGTTATCATACAGGGGAGTACAAATGGTCTCGAAATTGCAAGTGCTAGAATTTCGAAATCAAGAATAACAATTACACTGAATGTTGGCATTCATAATAAAGAGGAGGCTTGAAATGTTAATGTATTCTTCAAAATATGCGTTAGGGATGAGGCACCCGTCCCGCTCAAAACATATATAGTCTAAAATAAAAGACGTGTTATACGGGATTCTTCCAATCCCTAATGTCAAGTGAAGGCCTAATCAAAACTCGTTGACATAATCTGTCAACGAACAATTACATATTGCGACCAAGGCTATTAAAAGAAATTCGATCCTTCCGTGACATATCAAACCTCGCTCAAGTGTACTGAAGGTAAACGCTTCAGGTACTGCCCTATTATATTGCAGTATTTTCAGAAAATGTCATATATCAATAAGTTCATATTAGTGTCATTTAATACTGAGCAGGTGCCAGCTCATGCTAGATCAATATCTTTAAAATGTCATTGTATACTCCATTCGTGGGTGCAGTATAAAAGGTAAAAGAAACCAAGCGATAACGTCAGTCTGAATATGCTGTCGTCGGTTGATTTAATCACTGATAACAATAATTTGATTGATAGCAACGCGCGGTGCGGTATCGAGTGAATACAAGTGGGCATGTTCTAAAACCTGACCTGGCCTGGCCTGGCCTGCTGACTCAGCATTTTGTGTCAGGCCAGGCCAGTCCAGATTGTATACATAATGAGAGTTAAAGCTCTGAATAAACGCAAACACAATGATAGATCTTTATTTAAAAATTAATCTGCATGTTTAATATACTATCTTTTTTTAGATTTATCTAGATAAATAATGTATTTATTTGAATGCATATTTAATTATTTTTTTATACATTTTTTTTCAATTAAACTATGCCTGTAGTTTTGAACAACTTGGATGTTCAACTTTATATGAACTGTAAGATGGAATTTCTACACCATGAATAAAAACAAACACAAAATGATCACAAATAAAATGTATTATGTTTTATGTATGTTAAAAATAATATATATATAATATATATATTATATATATGTATGAAACATTTGAATTTGAACACGTGAATTTTAATATTCGATTTGTAAACCAAGATCTATGCACCTATTTTCTATTAATCCGCTTAGTGTTTTCAATACAGTGTATTCCCATGCATTCAATTAAACTACTTTTTTTATCTAAATAAAACTCAGAAAAAAATCATAACATTAACATGCAATTTTTTCTTAACAAAGGTCTATCATTGTTTTCCAGTATATTCAGTGCTTGTACTCTCAATGTGTATTGAGGCCAGGTTTTAGAACATGCCCTCTGGTACATATGCGTAGGACTGAGAACTGGAATACGAATACCTGTATAGGATGTCAACGTTTCAGAGGGCGGCTCTAACGGGGAATTTAAACCTAGCGCTTAAAAATCTTTGCGGGGAAGAATATTTGCTGCGCTTCCTGTATATAATTTTTATATTATAAAAAATTTGATGTATGTTTTGTATGTTGCTTAATATGTATAGTACATGTGTTTTTGTAATACTTTTTGTGTGAAGGCCATGCTGGAAATAAGTAGTATGTCTGTAATGATTGTACACTTAGTATGTAACCTTCGTTAAATAAAGTTGTTATTATTATTATTAATTTTGAAATTTACAGGATATTGTTTTGTGCCAAGGGACAGGCAGACTAGTGCACGATCGGTAGAACAAATTGTGGTTACCGTGTCAATGTTGTATTCTTGAATACCACAGATTATCTCCTCATAATTATCGTCAACACTATTCACTGTTTTTTCCATGCCGGCAATATTTGAAATGATTGTAGTTGTTACAGTTATGACACTGTTTCCCTTTTGCCGGGCACGCTCCGAATGTACGTGAAGTTACACAGTTCATGCACAAGCGTCTTTGTCTCGGTGGTCCTTGTCGCGATCTTGAAGATAAAGTCACTGGTCGGCGTTGTTGCATTCGGAACTCCTCGGCCATTTTTTAGAAAACAACCTCGGATGTATGCCGGTATATCAGTTGAAGAAGTTCGTAATTTTTTGAATTATATCATTAATTAAAATTAGTGTTTTAGAGTTGTATTTATTGATCTAAGTTTAAATTGATTGCCAGTGAAGTGTATTATTGCAAACATAATTAAGATGTTCAAGAGTTAAGACATAAAGTTTAACTGCTTAATAAAATTACTACGCGATCTACTTGCAGCGGACTTAAACGTACCTCTTTTTGAGTATGTAAACCGTCCAAATACATTCGAGGTTGTTTTCTAAAAAATGGCCGAGGAGTTCCGAATGGCGTTGTTGCTGACCGCGCTGTGTAATCGGCTTGTGTCCAAACGGTTTGGATCGACAGACGTCCACGTCCTTATTCATTGAGCGTAGCTGTTCCTGCGATTGCTCTGTCCAGTGTTAAATCAAAACCAATATTGACTAGTTTTTCGCGTAACTTTGCTGAATTGGTTCCAAACACTATTGTGGCAATTTTAAAAGTACAGCATATCAATAAAAATATAGATAACTACTCAAAGTAAGTTTTTGCTTTACTTATTGGTATTCTATGCACAGATGGTGTCATCTTAATGAGATTTGTATAAAATAAGCTCCTAAGTATAGTAGCTGAAATGTTTACTTTACTTCTTGACACTCTTATCCTTCCCAGTTTTTTAGAAATAGTATGATTATTTGTCAATAAGTATGAATGCACTCGGTGACCAAAGGTACTCAAGAAACCCAAACTATTACATAAGTAAATACTTAGAGACCTCAACTATTACATTAGGGACCCTAACTATTATGCAAGGGACCCCAACTATTATGTAAGTTACCCCAACTAGTATGTAAGTTACCCCAACTATTATGTAAGTTACCTCAAGAAACTCTTGAGAGAACACAACTTTTTGATCAGCTGACTTTGAGTCTGTTATGCAACTGGTAATATATAAAGAAGCAGGCAAAGTAGCTCAGGATCTCGGTCAGTGATTCTTTTCTCGCTCTTTCTTTCGGCATATCTTTCTTTAGGAACTTAAAGACTTTGGTCACTGAAACATCTAAATTTCTAAATTAAACGCTTTGTGTGTGTTTGTGGATATAAAGTGTTAGTGTGTTTGTGAAAATAAAGTGTTAGAAACGTTTTTCTCCCACCTCAGATAAGTAGATCCAATAATTTAATCATGCTAGATATTCTTATCTTGCCAACGGGCGAAGATAAAATGCCCGTATGGAACTCCTTTTTAATGGTCACCTCATTGAAATTACCTCCCTTGCTGAAGACTGTCGTCAGTAGCATCAAGGAAATCTTGTCTTATGGTAATATTCAGAACGCTAATTAATTATTTCTCGCTTCAAATGTCACCATAAAACAGTTTTCACGCATCATTCAAGAAATAATGCTTCATTCTCCTTAGAACTATTTAAAAAGACCGATTTAAATATTAACATTAACTGGATCACTACGCACGTATCCATGACAACCTCGTGCATCGCATATCCATACACAATTATTTTCATTAAGCACAAAAGAGTTCCAGCAAAAAATACATTTTTATTTAATTTTGTCTAACTGAGGTGGGAGAAAAAGCATATACCATAGCCGCTCGTGTAATATAGGTTCATCCCGACCCTCGAGGTGGGTGTTTTGCGGAAACTCGGTAAACCTCGACTTCGCAAAAAACTCTACGCTCGGGTCAGAATGAACCTTACACTCTCGGTCATGGAGGTACTTATAATATTCTTCATTATTGTTCCAAGTATTATCTTGGATGGTGGCAGCAGCGATTAATTAAGTAATTAATAAAAAGGAAACACGTACAATCCCGAGAAAGGAAAATCGGCGACACTATTCTGTCTCTAATCATCTCGTCTGTATTTGTAAAATTACAATCCCTTGCGCACATCCTCAAGCGAGTGATGAATGCGTCAATTGTGTCATTCTCTTGCGTTTGATTAAAGAACTTATAACGTGCAAAAATAGGATTGAGTTTTGGTTGTACATATGCTCTGAATCTTTCATAACATGTACTGAGCTTTTTTTGCATCATCTTCCGAAATGTCTTTCCACGTACAGTGAATATCTCTGCCTCTGTCGCCTACCCACAACATGAAATATGACACTTGCTCTTCTTCTGTTTTTGCCTTCAATGGTCCAGAGAACATCAGCTTCGCGTGACGCTCAAACTTTTCGAATGCCTCTGGCAGATTTGTCGAGTCCCATTCCATGCGTGGTGCTTGAATTCCACTAAATTCCATGTTTACTAATGTAAAACTGTTCAAATCAAAATTTAGTTAATCCACAAATAACTTCTGACACCATGTTTTGTTTTCCTTGTTGTTGTGTGTGCGTTCACTGTTCACTAATGTGATATAATAAATAAGAAACACAAGTGTGCTCTAACTATTTATTATGAACTACGCTAAGCAATGTACACCAACATACTGACCAGGAATACTCAGCATGCAAAGAGATAAATATATAAAGTATAGTCTGTTTCTAGAATCTGCAACAAGTATAATAAATACAGTTTAAAACAGTTAAACTAAAATGACACATTTGATCTTGGTTCGTACAGAAAAATGGGGAGAATGAAGGTACAGATAGTGCCGACATTAGTACATACTTTCCACAAATAAGAAAATTTGTGAAAAAGGTTGATTACTCGCGACTTAACCTCCAAAAATGATTACAAGACAAATTTCAAGAATGTGGATGAAACAAATAGAACACATCCAAGTTAACTGAAGACTCTGACATATAGGGCAATAGTAGGCCTTATTTTCCCAACTAGTATAAATATGTGGATACCATTAAAGAAAGCAACTATTTCTATCACAAAAATGTTTGTGACTGACTATGAATCTTAAAAAAATAAACGAACTTGCCCACATAAGTATTGGGAAGAGTTACATTCATTCTTTAGCGGAGAATAATTCAAATTTGTAAAGACCCAAGTCTACTATGTCTGGATTTTTTTTTGCACTGTCAAAGAATATTTTTTCCATATCTGTGTTTAATGGAATATCATTATTTTTAATATAGACATTGTATCGCAAACTTGTAATGTAAGCTATCTTACACTCTCGGTCATGGAGGTACTTATAATATTCTTCATTATTGTTCCAAGTATTATCTTGGATGGTGGCAGCAGCGATTAAGTAATTAATAAAAAGGAAACACGTACAATCCCGAGAAAGGAAAATCGGCGACACTATTCTGTCTCTAATCATCTCGTCTGTATTTGTAAAATTACAATCCCTTGCGCACATCCTCAAGCGAGTGATGAATGCGTCAATTGTGTCATTCTCTTGCGTTTGATTAAAGAACTTATAACGTGCAAAAATAGGATTGAGTTTTGGTTGTACATATGCTCTGAATCTTTCATAAAATGTACTGAGCTTTTTTTGCATCATCTTCCGAAATGTCTTTCCACGTACAGTGAATATCTCTTCCTCTGTCGCCTACCCACAACATGAAATATGACACTTGCTCTTCTTCTGTTTTTGCCTTCAATGGTCCAGAGAACATCAGCTTCGCGTGACGCTCAAACTTTTCGAATGCCTCTGGCAGATTTGTCGAGTCCCATTCCATGCGTGGTGCTTGAATTCCACTCAATTCCATGTTTACTAATGTAAAACTGTTCAAATCAAAATTTAGTTAATCCACAAATAACTTCTGACACCATTTTTTGTTTTCCTTGTTGTTGTGTGTGCGTTCACAGTTCACTAATGTGATATAATAAATAAGAAACACAAGTGTTCTCTAACTATTTATTATGAACTACGCTAAGTAATGTACACCAACATACTGACCAGGAATACTCAGCATGCAAAGAGATAAATATATAAAGTATAGTCTGTTTCTAGAATCTGCAACAAGTATAATAAATACAGTTTAAAACAGTTAAACTAAAATGACACATTTGATCTTGGTTCGTACAGAAAAATGGGGAGAATGAAGGTACAGATAGTGTCGACATAAGTACATACTTTCCACAAATAAGAAAATTTGTGAAAAAGGTTGATTACTCGCCACTTAACCTCCAAAAATGATTACAAGACAAATTTCAAGAATGTGGATGAAACAAATAGAACACATCTAAGTTAACTGAAGACTCTGACATATAGGGCAATAGTATGCCTTATTTTCCCAACTAGTATAAATATGTGGATACCATTAAAGAAAGCAACTATTTCTATCACAAAAATGTTTGTGACTGACTATGAATCTTAAAAAAATAAACGAACTTGCCCACATAAGTATTGGGAAGAGTTACATTCATTCTTTAGCGGAGAATAATTCAAATTTGTAAAGACCCAAGTCTACTATGTCTGGATTTTTTTTTGCACTGTCAAAGAATATTTTTTCCATATCTGTGTTTAATGGAATATCATTATTTTTAATATAGACATTGTATCGCAAACTTGTAATGTAAGCTATCTTACACTCTCGGTCATGGAGGGTACTTATAATATTCTTCATTATTGTTCCAAGTATTATCTTGGATGGTGGCAGCAGCGATTGATTAAGTAATTAATAAAAAGGAAACACGTACAATCCCGAGAAAGGAAAATCGGCGACACTATTCTGTCTCTAATCATCTCGTCTGAATTTGTAAAATTACAATCCCTTGCGCACATCCTCAAGCGAGTGATGAATGCGTCAATTGTGTCATTCTCTTGCGTTTGATTAAAGAACTTATAACGTGCAAAAATAGGATTGAGTTTTGGTTGTACATATGCCCTGAATCTTTCATAAAATGTACTGAGCTTTTTTTGCATCATCTTCCGAAATGTCTTTCCACATACAGTGAATATCTCTTCCTCCGTCGCCTACCCACAACATGAAATATGACACTTGCTCTTCTTCTGTTTTTGCCTTCAATGGTCCAGAGAACATCAGCTTCGCGTGACGCTCAAACTTTTCGAATGCCTCTGGCAGATTTGTCGAGTCCCATTCCATGCGTGGTGCTTGAATTCCACTCAATTCCATGTTTACTAATGTAAAACTGTTCAAATCAAAATTTAGTTAATCCACAAATAACTTCTGACACCATGTTTTGTTTTCCTTGTTGTTGTGTGTGCGTTCACTGTTCACTAATGTGATATAATAAATAAGAAACACAAGTGTGCTCTAACTATTTATTATGAACTACGCTAAGCAATGTACACCAACAGACTGACCAGGAATACTCAGCATGCAAAGAGATAAATATATAAAGTATAGTCTGTTTCTAGAATCTGCAACAAGTATAATAAATACAGTTTAAAACAGTTAAACTAAAATGACACATTTGATCTTGGTTCGTACAGAAAAATGAGGAGAATGAAGGTACAGATAGTGTCGACATAAGTACATACTTTCCACAAATAAGAAAATGTTGTGAAAAAGTTTGATAACTCGCCACTTAACCTCCAAAAATGATTACAAGACAAATTTCAAGAATGTGGATGAAACAAATAGAACACATCCAAGTTAACTGAAGACTCTGACATATAGGGCAATAGTAGGCCTTATTTTCCCAACTAGTATAAATATGTGGATACCATTAAAGAAAGCAACTATTTCTATCACAAAAATGTTTGTGACTGACTATGAATCTTAAAAAATATAAACGAACTTGCCCACATAAGTAATGGGAAGAGTTACATTCACTCTTTAGCGGAGAATAATTCAAATTTGTAAAAACCCAAGTCTACAATGTCTGGATTTTTTTTTTTGCACTGTCAAAGAATATTTTTTCCATATCTGTGTTAAATGGAATATCATTATTTTTAATATAGACATTGTATCGCAAACTTGTAATGTAAGCTATCTTACACTCTCGGTCATGGTGGTACTTATAATATTCTTCATTATTGTTCCAAGTATTATCTTGGATGGTGGCAGCAGCGATTGATTAAGTAATTAATAAAAAGGAAACACGTACAATCCCGAGAAAGGAAAATCGGCGACACTTTTCTGTCTCTAATCATCTCGTCTGTATTTGTAAAATTACAATCCCTTGCGCACATCCTCAAGCGAGTGATGAATGCGTCAATTGTGTCATTCTCTTGCGTTTGATTAAAGAACTTATAACGTGCAAAAATAGGATTGAGTTTTGGTTGTACATATGCTCTGAATCTTTCATAAAATGTACTGAGCTTTTTTTGCATCATCTTCCGAAATGTCTTTCCACATACAGTGAATATCTCTTCCTCTGTCGCCTACCCACAACATGAAATATGACACTTGCTCTTCTTCTGTTTTGCCTTCAATGGTCCAGAGAACATCAGCTTCGCGTGACGCTCAAACTTTTCGAATGCCTCTGGCAGATTTGTCGAGTCCCATTCCATGCGTGGTGCTTGAATTCCACTCAATTCCATGTTTACTAATGTAAAACTGTTCAAATCAAAATTTAGTTAATCCACAAATAACTTCTGACACCATGTTTTGTTTTCCTTGTTGTTGTGTGTGCGTTCACTGTTCACTAATGTGATATAATATATAAGAAACACAAGTGTGCTCTTACTATTTATTATGAACTACGCTAAGCAATGTACACCAACATACTGACCAGGAATACTCAGCATGCAAAGAGATAAATATATAAAGTATAGTCTGTTTCTAGAATCTGCAACAAGTAAAATAAATACAGTTTAAAACAGTTAAACTAAAATGACACATTTGATCTTGGTTCGTACAGAAAAATGAGGAGAATAAAGGTACAGATAGTGTCGACATAAGTACATACTTTCCACAAATAAGAAAATGTTGTGAAAAAGGTTGATTTCTCGCCACTTAACCTCCAAAAATGATTACAAGATGAAACAAATAGAACACATCCAAGTTAACTAAAGACTCTAACATATAGGGCAATAGTAGGCCTTTATTTTGTAAAGACCCAAGTCTACTATGTCTGGATTTTTTTTGCACTGTCAAAGAATATTTTTTCCATATCTGTGTTTAATGGAATATCATTATTTTTAATATAGACATTGTATCGCAAATGTAAGCTATAATAAATCATGTTCAAATAACAAAGGAAACACATCCAGATTGTGAACTTTAGTGTGATCTGTATTATTTCTTTACTTCCTATGTGTAGAGAACCTTTTTTTCTGTCACTTGCCTGAAAAAATGCATAAGGTATAAATTAAAAACATTTATTTTTTATTTATTAAAGATCAGCAGTTTAACAATCTTTTGGCAATCTTGGGCATACAGGAATTTTGTTAACAGGAAAAGACAAGAGTTTCACATGTTTGATATTCATTTTTGCACAAACTTTTGTTGTAGAGGATCTGTTAGGATTATAATATAGTAATACTGGCAATATGAAATTGGAAAATATGAAACTTATCTCATGGCAAGATTTAATGCTTAATTTTTACTTTTATTTTAAACGATTTGGTTTATTTTTAATGTTAGTAAGTAATTAGTTGAAGATTGCAAAAACGGTAGTAATTTAGTTTGATAGAATTAACAAATGCTAACACCTACTCTGTCCGAGCCGTTTATGATGATATAACATTCCTCCGTATGGAACCAAATGGTATTTTCTCAGCCACTTCATATTGCATGTTGGTAGCCTGAAATTATAAGTGTGTGTTCCCTATGGTAATTGCTACGCTAGTAAATAGCACTGTCTAACGCATGCTAAAACAAAACCAAAGTTCTATCTAAGGCATTTATTTATGTATACACTTGAGGTTTGAAACATTTAGCATAGTATCTGTTTTGAAAAATTGGCAAAGTTTAGTTAACAAATTGTCAATACTTACAATGTTGTGCATAGAAAATTACAGATGTTGTTACCTTTTCGAATATGACTAGAAGTGCTTCAGTGTATAAAACTCTTTAACATAAACATGCGGCAGCCTGAAATTTAAAATGGTATGGAATAATCAGCATGCTAATTTTTTTTAAACCGATTTTAATTCATAGCTCTTTCTTAAAGTTATTTTTTCCATATAAAATGAACAAATAAGCTGCACAGTGTATAAAAACACTTATGACCCTGTTCAACAATTCTAAATGCAAAGCCGTATTCATGTTCCATTGTTTGATATAATTTGTGTAATATTCTCGCGTTGACTATTAGAATCTGAAGAGTGTGAAGGAAATTATTTTGAGATAGACATGATAAAAAAGAAAGTTTATATTTATTTTGTGAATGGAATAAAATACTAAAGCTCAATTTTACACGATTTTTGAAGAAATTGTGGCCATTTGTCAATAGACTTACTTTTTTCTATTGCATCAAAGAGTAAATAATTTTAGTGAAAGAAAATATCTGTTGAAGAATTGAAAATGATAAAATCCATTGCACTTCATTTGTGTTGTAAAGCTAATGTTAAGAGTTAAAGTGAATGTCAATATTTTTATCTCCATCGATGAATAGTAACACAGTATTCATATACAAGAAAACAAATACAACATACATATTATCGTTCTTTAATGCTGCTAGCAAATCCTTTTTCGCCATCTCTCGAACACCATTTGGCCACGAGTACATACTGTATTAAATAATAATATTGCTATAAGGTTGTTAATATCGCCTCCAAAAATCAAAGACTTAGAACCTGTTGTGCAAGTATTAAAATGTTTTTCACAACAAAGGTATGCTTATGGATGGCCTGTACAATAGTATTAGGCAAAATATCTTAAAACATAATTTGTGGTTTGCTTTACTGTTATGATATTATGTTTAATTCCGAAGCAGTTAAATATTCCTAAAAATTCAATAAAGTGAAAAGACCTATTTGTACCCAATTATAGGATCACATAATATCATATTGGAAAATTATGATTAAAAAATGAAGGTGTTTAACATTCGTATTTCTTGTTAACATTACCAGACTATAAGTTGTTTCCCTTAATCTTTCCTGCCTTCCCTCATGCTACCCGTGCCAAAAAAGGTTCGCTAAAGCTAAGCTAAAAGCATAGCTAAAAGCTTAGCGGTATTGGCCCGAAAAAGCGCAGCTTTTTGGAAAAAAATACACAGCTGCTGCAATAAACCTATGCTTTTTTGCCAAAATAGCTTAGCTAATTTCTTAAAAAAGCTCAGCTCTTGGTGATATTGGGCAAAATAGCTAAGCTATTTTTATGAAAAGCGCAGCTTTATGGCGGTATTGGCCCAAAAGCTTAGCTTTTTGATGGAGCTGCGCTTTTTCTGAAATAGCTTAGCTAATTTATGAAAAGCGCAACTTTATGGCGGTATTGGCCCAAAAGCTTAGCTTTTTGATGGAGCTGCGCTTTTTCTTAAATAGCTAAGCTATTTAATGAAAAGCTCAGCTTTTTGGCGGTATTGGCCCAACAGCTTAGCTTTTTCTAAAATAGCTTAGCTAATTATGAAAAGCGCAGCTTTATGGCGGTATTGGCCCAAAAGCTTAGCTTTTCCTAAAATAGCTTAGCTAATTATGAAATGCACAGCTTTATGGCGGTATTGGCCCAAAAGCTTAGCTTTTTCTAATATAGCTTAGCTAATTATGAAAAGCGCAGCTTTATGGCAGTATTGGCCCAAAAGCTTAGCTTTTTCTAAAATAGCTTAGCTAATTATGAAAAGCGCAACTTTATAACAGAATTGGCCCAATTTAGCTTAGCTTTTGGATGGAGCTGTGTTTTTTCTTCAAAATAGCTTAGCTAATTATGAAAAGCGCTTTATGATGAAGCTTTTCAAATAGCTTAGCTAATTTAGCGCAGCTTTAAAAAAAAAAAAACGTAGCTCCTTTTTTCATAAAAAATACCACAGGTGAAGAAAAGGTTTTACAAAAAAAGGCACTTGAGTGTATCTAAAATGCATTTTTTAACAAAAAAAAAAATATGCTTAAAACGAACTTAGAAAAAAATGAAATGCACAAAGTGTGTTTAAACCGCGTTTTTTGGGTAAAAACACGCACTTCTGTGCAAAAGGGCACTTAAAAGTGCGGGAAAAAACTGCATTTTTTATCTCCAAAAAGCCCCTAAAAACTAGAACTGTAAGCCATAGGCTAACGAATACCCCCCCACCCCTCCATGTCTAGGTTGTTTGCCCTGGAGTTAGGCCGGACAAAGCTAATTTTGCCTACAAGGGGAGATAACTCCAGTCAGGGTCATGTGACCTGTACCAAATTCACAGAGGCGAAAGTTTACAACATGGCCATTAATTTCTGAAAGTTTGATAAAGATTTGTTGAATAATAACAAAGATGAATCCCGGACAGGGCTTATTTTGCCTACTTTAACACATCAAGGGGAGATAACTCCAGTCAGGGTCATGTGACCTGTACCAAATTCACAGAGGCGAAAGTTTACAACATGGCCATTAATTTCTGAAAGTTTGATAAAGATTTGTTGAATAATAACAAAGATGAATCCCGGACAGGGCTTATTTTGCCTACTTTAACACATCAAGGGGAGATAACTCTGGTCAGGGTCATGTGACCCGTACCAATTTCACAGAGGCGCAAGTTTACATCATGGCCATTAATATCTGAAAGTTTGAAAAAGATTTGTTCAATAACGACAAAGATGAATCCCGGACAAAAAAAAAACGGACGGACAGACGGACAGACAGACAGACGGACAACCCGATTCCAGTATACCCCCCCCAAAACTTTGTTTTGGGGGGTATAATTACCTTCAAAAACGCACTTCTAGAAAAAAACGCACTCAACTGCGTTTTAAGTGCGCATTTTGGGGTTAAAAACGCAGTTAAACACACTTCAGTAAAGAAGCGTTTAAAACATACTTCCTTTTTACTGATTGAAAGGGAATCTTTTGCACCCAAATTTTATGAAAAAAGCTGTGTTAAAAGTGTATTTTTCTGTGTTAAAAAAAAGCACAAATTCACTCAGGTGCATTTTACCTGCATTAAAAGTGTCCATTTTTACAAAAATATTCATATATATATATATATATATATATAAATATATATATATATATATATATATATATATATATTAAACCATCAAAAATAGAATACATTTGAATAAATACATACACATTTTTGCTTTATTTAAATTTCCTAAACATGAGTTTGTGTTACATATATTTTTATTATTTCATATTTAATTTAACATGACACCTTGTAACTGGACATAATGTATTTACAGACAGACAAACAAGTACAATTTGTCAAATTTAGCAATAATAAAATAACCTTTTACTCACTGGCAAAAATAATTGATAGAAAATCATGAAACTGTTAAAGCTACAAATTGGAAAATGACAGTCTCAAGGAACTTTTGTTATATTTTTGTCAAATCTAGAGATTCCTGACAGCTCTGGAATAAAACAGGGTATCATATTTTAAATATGTAATGACTTTATAAGTACTTAACTTAAATTGATTGACCCAATTTGGCCAGTTTCCAATAACTGGTAAGCCATGTGGCAGATGGCAGTTTTATGACCCCTCCAAAAACCAACACTGTAATCATTTGTATAGCTTTAAAGGTGCTAGTGTGCATATGTATGGAAACATGGCAATTTCAGCTTAATATGTTAATATGATATTAACATATATATAAGGATAAAAACAAGTGCATCTTCATAGAGTTTTAAAACTACATCTACTATCTGGGACCAATAATCCTACTTCCAGCTACTATCTACAACAGCATTGTTATTTATTAAAATATGTGCACTAGATTGAAAGTTGACAAATAAAAGTCCCACAAGTAGTCAAGTGTCATAACAGTGAAATTAACAACTGAAATAAAGAATACATACCATGACCTGAGTGCTTTCACATGTCAGTTTATCACAAATCATCCAATAGTGGTATTGTCATGTTTCTAATCAAAGTTCATATTTACCTGATCTAATGATCATTATTTTACTTCACTAATCCCTTTACTATTAATTTGTTTTAATTGGTGTGGATTCATTTATTAATTAAAACTTCATCAAAATTATTTTAATGAAATCCCAACAAAATGGCTACCAGTAGCTTTGATTTGAAATTGGCTCCCTAAATGCTGAGATTTAATTGGTCCTTGGTACAATCAGATAAGATCAGGCTTATCATGCATGTTGTAAAATTGGAAAGGAAATGACAAAGAATTTGGTAGTGGCATTACAAGAAATTTAAGGAATAATAATTCTATAAATGTTGTTATTACATGCAATTGATTCTTGCCTATAAGTAAAATGTGTTCTTTTGATTACACAATAAATAAGAAATTATAATATATTTTTGATTTTTAAAATAATCTTTCTTTTTATTTCATTATTTTATTTTATTTTAGTTTGAAGGTATATTGATCAATAATAAAATGCTTATTTACTGGTTGATTGATTGATTGATTGATTGATTCATATTCTTGTATTTATGTGTGTATTTCATAAATGTTTACTTTATTACACAAAGATACTACTTTTTTTACCTAAACTAAAAGATACTTCTTAGTAAAAAGATACACTTAAAATGCACTCTTTAATGACAGTAGATTATCAACAAAACTAAAGATACACTTTTAAAAGGGATGCCAATAAAAAAAGATGTATCTTCTGTTCCTGTCAAAATATTGATGCCAAAAACTACAGAAACTAGCTCTGAGTAGCAAAAAGTTTAAACATAAACCCAGTTTAATGGCACTCACAGGTTAAATGCCAAAGACAGCCAAAAATTGTCTTATTTTAAATCGAATCAGCATGTACAGAGACAAAAAATAACTTGACCAACATGGATTCAATTTTAGTTTAAAAAAAAAAAAAAGAGTAGAATAATCAGGACCTGACGAGATGGGACACATTTTAAAACAATTTAAAGGAATTTAGGAAAATGATATATTTTCAGACACCTGCGTTTTGAATAAGAAAAACACAAAAAAAATATTTGGAATTTCTATTTAACTGTGTTATAAATAAATAATAAAATTTTGAAAAGTGAATTTCACATTAAAATATAAACCTTTGTTTTTCTCCAAAAGCTTAGTCTTTTGTTTGAAAAGCATAGTCTTTTAAAGAAATACTAACCCAACTTTAATTTTGGAAAAGACGCAGCTAATATGAAAAAGACGCAGCTTTTCTAAGAGGCAATCTTTTACCTAGTCAAAAGACGCAGCTTTAGCTAAGCTTTGATTTAAAAAACGCATCTTCATAAACAAAAAGCGCAGCTTAGAAGAAAAAACTCAGCTTTGTAGAGAAAAGAACATAACTTTTGTGCAGCTCTTTTTTAAAAAGCGCAGCTTTGAAGAAAAAGCGCAGCTTTTTAGAGAAAAAAAACATAGCTTTTGCTAAGCTTTTTTTAAAAAGCACAGCTTTTGCAAACCTTTCTATAAGAAACACAGCTTTTGCTAAGCTTTTTCAAAATAGCTTAGCTAAAAAAACGCAGCTTTTTGAAAAGCATAGCTTTAGCTAAGCTAAAGCTGCGCTTTTTAGAAAGCTGAGCTTTTTTTTGGCACGGGTATTGCTCTCAACAACCTACATAACCTGAAATTATATTTGAATTTTGCAATACTTAATATCTTTGTCACTTTCAATGAAGACTAGAAGTCTTGGTATAAAACCTTTAAATTCCCACAATCTTTGATAATCCTCAAGACATATTACATAAAGAAAAAGAAAAGGAAAATCTTTAATGTGCATGATATCTGATCTGCTTTCATTGCTGCAATTGATGAAAATAAAATTTGGACAAAAGGGAGCACTTCTCTCAATGAAAATCTGACATTGCATTCAGAATGTAATGTGCACCAGTCATTTGTAAGGGGTGCGGGGTGAAACAGGAATCCAGTTGATTTTTCGAAAATAGATCGGAAATCGAAGTGAAATTTGAAAAAATAAACCTATTCCGACGCCTTTTGCATTAAAAATATTTGTAACAAAATAAATGACTTATGAGTGGATTTCACTTCTCGAAAAAGATTGGATTTCACTTCAATTTCCGATCTTATTACAAAATATGTCTATAACTTCTTATAATTATCTGGTTCAATTTAAATAAAATTTGAAATATAAACCTTTATAAAGCCTTTTCAATTATTTCTTCATCAAAAAGAAAAATTTGTTAAAAATAAATGAGTTATGAGAGCATTTCATGTCTAAAAAGTGGATTTCACTTCTCGATAATTAATTAGATTTCACTTAGATTTCCAATCTTTTGATAAAATATGTCTACACCTTTCTTATTTCTGGATCAATTCGAATAAAATGTGAAATATAAACCTATTATGAAGCCTTTTCAATTATTTGTTCAACAAAAAGAAATATTTGTTAAAAATAAATGAGTTATGAGTGGATTTCACGTCTCAAACAGTGGATTTCACTTCTCGAAAATTGGATTTCACTTAGATTTCCAACCTTTTTACAAAATATGTCTACAACTTTTTTTATTTCTGGATCAATTTGAATAAAATGAGAAATATAAACCTATTATGAAGAGTGGATTTCGTTAAAAATTTTACAATAAATATTATCTTTTAATCAAAATGAATGGATTACGAGTGGATTTCACTTCTCAAGAATTGGATTTCACTTAGATTTCTGACCAATTTTTGAAAAATTGCTCTAACTTCTTCATTTAAAAAAAAAAATCAATAAAATTTGAAATATAAACCCTTCATGAGGCACCTTCGAATATGTATACAAAAAATAATTATTAATAATTCAAATGAATGAGTTCTGAGTGGATTTCACATGAAAACGTGAAAACCACTGTACCCCCCCCCCCCCCCAGTCAAGTGATAGCACGGATCCCCAGGGTGTGGAAGCATTTGGTGGGGTTTTACCATTAGTTCTTCACCGTAGGGCAGGGATTTTACCCGGGCTTGGCTGGGACGAAAATCAAAGTCCCCTCTATTCCCTGGACCTCGGCAGTGCTTACAATTGACTGTTGCACAATAGTGACTTCAACTTTGAAGTAGGTTTGTGGGTCATACACTTGACAAAGTGTCTTTCTAAACCAAACATAGATAAAATTAACATTTAACTATTCGTCTCTTGATATGTCCCTTAAGTCAAACGTCAAACAGTGTCAAAGTAAATCATGTATGTTTTAATGAACATTGGTTTACTTGATCCTAGTCCAAATAATTGTACATTGACGGATTTTTTTTAGATTTTTGATATGGCAAATCCGTTAGGGATTGGAAGAATCCCGTATAACACGTCTATTATTTTAGACTAACTTGATCCCAATCCTTTCGAACATAGCACAGCGACACATCATAATGTAAACTGCTCGTGGTGACGGAGCGCTTTCAAAGTTGACTTGAGGCTGTTCACCCATGTCGTCATCCATGTTATAATCCCTTAAAAAAGTAAAATACTTAAAAGTGGGAGCTTGAAGTGTTGTCCGGAAACAGAAATTGTTGAAATGGTCGCAGTCAACAGTTTCATGGTTTACTTTACGGTAATACGTCGACGCGACCGATCGTAACACCAAACAGCGCGGTTGCCTTATAGGATTGTGTTCGTATTACCCCCCGGGGTTTGTAGGTAATTCTTAGCTCAAGAACTTCAGCGAACATGTTATATATTACATTTTTTGACGTTCTCGTGAACGCCGTATCCAAACCCAACCTGAATTCGTGATATTTTTATGTAACGCTGTTATTTCACTTGTATGCATTGTACAGACAGAATAACTAGATCCTCAGTTAAATGAAGTAAAATGTAATTCACAAACACATTTTCGTAACCAAAAAATGCTTTATAGATAGTTGATTTATCTTAATGATAATTCCGATTATAAGCATTCCTTAACTAGGTTATAGTTGTGTTTAAATTTGGTCGGCCCAGTTGTCTATCCTTAATTATGATCGGACCTGCTTCGAGGCCATCACAATTAGTAATGTCGTTCACATTGTCGTGAATTTTTATGTTATAAAAGGAATGGCAATATTACTATATTCTAAGTATATTCGATACTTTCATTTGGTGTTTAAGGAGTCTATCATGAAATATTTTAATGCAACGTTTATAAATACGTTGAACCTGTTGTCTATCACGGATTATTGAGCATGTCGAATAGGCTATTGAGCAAACAGATTATAGGCTTAAAAGTAACACGCTTATGAAACTGTTGTCCGCATCTTAAAGCTGTATAATATGTACCTTCAAAGCTAAGTCGTTAGTGTCTATCAAAGAAATATTTTAACTGATATTTATGTATGTCATACAAAAATAACTCTTTTTAACCATTTCTTTGATAGACACTTGAAGGTACATATTAACAAAATCAATTGATATATTTTATATGTGTATATTAATTTTTGCATCATAAATATTCTTTGATAATATAAAGAAAAGTATATTGATCAAGTAAGTGTCTATCAGAAAGAAATTGAATTGGCTTCAATTGACAATCAATAATTTTTGCTCACAGTCTGGAGTCTATCACAGATTGTTCCTAGGCACATTGAAGTATTAAATGAATATGAACAAGATCAATGAGAAATTGCAATGATCAGCAGATTAGGGAGGGGGCACACCTGGCACATGTCCCATCCCTAAAATTGTCAAGGTTAAGTTTGCTTTCTATTTCAAAGGAGTAAAAATTAATAAACTACACCTTTCAAATGCCATCATGTGCAGCGACATGAACTCATAAAAACAACAAATTCAAACAACTCAACTTCCTTTAATTACTTCCTCTTGATATTTCTTCATCCGTAAATAAACAACAGTTTCCTGGTCTTCCAATAATTTTCTGATACTGATGAAAATGTATCCATCATCCATGTGATATTTGTTGAAAACAAGAAAAGCATCCATGCCATAAACTGAGAAAAAAAGTTTTTTTCTCCAGTCTTGTAGCAGAACGCAATCCTTGAACATGTGTAAGACATGCCATGAAGTCAATATCACCACTACTTGTAGGCCACCATGTGTTATGTCTGCTTTTATGTGAAGTATTTGCTTTCAACCAGCTGACCCTGGGGGAAGGGGGATACACCCCTTAGGTATGCCCTCTCTAGCGGCTAATTCTGAATACTCTCCTGCTTTTAAGATAAACTTTCATAACCAGTATCACTTAATAAATTAAATTACCTTATTATCAATATTCATATAACTTATCTTGAAGCCAGGTGGTAGCAGATAAACAATGATTAAATGAACAGTTATGTTCATTTCTAATTTGTATTTTTTATTGATATGATTATTCCCAGTATGGAAGATTCATTTTATAAAATAAAAAAAATAAAAATATATAATAGTTAGGATAGACAATTCAGAAACCACTTTTTATGAAAGACAATATTTTAATGTAAATGATACACAAGAAAAAATTTCTTATGATTAACATTAAGAATAAAAAAAAAACATTTTCATAATTGACACTATGTAATGTCTTTGGTAGACAATTACGAAAATCTAGTTTTCACGATAGACAATAAGAACATTTATTTTTGAAGATATTATTGATAAAGAAAAAAAGAAGCCTGTCAGATCATAATAAGTGATAGACAACTGTACTGTATGTGTAACCTACATTTAAAATGATTATTTAGGAAAAATTATTTAGTTGTAATCAATGATAATTGATATCATGAAAAAAATATATAAAATTTGTCTATTGAGAAACCTAGTTCTACACAGCAATTATTTTCTTATTATCATTTATGATAACACTGTCTACTAATATCATGAAAAAAATAGTAAAATGCAAAATGAATTCAAAATATTGATTAAAAAAAGTGAATATCATTAAAATAATTGTGATAGCCTCGAAAAATAGTAATAACTGCAACATCAATGACATTAAAATAATTGTGATGGACTTAAAGTTAGAGACCATCACAATTATTTTAATGCAATTCAAATAGCCGAAAAGTACTTGTGTACTTGAATTAAGAGATTTGAAGTTTTAAGAGATATAAAAACGAATGACAATTATGAATAAAAATCATGACAATTATGAATAAGAATCAAAAACATTAAAATAAATTCAACCTTTAATTTCTATGAAACATTTTTCACGATAGACAATAAGAAATATTTTCTTGATAGACAGTTAAGAAAAACTTTTTTCATGATAGACTGTTATAAAAACTTTTTCTTAAAGGCCGGGGTAATAGTATAAAAGGCAGACAGTCAGAAAAATGGCCACTTCACTTGACCTCACAGAGCTGTCTGCTAGTACAGACTGCCAGTAGATTTTTTCAAATATTCAAATAATTAACACACACATATTGCTAAAATTTGCAAGATGGTTTATTGAATGTATCATATACTTATCTTGTGAATTTCAAGTCTCACAAACAGTTATAAATACTACTTTCAAATATTTTTTTCATAACTGTCAAACAATTTCAAATTTCCCAGCAATGTTGATTGACAGATCCTGAATGTTCATGACCCTCACAGCCAACTGAATTTCACTACCAATTCCTGTTTACTACAGGTTTACCATCATAGTATGAGGTTGTAACTGCCATATGGTGGGAAATATCCATTATATGGGGTGATACATACCATCAAATGGCTTATTATAACACAATTCTAGGAAGTATTGGTCAAGGTATATGAGACTTTATTTATCTAATCTCAAATGAGGCCAAAAAAATTTTTTTTTTGTTTAGGGTATTCTTCCCAAAATATCTAGGTAGGGTGGGTAGGGATTTTTTTTTTCAAAATCTGTCGCAAGTTCTTACACATGGCAGTCTTTCCTACATTACTGTCATTGCCTGACTTTGTTTTATCATATAAACAATAGCTTCGATGTTCAAATTTACTGCAATTGGTTTCAACTGAATGAAGGTGATGCAAAAAATAGAATTCATCGACGTCATCATGGTCATGTGATTGCAGTCATTCAATTGCATCATCATACTCAGTTGATTCTGGTTGACTTTAATATGGGGGTTACGCCGTAACTTTAATGTTTAGTAAACATAAAAAAAAAAAATAACAAC
Source organism: Mya arenaria (assembly GCF_026914265.1). Taxonomy (NCBI): domain Eukaryota; kingdom Metazoa; phylum Mollusca; class Bivalvia; order Myida; family Myidae; genus Mya; species Mya arenaria. The sequence goes on from NC_069127.1 coordinate 72,848,148, forward strand.
ATTTAAGTTATGGAGGCCAGAACTAGTTAAATCTATTCAAGCTGAATACGTTTATATAGGGAATGTAAAATATATTCTTCAACTGTAATTCCACAATATTTAACACTACATAGTGTAAAAACACAAAAATTAAACATAAATTATTTTTAGCCAATACCATTCTCTTATTACACTAAAGTGTTTTATGAACACAAATTTAGATTGATCTGTCAACAAAGCAACGTCATTTTTTAACTATCTAGCAGGTGCCCGTTATCTTACCGCTCAATATACTTAGCGCTGGGATCAGTCGTTTTTTGGCTAGGGAAACAAGTGGGATATGGACGTTGAATTGCCAAAACAAATATCGCCAAAGACATTGAAGCGGCTGTTTATATGGACTAGCACCAGTCCAGGGGTATACTGGGGAAAAGCAGGAAAATGGGCCATGTTTTTACCTCCCAGGTGGTCAGGCAGTGAAGGGTGAATGCGGTGTTTTTTCTTCGCGCAAAAAATAGCTGGTGATGGGCCTTACCTAGGGTCCCTGGGGTGTGGGGGAATTTGGCAGTGATTTAACCAGCAGTTTGTCTGCGCAGGACAGGGATTTTACCCTGACTTGGCTGGACCGAAACTTACTATAAAAATATGTCAGAGAAGTTGAGAGAACACTTTCTCAACAAAATTGAAATCATCCAAATAAACTATTAATAAGTTCGATTTTAATCAATTTCAGATATCGATTTTAATCAATTTCAGATAAATTTGCTGTAAAACTGGCTGTAAACTGAGGTGAAAAATGAAGAACGCAGGGATATTATATCTGTTACTAGAGCTGACTTTGCTTCCTCCATTCTGCGAAAGTAAAAAATGTAACTTACTGCCAGGTAACTTTTGAGTTTTTATACCTATTATTTTATACCTATTAGTATATTATTATACATAATAAATGCATGTATTTTAATTGAATAATTATTTATAAATGATGGGACATTAATGTGAGGTTATTGCCGTAGAATAAACCCCCAGTAGACTTGAGCTTCAATTATATCTTGTTTCACTGACTGTTCCAAGGCGGTTACAAATCCCATCATTTAACAGTGCTGTATAGCAATTATGATAAAGGTATGGTTTGTTTGTGGTGTTTGTATTTGTGTATGCCATGTTAATATGTTTGTGTCTATAGTTCATTGTCTTTTGAATTCTTGCCCCTTAATTGAGAATCTGAATATTTTTGAAATTACTGACTAACTGGCTTGTTCCTGTGTTTTCATTGTATTATTGTACATATTACAACTGGTGTCAATCATTATTTGTTAAGATATTGCTTTAAGATATAATTATTATGTTTGTTATACTTCATTATTACATAAAACATTTTCTTTTTACAATTTTACAAGCCTGCATGTCACAAAGATATTGTTTGGAAAGATGGAACGATGTCTCCGAAAAAGCTGGTTTTAAGGAATGGTATCATGTCACCCCAAATCATTCTTTTATCTTGTGCGGGATCTACAAGAATGCTTCAGACTGTATTGATGATGTCAAACAAATAGGTATGCTCATTTAGTATTCGCAGCTGGAAAAACATTTGTTTTATTGAAACTAATGCTGATGAAATTTCATATGCTTAATGCACCAGTCAATTGAAACCACAGCCCCACCCAGGTCCGGGGGTATGCCGGGGATAGTCGGGGAAATGGGCTGTGTTTTTTACCTTTCAGGTGGCCCCGCAGTGCCGGGTGAATGCGGTGGTTTTGTCTTCGCTTTAAATATAGCGGGGAATGGGCCTTACTTAGGGTCCCTGGGGTGCGGGGGCATTTGGCGGGGATTTTACCATCCGTTCGTCCCCGCAGGTGGGGATTTTAGCTGGGTTGGCTCGACCGAAAGTCAAAGTCCCCGCTATTCCCCGGACCTGGGGGAGCCGTGGTTGACTGATGCATAAAATCAAATAAAAGATTTTTACAGTTTCCTATGATGATCACAACAGATGACAGATAACCAATGTCAGATAAAACTGCTGCATACTATGAATTGAACTTTCAAGATCTAACTCATTTTAAATCATCAAACCAGCATATTTGGGCCCAAAAAATGTGACATACTTAATTATTTAGATCATGAAATGGAAATGCAGGATGTTAGCAACTTAAGAGAATGTGGCTCATTTCTTGTTTTTGTAATAACATTATAAGTCTAAACGTTCACTTTGTAGATGATCAAGCCAGCAGTTGGACAGCAGATTTATTTTGTGTTTCCTCTTATCCAATGGTTATTCTTGGGTTGATGCAAGTTGTTACCCTGATGATGTGGTGAGTGTAAAATAATGTTTGTCTAAAATTAGTTTGAACATTTTGGAATTGATTAGTTCAGCAGGTAACTCCTTATTCTAATTCGTAGCCTGTGTAGCATGACAGGCATGTAAGTATCATTTTGTAAACTCAAACTTCAATTAGAAGTTGGGTCTGATCAGTAGATGACCCCTATTGGGGGTCATCGGGTCACAGGCCAAGGTCACAGTGACCTTGAAGGCAAACTTAACAATTCCTTGACCTATGGTGATCAAACTTGACATGAAGGTTGGCCCTGACCCCTAGTATATGACCCCTATTGATTTTTGGGGTCATCTGGCCAAATCTGGTTAAAGTGACCTTTAACGCAAAAAGTTAAACAAATTTCCCAGTGATATCTCAAGAATGCCAGGACCTATGATCATCAAACTTGACATGGAGGCTGCACCTGACCCCGATTAGTAGATGACCCCTATTGATTTTAGGAATCATTAGGTCAAGGTGAAGATCACAGTGACCATGAATGTGAAAATGTTCTTAGAGTAATAACTCGACAATGCCTGCGCCCCTGGCTGTCAAACATGAATTGGGGGTTGGTTCTGACCTGTAGATGACCCCTTTTAATTTAGGGGTCAAAGGTCAAGGTCACAGTGACCTTGAACTCAAAAAGCTTGTCTATGTGATAACTTGACAATGCCTGCACTGATGACCCTGAAACTTGACATTTAGGTTTTGGGTGACCAGTTGATAACTCCTATGGATTTTGAGTCATAGAGTCAAAGGTCATGGTCATAACTCATATTCATCCGGGGGGGGGGGCATAATGTTTGACAAACATCTCTTGTTAATCTAGAATTACAGCCCATAAAATTGTCCAAACCTCACCATATTCACTCTGTTAATTTCAATAGGCATCACCATGCATTCTAGATATCCCTTTACCAACCCTGTTTGGTTTGTGTTACAGACCTACCGTAGTAAAGGCATAACAACTATATTACAAGGGTAAATTCTATGTCGGATTTCAATGAGTGAATGGCTCCCATTTGTTCAAAAATTGGTGAGCTAATTTCAATTTCTGTGAGAATTTTAGATAGCAAAAGGACATTTTTTAGCCTGAAATGTTGAGAGGTTTTCTAACTGCTTCAGGTATTAATTTATGAACCCTTATTAAATGCAGATTGAGACAATATCAATGAAAACATTTGATATTAGGCACAGGCAGACCATAGTTGACAGCTATGCCATTATTCACTAAACAAGAAGAGAGGCCATAGGTGTCCAAAAAGCTGTAAACAATAAAAGCAAAAAGGCATAAAATACACAAAATGCAAGCGAGGGGGACAATATCTTGCATTTTATATTATCAATACGATCTAGAAGATTTATAAGCGAGGAATCGCAAAAAATCCTTGCTAGAATTATCCCTGTATTACAAATGCTGTACTTTTAAATTTTCCATGTTTTTCTCAAAATATGCTTGAAATATTGCGAGAGTTATTGATTCAAAGTATTATCCTAGATTATAGAAGGGTAATTTTTTTGTATGAAGTATCTGCATTGGCTATGGTACTCAAAATATTTCCACTAAATTTATTTAAACATTGATTGGTGCTCCAGACAGGTGATAATTATCCAATTGCTGAAATTTAGTTTTAAAAGCCTAAAACTTGGGGCTTTTTATGCTCATTTTGGGAAGAAGACCATAGACATTTTGGGAAATGCCGAAATCGGGAAATTTTACAGTTAAAAGAACAAGCTTTTCAGTCTCCTGCGAATGAGGAATTTATTAAATATTACAGTGTTCGAAATTAGCACAAGCCCGCAAGCCCTGCACTGGTAAAATGTCTTTCGGACTTGCTCAAATTCTGAATTTTATATAGCAGGGCTTGTTGAAAAAATTGATGCCAAGCAATAGTATAAGCATTCGGGCTTGTTAATCCAAAAGTCTAATTTCGATGACTGATATTACTTGGGGTGTTTATATCTATTGCAATAGATCATGACAGATAATATTTCATACTGATCTGATTTCAATTATCCCCAAATATTACATCACATGCTTTATTAGGAAAACTTTTTATATCCCCCGCCTTGAAAAGGCGAGGGGATATAGTAATGGTAGGCACGATTTTGTGCGTGTGTGCCTTTGGTGCGTGCGTGTGTACGTCCGTCCGTCCCACATTCATTTCTTTGCATCTCCTCTTACATTTATCATGCGATTTCTACCAAACTTTCACAGATTGATGATCATAAAGTGAAGCAGGGCATATTGTCGGGCTTTTAGGATTCGACCATTTTTGAAAGAGTTATAGCCCTTTGTTTATTTTACATTTCAAATTGGTTTCTTCCCAACTCCTCTTACGTTTTTCATGCGATTTCTACCAAACTATCACAGATTGATGATCATAAAGTGAAGCAGCGCATATTGTCGGGCTTTCCTGATTTGACCATTTTTGAAAGAGTTATTGCCCTTTGCTTATTTTACATTTAAAATTGGTTTCTTCGCAACTCCTTACATTTATGACTATATAGTGACACAGCGCAAATTGTCAGGCTTTTGCAATTTGACCTTTTTTAAAGAGTTATTGCCCTTTTTTAATTTTAGGCATTTCTTATGTTCCTGAGAAACTGCCCTTATCATTGATTGGCTTTCGTTACAAAAAATGTCCCCATGAGACGGGGGATATAGCTGTCTGTGACCGCTCTTGTTTACTTTAGATTGGGATTTTTCTTCTGTAGATAGGGACAATATCATATATTTAGCTTTCGGAATGGGTCCAATAGTTGGACCTGTCTGTACTATAGAAAAAGCCCTGAAACTTGACTTTGAATGAAGCAAAAAAAAAACAATTTGTCACGTACATAAATTTTATTTTTAGCTTAATAATATACAAAGGTAGGAAAGGAATACAAGAGAAAGAATCTGCCAAACATCAAAAGGATTCATGGATCAAGGAAACACCAACAAATGAAGACAAAAGTGACAGCTGTCCAAAGGCTGTTGAGGACTCAAACATCGATAGACACAGAAATAAATCAGTTGAGTCAATTTCCAAGTCGAACATTAACAATGGCAGCATAACAGGCAACATAACAATAATAAATGGAAACGCAATCTACTCTACAAAGAGGAGTCCACGCTTCTGCCGTTGCAGAAATGTAATAAATCATGAGAATATTGAAAGTGATGGTATTGGAGCCGATATGGATCACTCTCCAGCTATTGAAAGTAAGCAACCAGTTCAAGTTTCAGGAGAGGAAAATGGAGGATCTCATAAGTTGATATTTAAAGATAAACCACAAAGTGTTCGTTATGAAAACAGGAATGAAGATAGTGATTATTCTTCTTGTGACTCTTACTTTTCTTGTAATTACTTGAGTAAGAGTGTTCAACTGGTAGAACCTGAGGTGGATAAAAGTAGTTGTGATGAGGAAGAGGCTAAGGAGCATTTTAAGCAGAACTTATATAATGAACCTGAATGGTTATACAGACTAACCGATCAACATGCATTTGATAGTGTGTTTTTGCAAAAGGGAAGAGATAATCATCCTTCTAGCTTATATATGAGCTTGGAACATTTGAAAATAAGTAATGAAATAAGGCCAAATTCTTTGTCTCGTCCTCCAGACCTGAATGAAGAACCAACATTTATTAAGATTCCTGAACCAAATTGTTGTTCAGCTGATTGTACAGAGCCAAAGCAGGTTGTAACACAGTATAAATCTGACAGTAAGGATGATGACAGTTTGAGCACCTCATTATCCATTCGAATTGAAAATTATACTGACTACTCGGGTAAATGCAATTATAAAGACACGGAAAGTATCACTAGTGATGAGCTTTGCTGTGCTGATTCAGAGCAGAAGACTGATGATAGTGGAGTTCTGACGTATAGTGTTTCCGATGCTGAAGATCTTAATTTAACAAATAGAAGAAAATATAGCACTGATTTGCATTTATATGGAAGTGAGGTTGATGTGAGTAAAGATTGTGATCACCATCACATGGCGACTCAAACTTCATATCAGACTTCATCAGCATATTGCGGAAATGAGGATATTATAACCAATAACAGTATGCCAGAAAATGACTGCATAACTGACAAACCGGTTATTTCTTCAGAAATATGCTCAGTTGTTAAGGATTATGGTTCCATGACTGCACAGAGTTCAAGTGATGAGATTCTTAATGTTGTTGAACAGAGTGTAACAACTAACCGTGATTGCAACATTTTACAGCAACTTAAACCAAAAACATTGAGAACATTTAAATTTGAAGAATGTGTAAGGAAGAATCGGCAATTCAAACATCGAGGTAAAAAATGTAAATTGCCATTGGGTGTAAATGTGAACTGCAGAAAGACAGATGTGTCTGCAAGCCATAGTTCAAATTGTAGTCCTAGTTTTGAGGATGCAAGTGTTAGCTCCACAAATGGACTTCAAAATGTAACATGGAATAAAAGAATGTGCAGCAAATGTCATAGAAGACTTCAGTATGATGGTGCAATATGTGATCATTGTGAAAATTCTAGTCATTCTAAGAAAAAACACACAAGGCCAGTAACAATTGATGCAGTGAAATGTGAACTAAGTAGTGGTATTTATGATTCAGGACATGAGAGTTCAATTGAGGAGATAGTATCATGGAGTGGATGGAGAAGAACATTGAATGAGTTTTGCCAAAGGTGGAAGAACAGAGATTTAGAGATTGCTAAAGATGTTACAAGGAGATTGTACATTGACTACTTCAGTGATTTGTCTAATCCTGAAATATACGGACTTAGAACTTACTTTGATCGTCTCAACACAGGCATTCCCATGACTCAAGAGGAGCAAAGACAGTTTGAATGGTTAAGGTTTGTCTCCTTTTACCAGTATCAAGGCAATGGAAACGGGATTGCTTTAGCCAGAAATGGGTTTTGCCATAATCCAGAAGATGGCCCAAACTCCACACACTGCTTTGCCTGTGATGCCAGATATAATGAGTGGGAGATGTTTGATAACGTTGTTGAAATACATACACGTTTGTCCCCAAACTGTCCCCTTCTCCATGGCAACATTGGTGAGGGCACTCGTCGAAATATCTCCATTGTCTCTGACGATGTTCCACGACGGAGACCAGCCCAGCAGCAAACTGCAGTGACGGCTGAACCCACTGGAAGGAATGTGCAGGACTCACAACCTGCAAGGTCCACTTCATCATCATCAGCTGCTGCTGCAGCTACCTCTGGCGCTTCATCTGTATCCTCAGTTGCAGCTACCTCCACTACCTCATCTGCAGGCAGTTTTATTCACAGTCATCTCCCTTCTCAATCAAGAAACCCCATAGCTACCTCACTGACTCGTGTAAGTGGACTTGGTAACTTTGGTCGCCCAGTTCCCACCACCACCCAGCAAGTTACTGTCCCCTCTTCAGCCAAACCTGAGTCTCCGTTTAGTGCCCCGTCAACTTCAGCATCAGCAATAGCTTCCTCTGCATCGGCAGTTGGGGGAATAGCTGCAAGTGTAGCCGATACTCACATCAGCAGTGGATCCCAGCATAGTGTAAGTGTGGAATTACTGTTACTGTTACTTCTTTTTCTCCTTCTGTTTTTTTCAGGGTCAAAACATTTCACTCAAATGGTCTAGTAAAGATGACATAGTTGTATCAACTTTTCTGTACATTTTAGTAATTTCTAGAATGTTTCACAGTCTTGGTACATTAAATCATATGTATTAAGTCCCAGTATGTTTAATTGATATACACTTATTTTCTTGTATATCAAAACAACTTCTCTTATCCTTTTTAACATTCTTCCTACCTATATAAGATGATTATAAAATGCATTTATTGCAATTGCAAAATGAAACAAAACTGAAAGAATATTCAAATTTTAGCGTTAACAACGTCCTTATGAAATTTGCATATCATGTGACTCTGAATGCCAAAAGTGGCTTTATATACTACGGATTTCCATTTTTCAATAAAGAGGTTATTGGTTTGAAAACTTAAACTTATACACTGTTATTTGCATATAATATTTCAATTCAAAGCTTAATTATATTCTACTGAATAAAAGGAAGGTTATAAGACAGTTTATAGTGACACAATATATCAGCGCTTTTTCACTAAGCAACATATGTATGCTTAATATAAAATGTAAAAGAAATATCAAATCAATTTTATTTTACAAAATGGCCATATTGCAAGGCAAAGTGACAAAAAGGAATTCTTTTCAGAGATTCCGATGTTGAATCGATATGGTAGTGTTTATTCATATGTTTATTACTCATTTAGCTTAACAATTAATAATTAACTTCTCATAATTATCTTCTTAAATGCCCATATCAACTAATATTGGCCATGCATTCAGTGTTAAACAGTTTTTCACATATTATCAATTACCTTTCAACTGCCATTGCAATTTTTATTTTTACAACTTGCGAAAATTTTAATACCTAGCAATTGTTTGTTTATTTTTGAACACGCATTCGCCAAAAAGAGTGAATTTATGACATCGAGGGAGCCATAAGGTTTTGTGCATGATTTGTGTACTTGGGACCGAGAATATTGCTCCACTCTTCGATATAATTAGGTTTCGATGCAGCGTAGGTATATTTTATATGAAAATAGAAGGAAAAACATTCAGAAACAAGCTCCGACCTCGAGGGAACGCCTGTTCTCAAACGACCACTTGTTCGAACGACCGCAGATTTACTGTAGCTACATATATCTGCATCATTTGCATATAATGTGTCAGTGTTCAAATTAAGTGGCACTGGGACTTTAAATAAAAGGAAAAAAATGAATTATATATATCAAGTGTTCACAAATGCTCTGGTTGGGTTAGCATTTTGTCAATCCCGATTTCCAATTAATATTGTCAATTCCTCTGAAATGTCATGGTAAAACTTGATATATATATTTTTTTTCAAGTATGGTACAAGTACCAGTACAAACTCACATCAAATCAAACAACTATAATATAAAAGTGCTTTTGTTTAACAGGGCTTTACAAGTATGCAGCCAACCTCAGACCCGAATAACACGGACCGGATGTACCACTTGAACCCGACCACTCAGATACGTGGGATGGGGATGGTGGATGAACCGTACAATGAGATATCTGTACCACCACCTCAACAAGGCATTAGTGGTAAACCACAATCTTTTTTTTCTCCAGAGTCAAGGTTTATGTCCTCATTATTCAAAAGCATATCCACACCCACCTACTAACTGGGTGCTAGTAATTTTACCCAAACCATAGTGGTAAGTAACAGTCATCGAAGGTTTCGGAATGGGATATAAAAATCATTGTTTTGTCATTGTCCCTCTTCATATTGTTGGCCTTTGTGCATACTTTGTAATTATGTGTGTATCAGAATACAGATGAATGGGCTTTAAGTGATTTATAAACTGCTGGAGATATTACAATGAGCTAAAGCTAGTATTGATGCCCTTTAGATACACTTGAAACCCTTTCTTGGTACCCAATTATCTCAAAATCTCATAGTCATACTTAATGAAAAGATTGAAGTTGTTCATTTGCATGCATGAATTTTGATCATTCTCACAGTGCATTTCAGTAATGATTATCGGAACAAATTGATATGATCATAAGATGTGTGTCTTGTATTTTCTGCTGAATGGGCAGTGTTTGCTTTTTGCTACCTGATTGTGAAAGATTATTTATGATATTTTCAAATTATTTCCAGGAGTGGTTTTACGTTATTTTGAGTGATTTTTCGAAAAACAATCTGTGAAACTAATAGCTCTCTTTTTTGCCCTGAATGTTTTTCTGATTCTCAATTTGCACTAAAGGGAAAACTAAAGGCGGGCAGATAAGAAATGCTTATAGGAGTGTCACATTTCATCGAATCATGTAATGCTGACATGAATAAATGTTATTTATTACCTAAAATGTCATCGTTTCACTGTGTGTTTTCATGATGTACGAATGCAGACAGGCATGTTTGCAAACTGTCCTACAATATTTACACCAAATTTATAGTATACATTATACAAGTACAAGTGTATGTAAAAACATAATCTTTGCATTAAACTATTTAAGTTAATGCTTTAAACTTTTAATAAGCTGTACAATCTGATGTTTTCAGTATCTGGAGTCAACCGTCCATCATCTATACTTGGTAATGAACCAGTCGGGGCAGGTGCTTTTTTTGCAGGTGAGAGGCTTAAACCTGCTCCCATATTTGAATACACCTGAAAGCATAAATCCTTTGTCATTGCTCTACAAGTACAGGCAAATCTATTTATGATATATATATATATATATTGACCAAACATGTTCAAAGTCTCATAATACTAAAGGCATGTTATCACCTTATAAACTACATTTATATTTTATAGTATGACATGCTAAATTTTCTCCAAATGATGAAATATGGTCATATATTTGATAGGTTTTAATTTAAGTGATTTTTATTATGTACAGTTAACCATGCATGGAGAGGCTTTTAAGGCTGTTTGAGGATTTGAAAATGTGTTTGGTAAATGCTAAGCCAAGGGAATTTTCCTGTAGGTTTAAATCAATATAATTTTGTGGTTTTGAATTCTAAAGCTTTTGTTATCTCAAAAGGATTTTTATACTGAAATAAAAGGTTGATATAAAGTGATTTGCAAATAACACTATCCCCTTCTCCTTCGAAAGCGTCATTTAGATATTAAGAAAGGAATTCATATAATTGAAATAATGCCCTTGTATGGCAGGAAGCACTACAAATTTTGATTTGTTTTTCAAAGAAGAAAGATAGTCATGATGTGTTTCTATTTTTGAATAAAACCCCCCAACTATTTCCTGTAATACAGGGAAATATTTCCTGTAATACAGGGAAAAGAAAACCTAAATTTGACACAAGGTCATGAAAGTAATTTACATTCAAGTCAAGTGAAAAATATGCCTAAATTTTATTAGTCCATAAAAACATTTTGTCTGAAATCCAAACTCCACCTGTTGTGGGAAGACTCCAGAAGAAGTAGAAAGTGGGAAAATGAAGCTAAAATTTTACACACATTTTTTTCAATAAGAAAATAACATTTTATTTTTTTCATGAGAATCTAAACAAAAAGTTCTCTGGCCTCAAACATACAGAATAGTTTGCCTATTCCATGTGTTGAGTGAATTAATACCACATGAAATGACAAACATCCTGATCTCTGTTCGTTTCCATTTAAGGCATTATAACTTATAACAATGAAACAGGAATGAAAAACCTTTAAGTACCGGTACCTTGTTTCTGAAAATAGAACAAATTACTTTGCTGAAATGGTATTCAGTCATGGATAGTGTATACCCTCCATTTACCTACCAATAATATAATGTACCTCCTATACTTAACTAAATAGCAGCATAAAATACTTGTATACATTGGATGCCTGCATGGCCATCATAACATGACAACATTTTTGATGATTGTGAAACTCAAGTCAGTATTTGCAGCTATCTCCCTTTTGTGTGATTATATGGACCGAAATGCTTTGCTTTAAGTAGATATTAATTTACAAAACATATAGATAAACAGTTTAAATCATTGAGTCTAAAATCTGAGTCAAAACCTTTCATAAACATTGGCCTGGAACCAACATATGAATGTTATTATCATTTTGTCATAGGGTGCATCTATATATTTTTTTTACTGTTGTAATTACAGGTCAGCCCCAGAGCATGCCAGTCAGTGGACACACCCAGGTCAGCGAACTGCGTAGCTCTTCTGTCCCACTTGTCCAAGGATTATCAGGCTCCCCAGGGCTCACCCCTCACCAGGAGGCCAGACCACCCCCACCTTCCACACAACAGGCACTGTCATACCAGCAGAGAGGCCAGGGACTAGGAGGAGGTTCTGGTCCAGGGGATGCCCCACCTGACCGGGCTCGTGGTACAGGCTTACCTGGTCTTGACCCAGATCTAACCGCCGGTATACACATTGTTAGCCCACGCCACCCAGACTATAACACCCTCACGGCTAGAATCAACTCTTTCAGTGGATGGCCTTCTCACCTTGATCAGAACCCCCGGATGATGGGAGAGGCCGGATTCTTCTATGTTGGTACGGGTGAGACAATATATTGTCTGTTTATAATCACTGATCTAACCTGTGAAATGAGTTTGGCACTAGCGGAAGTGATATGATTTGCATAAGACACTTTATGAATTAAAAACAGTTCAAAACCTCTTCCAATTCAAAACCTCTTCCAATATTAAATATTTCTATATTAACAATACTTTAAACAATCTGTTTTGGGCCTGAGTGCTATATTTATCACTAAGAATATTACTGAAAATTAAGATTTTATTATTTTAACCTTGTAATGTAATTTAATTTTTACATATACATTAAAGCTGCACTCTCACAGATTTACCGTGTTTACACCTTTTTATTTTTTGTCTGAGAGAACAAATTTTTGTGTAGATATCTGTTAACCAATGATATTAGATTGCTGCCAAAAAATCAGATCGTAGATTTGCATATAAATATTTTCATTTCCATTCGAAAATTAATGTTTTATGGAATATGCATAAAATATAAATTTTTGAACTTAAATATAAAAACCTGCAATCTATTTTTTTGTCAGCAGTCTTATATAACTGGTTTCCAAGGATTTTTGCAAAATTGGCTCGTTCCTAGATAAAAAAAAACACAAAAAAAACGTCAAAATGTTCTATCTTTGAGAGTGCAGCTTTAAGTCTATATGTTAAATTACTGATATTTACCTTTTCAAGGAGTGGCTGACTTCTGTCGATGTTATGCCTGTGGCGGTGGATTACGCAATTGGCAACCAGGTATTTGCATCATGTTTGTGGCTTGTCTTTCCAAGAATTGATCTAATTTGCGTTGTTTCCAGACAGCTAATGCTTCAACATTACTAGGGTATTTCCATCTTGTTCTTTTTAGAAACTGTGACATTTTGGTTTCCCAACGGTGATGCATGGATTATATCTGATTTTGCTACTTGGTATTTTTATTTACATTCCAACAGTGAGGCATTGCGTTCAAATTACACTCTTTAACAAAATAATAGCTATTTTTATGCCCCCGAAGGTGGGCATATTAAAATCGCACCGTCCGGCCGGCCGGCCGGCCGGCCGGCTCTGTAACTTTCCCTTGTATGGACAGATTTTAAAATAACTTGCCACATGTGTTCCACATACCAAGACGATGTGTGGCGTGCAAAACTCGTGTCCCTACCTCAAAGGTCAAGGTCACACTTAGTGTTTATTCACAATGGAGTGCTGCATATAAGGACATAGAGTATAGGTTGTCGTGTCCGGGCTCTGTAACTTTCCCTTGTATGGACAGATTTTAAAATAACTTGCCACATGTGTTCCACATACCAAGACGACGTGTCGCATGCAAAACCCGTGTCCCTACCTCAAAGGTCAAGGTCACACTTAGTGTTTATTCACAATGGAGTGCTGCATATAAGGACATAGAGTATAGGTTGTCGTGTCCGGGCTGTAACTTTCTCTTGTATGGACAGATTTTAAAATAACTTGCCACATGTGTACCACATACCAAGACGACGTGTCGCGTGCAAGACCCGTGTCCCTACCTCAAAGGTCAAGGTCACACTTAGTGTTTATTCACAATGAAGTGCTGCATATAAGGACATAGAGTATAGGTTGTCGTGTCCGGGCTGTAACTTTCTCTTGTATGGACAGATTTTAAAATCACTTGCCACATGTGTTTCACATACCAAGAGGACGTGTCACATGAAAGACCTGTGTCCCTACCTCAAAGGTCAAAGTCACACTTAGTGTTTATTCACAATGGAGTGCTGCATATAAGGACATAGAGTATAGGTTGTCGTGTCCGGGCTGTAACTTTCCCTTGTATGGACAGATTTTAAAAGAACTTGCCAAATGTGTTCCACATACCAAGACGATGTGTTGCGTGCAAGACCCGTGTCCCTACCTTAAAGGTCAAGGTCACACTTAGTGTTTATTCACAATGGAGTGCTGCATATAAGGACATAGAGTATAGGTTGTCGTGTCCGGGCTGTAAATTTCTCTTGTATGGACAGATTTTAAAATAACTTGCCACATGTGTTCCACATACCAAGACGACGTGTCACGTGCAAGACCCGTGTCCCTACCTCAAAGGTCAAGGTCACACTTAGTGTTTATTTACAATGGAGTGCTGCATATAAGGACATAGAGTATAGGTTGTCGTGTCCGGGCTGTAACTTTCCCTTGTATGGACAGATTTTAAAATAACTTGCCACATGTGTTCCACATACCAAGACGATGTGTGGCGTGCAAAACTCGTGTCCCTACCTCAAAGGTCAAGGTCACACTTAGTGTTTATTCACAATGGAGTGCTGCATATAAGGACATAGAGTATAGGTTGTCGTGTCCGGGCTGTAACTTTCCCTTGTATGGACAGATTTTAAAATAACTTGCCACATGTGTTCCACATACCAAGACGACGTGTCGCATGCAAAACCCGTGTCCCTACCTCAAAGGTCAAGGTCACACTTAGTGTTTATTCACAATGGAGTGCTGCATATAAGGACATAGAGTATAGGTTGTCGTGTCCGGGCTGTAACTTTCTCTTGTATGGACAGATTTTAAAATAACTTGCCACATGTGTTCCACATACCAAGACGACGTGTCGCGTGCAAGACCCGTGTCCCTACCTCAAAGGTCAAGGTCACACTTAGTGTTTATTCACAATGAAGTGCTGCATATAAGGACATAGAGTATAGGTTGTCGTGTCCGGGCTGTAACTTTCTCTTGTATGGACAGATTTTAAAATCACTTGCCACATGTGTTTCACATACCAAGAGGACGTGTCACATGAAAGACCTGTGTCCCTACCTCAAAGGTCAAAGTCACACTTAGTGTTTATTCACAATGGAGTGCTGCATATAAGGACATAGATTATAGGTTGTCGTGTCCGGGCTGTAACTTTCCCTTGTATGGACAGATTTTAAAATAACTTGCCACATGTGTTCCACATACCAAGACGATGTGTGGCGTGCAAAACTCGTGTCCCTACCTCAAAGGTCAAGGTCACACTTAGTGTTTATTCACAATGGAGTGCTGCATATAAGGACATAGAGTATAGGTTGTCGTGTCCGGGCTGTAACTTTCCCTTGTATGGACAGATTTTAAAATAACTTGCCACATGTGTTCCACATACCAAGACGACGTGTCGCATGCAAAACCCGTGTCCCTACCTCAAAGGTCAAGGTCACACTTAGTGTTTATTCACAATGGAGTGCTGCATATAAGGACATAGAGTATAGGTTGTCGTGTCCGGGCTGTAACTTTCTCTTGTATGGACAGATTTTAAAATAACTTGCCACATGTGTACCACATACCAAGACGACGTGTCGCGTGCAAGACCCGTGTCCCTACCTCAAAGGTCAAGGTCACACTTAGTGTTTATTCACAATGAAGTGCTGCATATAAGGACATAGAGTATAGGTTGTCGTGTCCGGGCTGTAACTTTCTCTTGTATGGACAGATTTTAAAATCACTTGCCACATGTGTTTCACATACCAAGAGGACGTGTCACATGAAAGACCTGTGTCCCTACCTCAAAGGTCAAAGTCACACTTAGTGTTTATTCACAATGGAGTGCTGCATATAAGGACATAGATTATAGGTTGTCGTGTCCGGGCTGTAACTTTCCCTTGTATGGACAGATTTTAAAATAACTTGCCAAATGTGTTCCACATACCAAGACGATGTGTTGCGTGCAAGACCCGTGTCCCTACCTCAAAGGTCAAGGTCACACTTAGTGTTTATTCACAATGGAGTGCTGCATATAAGGACATAGAGTATAGGTTGTCGTGTCCGGGCTGTAAATTTCTCTTGTATGGACAGATTTTAAAATAACTTGCCACATGTGTTCCACATACCAAGACGACGTGTCACGTGCAAGACCCGTGTCCCTACCTCAAAGGTCAAGGTCACACTTAGTGTTTATTTACAATGGAGTGCTGCATATAAGGACATAGAGTATAGGTTGTCGTGTCCGGGCTGTAACTTTCCCTTGTATGGACAGATTTTAAAATAACTTGCCACATGTGTTCCACATACCAAGACGATGTGTGGCGTGCAAAACTCGTGTCCCTACCTCAAAGGTCAAGGTCACACTTAGTGTTTATTCACAATGGAGTGCTGCATATAAGGACATAGAGTATAGGTTGTCGTGTCCGGGCTGTAACTTTCCCTTGTATGGACAGATTTTAAAATAACTTGCCACATGTGTTCCACATACCAAGACGACGTGTCGCATGCAAAACCCGTGTCCCTACCTCAAAGGTCAAGGTCACACTTAGTGTTTATTCACAATGGAGTGCTGCATATAAGGACATAGAGTATAGGTTGTCGTGTCCGGGCTGTAACTTTCTCTTGTATGGACAGATTTTAAAATAACTTGCCACATGTGTTCCACATACCAAGACGACGTGTCGCGTGCAAGACCCGTGTCCCTACCTCAAAGGTCAAGGTCACACTTAGTGTTTATTCACAATGAAGTGCTGCATATAAGGACATAGAGTATAGGTTGTCGTGTCCGGGCTGTAACTTTCTCTTGTATGGACAGATTTTAAAATCACTTGCCACATGTGTTTCACATACCAAGAGGACGTGTCACATGAAAGACCTGTGTCCCTACCTCAAAGGTCAAAGTCACACTTAGTGTTTATTCACAATGGAGTGCTGCATATAAGGACATAGATTATAGGTTGTCGTGTCCGGGCTGTAACTTTCCCTTGTATGGACAGATTTTAAAATAACTTGCCAAATGTGTTCCACATACCAAGACGATGTGTTGCGTGCAAGACCCGTGTCCCTACCTCAAAGGTCAAGGTCACACTTAGTGTTTATTCACAATGGAGTGCTGCATATAAGGACATAGAGTATAGGTTGTCGTGTCCGGGCTGTAAATTTCTCTTGTATGGACAGATTTTAAAATAACTTGCCACATGTGTTCCACATACCAAGACGACGTGTCACGTGCAAGACCCGTGTCCCTACCTCAAAGGTCAAGGTCACACTTAGTGTTTATTTACAATGGAGTGCTGCATATAAGGACATAGAGTATAGGTTGTCGTGTCCGGGCTGTAACTTTCCCTTGTATGGACAGATTTTAAAATAACTTGCCAAATGTGTTCCACATACCATGACGACGTGTCGCGAGCAAAACCCGTGTCCCTACCTCAAAGGTCAAGGTCACACTTAGTGTTTATTCACAATGGAGTGCTGCATATAAGGACATAGAGTATAGGTTGTCGTGTCCGGGCTGTAACTTTCTCTTGTATGGACAGATTTTAAAATAACTTGCCACATGTGTTCCACATACCAAGACGACGTGTCGCGTGCAAGACCCGTGTCCCTACCTCAAAGGTCAAAGTCACACTTAGTGTTTATTTACAATGGAGTGCTGCATATAAGGACATAGAGTATAGGTTGTCGTGTCCGGGCTGTAACTTTTTCTTGTATGGACAGATTTTAAAATAACTTGCTACATGTGTTCCACATACCAAGATGACGTGTCGCGTGCAAGACCCGTGTCCCTGCCTCAAAGGTCAAGGTCACACATAGTGTTTATTCACAATGGAGTGCTGCATATAAGGACATAGAGTATAGGTTGTCGTGTCAGGGCTGTTACTTTCCCTTGTATGGACAGATTTTAAAATCACTTGCTACATGTGTTCCACATACGAAGACGACGTGTCGTGTGCAAGACCCATGTCCCTTCCTCTAAGGTGAAAGATACACTAAGTGTTTATTCACAAGGAAATTCTGAATATAAGGACATAACAGTGTAGGTTGTCAAGTATGGGTGGTATTTTTTTATGTTCAGAGGCAATTTAAAATAACTTGCCATATGTATTTGACACGTAAAGGCAAGATCAACTTTTCATGTACTGACCTTGTCGTAGGTCAATGTCACATTCGGGGGCATTCGTCACATACTGTGACAGCTCTTGTTTTTGTGATTAATTACACCAAGCATGGAAGGGTCATTCATTTTTCGTTTGCACTTACATTCCCAAATTCCTTGTGCATTATTCACTCTGTCAGTCTAGATTTGCCTGGCAACTAATTTAATGTTTGCCATTTGAGAGGCAGGCAAGGGTAGTTTGTACCTGTTAACTTCACAACACTAAAACTATTTTGTCACAAGTATAACGAAGGTAAGTTGTTTGATTTGAAAAAAATAAGATGGTATACATGTAGTTGTCATGGCCATGATGTTTACGGTTTACCACAATCATCGTTAATAAATTAATGATTGACAATAAATCAAAGTCAACTAAAAGCTCTTATACTTTACATGATAGTACTTCATAATATGTTACTATAAGGTACATGTAGGAAGATACATTAAATATATTCGGCTTTAATATTTTGTCAAGTATTGACCCTTGAAGTTATTGATCCAACTGAAAGAAATGCACATTAGCTTGTGTAGACTCTTTTTATATCCCCGACAAACAAAGTTTGAAGGGGGTATATTGGAGTCACCATGTGGTCGGTCGGTCGGTCGGTCGGTCGGTCGGTCAGTCACAATGAGAGGAAGTGCAGTGTTCAAGAACCATAACTCTACTTTAGTTAATTACTGAGTTATTGCCCTTTATTTGTTTTTTTTTGCTGACAAATATTTTTCCAGACAGTAACTTGCAAACTACTACATGGAATTTATTAAAACTTAATACAATGGTAAAGCACAATGAGAGGAAATGCAGTGCACAAGAACCATAACTCAGAGTTACTGCCCTTTGTTACTTTTTTCTTGTCCAGAGCATAACTTGAAAACTATTGGATGGAATTTAATCAAACTTCATACAGTGATAGATCATAATGAGAGGGAGTGCAGTGTACAGGAACTACAATTATATTTCAGCTAATTACAGAGTAACTACCCTTTGTTACTTTTTCTTGTCCGAAGCATAACTTTAAAACTATTGGATGGAATTTAATAAAACTTCATACAGTGATAGATCATAATAAGAGGAAGTGTAGTGTACAGGAACCACAATTCTATTTATTAAAAGTTATTGCCCTTAGTTACTTTTTTCTTGTCCGTAGCATAACTTGAAAAATACCGGATAGATCATAATAAGAGGAAGTGCAGTGTACAGGAACCGCAATTCTATTTATTAAAAGTTATTGGCCTTTGTTTCTTTTTTCTTGTCCGTAGCATAACTTGAAAAATACCGGATAGAATGTAATAAAACTTTATACAATGGTACAGCACAATGAGAAAGAGTTCAGTGTACATGAATCATTACACTATTTTAGCAAATTACAGAGTTATTGCCTTTTTCTGTGTTTTTTTTTCAAACTTTTGTCCAGACAGTAACTTGAAAACTACTAGATGGAATTTCATAAAACCTCATACAATGATAAATCATAATGAGAGGCGGTGTTCGGGGGTATTAATCACCTTTGGTGATAGCTTTAGTTATAGAATAGGAAGTTGAAGTTCTATTCATTGGGTTTTATGTGAGACTGATTAAAACCAGACAGTAACAAGAAGTTGCTTATAACATTCATGCCTTACATGTACACAAATTATGTCTAAGAGACAGACAGAGAAGTTTCATAGGAAGTGTCAGTACAGCAAAAAAGATCTAATTTTTTCGAACATGCATTGAAATTAAGTCTTTACTTTGCATAAACCTGAAATTTTGTTTGTTAAGCAAACATTTAGTGAGTTTATGATATTTACATTTTGTGCATTCAGTTGTACTAGATCTATCATACACTGTGTAAAATGTTATCAATCGAGCAAATTATGCTGGCCTTGTTCGTTGGCCATGGATTGTCATTAAGTAATGGTTGAAGGCTTATACAGCCTTTCATTGATCACCTCCAAACTAATGATTTTGTCGATGAATATCAGTGTAAAGTTACCTTATTAAATGTTATTTGGCAATATTAATAAAAACAAGGTCAATATCCTTAAAATACCTGAAGGGCTAATATTGCAATACATTTTTATATATCCATCATAAATCCACACACAATACATATCGCAAATACGGTAGTCCTTCCGGATCAAAACGCAGAACTAATAACCCTTTTGTATTTAATTGCAGAATCTCACGAAATGTAGCATTTTAAATGGTTTAAAATTGCAGGGGATGACCCAGTTTTGGAGCATGCTCGATGGTTTCCACAGTGTGAATACATCATCAAGCTGAAGGGTCAAGCGTTCGTCACTGAGATTCAGAGACATGTCTCAAATTTGGTACTTTTTTAGGTTTGATTTCAAAAGAAAAAAGTTGAGGCATTGTTCTAGTCTTGTTTATGTCTGAGGCAGCATCAGACTCAAGTGCAAAAAGTTCTCGGTGGACACAATAGATCCTTGGCCATTTTCCATAGAAAACAGTGGTGTTTTGGTGAAAAATGGACGAGGACTTCCGAATGCCGAACACAGGTATAATGACAGGACCACCCAATACTTGCATCTATAACTGAATAAAATAAGATACTGAACAGTTTTTATAGTATTCCTTGTCTATAATCATAAAAAGTGCTCATAGATTTTTGAAATATTTTTCTGTAAGCTGTGGGGCTACTGAAGTCTGGATTGGGCTACATAAATCTCAAAGTATGTAGCCCCATTGGCTAACAGGGTAAAAAGGCTAATTTCGCAAGCTGATTTCAGTATTTCTCATGATGCACAAATTATTGACCAGCAAAAATAACCACTCCCTCAGTATTTGAAGTAACATATTTCTAACAGGCCTTTATGACTTGTGGGGGCCAACGTCCCTTTATGCTGCGAGGCTAATTAACGACACGCTTTTATCGCACTGACATGCCTAAATGCCCACAGCGACAAGACTTATCAAAATAGTTATCAGTATTTGCCCTGTCGATATGAATTCAGTTAGATTTGTTATTTGAACATTTTATTATAATGTATTTCAGTCGGCTTCCAACAGTACTCCAGCTGAAACTCCCAGGCTGTGTAAGTTGACCTGATGTCAGGTTCCCATACCATTTATTCTCACACCCTTTGCAGTGGAAAGAAGTGTTCTATGAATTATAGATAATAAAGCTCAAAGTAAAGCTGATTATAATGATAAGGAAGTAATTCTATTATGATATGAGATAATGATGAATATTAAGTTTCCCATAAATTGTTGATAATTCTGCACTCTCATATTACCTTCAATGAATAATTGGTAATTTCTGAAAATTCAAAGCTCAATCATTTGTACATAATCAAGCTTTTAAAATTCAATACAAAGTTTTTTAATTTGCATTGTAACTTGGCACAAAAAAGCAACAAAAATGCACAGCAAAGGTTCTACAAATGCACAATAAAGGCACTACAAATGCACAACATAGGCACTACAAATGCACAACAAAGGCACTACAAATGCACAACATAGGCACTACAAATGCACAACAAAGGCACTACAAATGCACAACATAGGCACAACAAAGGCACTACAAATGCACAACATAGGCACTACAAATGCACAACAAAGGCACTACAAAAGCACAACATAGGCACTACTAATGCACAACAAAGGCACTACAAAAGCACAACATAGGCACTACTAATGCACAACAAAGGCACTACAAAAGCACAACATAGGCACTACTAATGCACAACAAAGGCACTACAAATGCACAACATAGGCACTACTAATGCACAACAAAGGCACTACAAAAGCACAACAAAGGCCCTACTAATGCACAACAAAAGCACTACAAAAGCACAACATAGGCACTACTAATGCACAACAAAGGCACTACAAAAGCACAACATAGGCACTACTAATGCACAACATAGGCACTACTAATGCACAACAAAGGCACTACAAAAGCACAACATAGGCACTACTAATGCACAACAAAGGCACTACAAATGCACAACATAGGCACTACTAATGCACAACAAAGGCACTACAAAAGCACAACATAGGCACTACTAATGCACAACAAAGGCACTACAAAAGCACAACATAGGCACAACAAAGGCACTACAAAAGAACAACATAGGCACTACTAATGCACAACAAAGGCACTACAAAAGCACAACATAGGCACTACTAATGCACAACAAAGGCACTACAAAAGCACAACATAGGCACTACTAATGCACAACAAAAGCACTACAAAAGCACAACATAGGCACAACATAGGCACTACTAATGCACAACAAAGGCACTACAAAGGAACAACAAAGGCACAACAAAGGCACAATAAAGGCACAACATAGGCACTACTAATAATGTACAGAATATATCACAATAAAATAGATTGTATGTATAAAATTAACCAAAAAAATCACAACAGGAGAATTATGTTTTCCTATTATCCATTTAGATATTATAATAGCATTGAGAGGTTCTTATTAATAAATTTATTAATAATGAGCATATCACTTGACCGTTTCACCAATAAGAAAGCATTTTTTCTTCATCCACAAGGCTAAATGTTTTATCTTTTGTATTTTTCCCCAAAAATGCCCTTGGTGACACTCTTTCCCTCTCTATTTTAGCTGAGAATAACTCTCAAGACCCACTTGACTGTGAGACTGGGCGACAGCTAATGAGCATGGGCTTCCCCCAGGCCCGGACACGACGCGCCATCAGGGCGCTCAGGATAACACACGGTAGGTTTATGTGACTATGAATAATATGGTGCCAGTTATTTATCTAAAAAAATGTCTGCAGACTTCTATTAACTAGGGAAATGAGTAATTTTGTTGCATTACTGCTTACATTGCATATTCTGTCTGATGTAAGAATCGAGATGGATCTTGCCATATCAATATAAGATGCAACTATTGCACTGTATGCCATGCAATAGTTCTGTTCCAGTCAATGACAGAACACAGAACATAGCATGCGTCAGAGCCATTAAGCCTGGATGATGCAAAATTGAAGCATGGATCTGGATAACGGTATTGATTCAGAATCTAAAATGAAATTTTTGAGTCATTTGATTCATCAAGCCTTTGATCAGCAGATGCGTTGTCATATCAATGATTACAATGGCGTGAATGGTATTGCTGGCTTCAGCATCAACATTAAACAAAAGCTTTGATGATGGTCCAAACTGAGAAACTTGTGGAAGATTTTTTTAGTACTTGGTACTCATTTTGAAAATGACACATATGGGAAGACTGCACCATAAATCTGATTTTTCCACTGCCTTTTCAAAAATGGGTAGGGTAGGTAGGCTTTTTGAAAAAAATTTAATTTTTTTTTTGGGGGGGGGGGCAGGGGGGCTTTATATAAGAACATTATTGTCATCATTGGAGAATTGTGTTGAAGTAATCTTATGTATAAAGCTTTAAAGGTTTTAAACATGATATTAAAACACACACTAAAAAAATTTAATATATATTTATATATTAAAATTTTCTTAATTTTGATTTTCTTTTTACAACTGACTATAAAAACGTTAGGGTCAGTGCCAATTTCATAGGTAGGGTTGGGTTACTCCAACCAAATGTTTTCTTAGGCCTAATATCCAATAGTAATTAAATTGTTTTTAATTGTTTTATAGGTCGTGACCCCACACCTGATGAAGTGTTGGACTGGATGTTGGAGGATCATACTGACTCCGAGTCAGGTACGACTAATATGGATGTATAATTTAATATCATTGGACTGATAGCTACTTATTTGGATTATTGTCCCCCATCAAACTGAAGGTTTCAGGAGGGATATATTGTAATGGCATTGTTTGTCCGTCATTCCTTCTGTCCTTCCATCACATTTCTCCCAGTCCAGAACTAGGTCTTTGTAGGGACTGGACGGATTATGTTGAAACTTGGTCAGAATATTCCCCTTGATGAAATCTTGACTGCTTGTTAAAGCGGGTCACATGGGATTAAAAACAAGGTCACTAGGTCAAATATTTATTACACACACTACAGACATTATATTTGATCCAATATTCATGAAACTTAGTCAGAAGGTTTTCCTTGATGAACTCTTGGATTAGTTTGAAACTAGGTCCTTAAGTCAAATTTTAGAAATATCTGGTGAAAACTTAAAAGGCTATATTTGTTTGTAATATTTCTGATCCAATCTTCATGAAATTTATTCAGAATATTTGATGAAATCTTGGATTAATTTGAAACTGGGTCATGTTGGGTCAAACACTCGAGGGGTCATTTTTAGGGTCAATTCATAGCCATAATGTTATCAAAACAAATTCCCCCTCCTAAATTTGTTCATTTGTAATAGTTTTCATTAAATTTGAATGATTTTAAACATATGGCTCTAGACAACAAAAAATGTGACAATGTATAAGATGGATACCATGTCCCCGCTCCCACCGGCCCGTGGGTATACCAGGGAAATGGGCCATGTTTTTACCTACCAGGTGGCCCCACAGTGCTGAGTTAATGTGATGGTTTTGTTTCTTGCCGAAAATAGTAGGGAACGGGCCCTCACTATGTGCCAGGAAATATCCTTTCTTTAAACATGATTGTCTGCATTTTATTCAAGCTTTTCCTGGGGTTTAATGAGATCTCACAAGATATTTAAAAAAGATGGCACCCCATCTTCATTCTCTCCCAACTTTAAAGAAGTCAGTTTCAAATTACAGGATTTTCCTGGGGTTGTGGGGGCAGTTGGCGGGAATTTTACCAGCAGTTTGTCACCGCTTGGTGGGGATTTTACCTAGGATTGGCTGGACCAAAAGTTGAAGTCCAGGCTTCCTGGACCTGGGTGGGCTGTGGTTACAATTGACTGATGCATAAACAACAATCTTCGAATTTATATAATTGCAAACAAATCCAACGTTCATAAGAGTCTCTCTCTCTGCAGCTGTATTACATGTTTCAATAGGAATATTTTACCAACACTAGATTTGCATTTCATGTAACCATGTTCGTTGCCTAATCAGTCAGGGATATCATTTCAACGAATTTGCTTGTATGATTTGAATTTTTGTTGGTTTATCTATAGGAACTGTTTAATCATAATGACCATTAGACATGTACTACATAATTCACATGATTTATTATCTTGGGGTCAGTTGGTCACATGACCAGTTTTGCGGACTAATTTAGAAATTCAAAGGTTATATTTATAGTAATTATTTCAATTAAATAGTATTTCTAAACTGTAATGTAGCAATAAGACTTAATATTGTTATTCAACCCACGTTCTTAACTTCCAATCTACATTGAATTAATAGGATAATGATGAAATTTTGAAGACATATTTATTACCAAAATATCAGTGTACATGCAGACAATGTATGAAAATAAAATGATGTTTAAATGCTTTAATTAGACATATAACATGATCTATCTTATTGCAAGTTTGTCAAATCTGCCAAACTTTGACTTGTAAGTTTATGGAATGTGCCAAACTTTGACATGTTGAGTGTTATTAACCTATTTTACAAAAAAACTTTTAAACAGATGTTTTGTGGAATGATGAATTTGATACTAAACAAATATTTGACAGGATTAATAGAATAACGTGTTAGTGCCGTTGATGGGATTTTTTTTATCTGGCTTGTTTGAGCCCAATGCAAACCCAATAAATTCATACAACTAGCTAGATAAACTTTCCAAATCTATGGCACTATGTGTGTCTAGTAGCTATTTGTCGAGACTAAATTGTTCTCCTTAAGTGATTAAAATTCTGTGCCTGGTACGATTGCACTGAATAATGAGATATCGAGAATGACTTGTGACTATGAATAATATGGCATTTGTAAACGTCATATTAGATTAAGAGTTCATTGTATTGTATGTTTAGTATTGTTATCTGTACAAAGTGTGTCATTGATATTGTCAAGTAGAAACATTAGACTGTACAGGACAAGGTTATGGAATGTTAATGCACTGTTGATCTTGTTCTCAAGATCATGTGAATGTATCATGTGTCATATCTTGTTAACAATTATATCAGATCATATGATGTCCTACTTACCTTTAAAAGCAGTTTTTAGCTCGACTATTCAAAGAATAAGGAGATCTATACTACTCATCCCGGCGGTGGCGTCGACGTCACACCTTGATCAAGATTTTGCATGTAAGCACCTTTAAGTCATTATCTAAGTAAATACATCATGTATTGCATTGAAACTTTGGATATGTATTCCCAACTATCTAACCTACTAAATTAATGAAGTAAGATAACACTTATTTGAATATAATGCAAATAATTGGCATTTATTATTTGACTTAGAAATTCTGGTTAAGGTTTTGCATGTAAGCACAAGGTTAATATCTCAGCAACTACTTGATGTGTTACATTGAGACTTTTTCCAATGGTACTCAACCTTCCAACCTACTTAATTAACCAAGTTAGGTAACTCTAGTTTGCATGTAACCACATTTTAAATAAGTCAATATCTCGGCAAATACATCATGTATTGCATTGAAACTTTGGATATGTATTCCCAACTATCTAACCTACTAAATTAATGAAGAAAGATAACACTTTTTTGGATATAATGCAAATTATGGGCCTTTTGTTATTTGACTTAGAAATTCTGGCTAAGGTTTTGCATGTAAGCATACATAGGTTAATATCTCAGCAACTACTTGATGTATTTTATTGAGATTTTATACAATGGTACTCAACTTCCATTCTACTTAAAGAACCAAGTTAGATAACTCTAATTTGCATTAAATTCAAATAATGGTCCTTTTTTATTCGACATAGAAATTCTGGTTAATGTTTTGCATGTAACCACTTTTATTCGACATAGAAATTCTGGTTAAGGTTTTGCATGTAACCACTTTTAAGTCAATGCCTCAGCGAATACATCATGTATTGCATTGAAACTTTATACACAGGCTCCCAACCATTCAACCTTTGTAATTAATCAAGTAAGATAACTCTATCTTGCATATTATATAATTTTTGCCCCTTTATTATGCGACTTAGATATTCTGCTAAAGGTTTTGCATGTAAGCACACATAGGTTAATATCTCAGCAACTACTTAATGTATTGCATTGAGACTTTATACAATGGTAGTTAACCACCCAACCTTCTTAATTAATAAAGTTAGATGACTCTAACTTGCATATAATATAAATTTTGCCCCTTTATTATTTGACTTAGAAATTCTGGTTAAGATTTTGCATGTAAGCACACATAGGTTAAATCTCACCTACTACTTGATTTATTGAATTGAGACCTAATACAGTGATCCATGCTTGTTTTGCCATAACTTTTCAATCCTTACCCTTAAAAGCGGAATAGTCGAGCGTGCTGTTTCTGTGACAGCTCTTGTTTTAAGTAATACTTGTAATGTTCTCGGTGACTTGGGACGTTTTCTGATGTATATAAATATATTCATTTAAACATTGTATTAAAAACTGGACTCATCTTCTAAATATGCCAAATACTAGATACCTTAAATTATGTTATTATTTGCTTTTATATTATCAAAGTATTGGCTTTTGTAATTGGGTGTCTACTGTTTGAGAAATTTTATATAGTAACAGCTTTGGGTCAATTGGAAATGCCAACATGTTGATAATGTTATGTTGTTTTTATTCATGTATACTAATAGGTTAAAAGATCCTTATTTACAAACGTGGAGACCCAGATGTATAGCCAATAGAAAGCTATCATTATATTCTCAAATTAAAACAAATTTTACAATTGAACCATATATGTTTATGTTTTAGATGTAGCTAAATTTCGTAAATGTATTGTGTCACAAGGATGTTCTGTACATAATCTTTCTATTGAAACTGTTAGACATTTTGGGATACACAGAGAAAAAGGCACTTGCCCATACAATATATGTTATTGACTAATTCTTTTTTTTGTTGATATGTCCTTTATGTAATGTTTTAAGATTGTATATATTGCAAACATACTATTGAGAATACCCTTCTATAGATAGATTTTATACTTTAATGTCTAGTACAAATGCTTTGATCATACGTAATGTAGGAGTGTTTACATATTATGCATTTGAATAAAGAAAATATTTTATGGAAGTTTAAATTCGATACCATATAATTGTCACTATCTATCACGTTTGTATCTTGTACGTATGCTATTGTGTCTGTGTATCGGCCGGAGGCCTTTCGTATAATAACCTTTGTATTTTCATAATTATTTGGTGAGTTTTATTTACTAAACAATACATTCTGCCTGTTTATAATATGCCTGATGAATGATAATGTTATGGCTTAGTACAAGTGTTCACAGTTCTTGCTCTTTTTTTTAACAATTTTTCATTTTGTAATTACAGAGGACACTGAAAGTGCGACCCCGGCCGCTACCTCACAACCTACTAGCTCAATCACCCATTCTTCCACGACCACCACCACTACCTCCAACCTCACAACAGCCCCGACTGGTTCCATCAATGTCTCCGTCACTTCCTCTACCTCATACTTTAGTAGGGGAGCCAGTCAGGAGAATTCACAAAGAGAGGCTACTCCATCCACTTCTACCAATCAAAGAGAGCAAACACCTAGTGGTAAACTTGGGGAGACGACTACGAGTGAAGGAAGTGATCTGAGGAGGGAGGCTGATGTTCTGGCAGGAAATTCTGAAAAACAAGGTAAAGAGGTTGCTGGCAAGCGATTTTCATTTTAGCTTACAAAATAATATGGAATATTGTCCTGGCTTGGCGTCATGATAATAAACCTGCTTGCAGTGTTTTAGCTCAACTATTTGAAGACTATGGAGAGCTATTCTACTCACCCTAGTGTTTGTGTTGACATCACAACTTGATTTAGGTTTTACATGTGAGCACCTTTAAGTCTTTATCACAATAAATTCATCATGTGTTGCATTGAAGCTTTAGACATGTGTTACTCTCTATCCATCTCTATCCATCCGACTTAATAATTGGATAACTCTGTTTTGCATATATTGCAAATTAGGGCGTAAGAAATTATGGTTAAGGTTTTGCATGGTAGCACACATATGTCAGCAAGTATTTGATGTATTAGATAAAGACTTAATAAAATGGTGCTCAACCATCCAGTGTACTCTGATTTTGCATAAAATGCCAATTATACTTGATGTATTGCATTGAGAATTTTTACAACAAAACACAACCACCCAACCTACTTCTTTCATTATGTGAGATAAGTCTATTTGCATAAAATGCAAATTATGGCCTTGATATTTCGCATTAAAAATGTTTTCCATGTTACCTCATTAAAGTAAACATCTCATAAAAAACATGTTTTGCATTCAAACTATACACTTGTATTCGCAACTATTCAACTAGTTTTATTTATCAAGTAAGGTTACCGGTACTCTAGTTTGCATATATTTTTAATTATTGCCCTTTAAGAAGGCTTTATTATTCGATTTATAAATTCTCGTTAATTTCGCATGAAGCACAAGAGTCAGATAACTCTATTTTGCATAAAATAAAAATTATGGACATTTTTAGCTTGACTATTTGAAAAATATGGAGAGCTATACTACTCACCCAAGCGTCGGCGTCAGCTTCACACCTTGGTTAAGGTTTTGCTTGCAAGCACACATAGGTTAATATCTCAACAACTACTTGAGGTATTGCATTGAGAATTTATGCAATGGTACTCAACCATCCAACCTACTTAATTAACCAAGTTAGAAAACTCTAGTTTGCTTTAAATGCAAATAATAGGCCTTTATTATTCGACTTAAAAATTCTGGTTAAGGTTTTGCGTGCAAGCACACATAGGTTAATATCTCAACAACTACTTGAGGTATTGCATTGAGACTTAATACAATGGTACTCAACCATCCAACCTACTTAATTAACCAAGTAAGAAAACTCGAGTTTGCATTTAATGCAAATAATAGGCCTTTATTATTCGACTTAAAAATTCTGGTTAAGGTTTTGCGTGCAAGCACACATAGGTTAATATCTCAACAACTACTTGAGGTATTGCATTGAGACTTAATACAATGGTACTCAACCATCCAACCTACTTAATTAACCAAGTAAGAAAACTCGAGTTTGCATTTAATGCAAATAATACGCCTTTATTATTTGCTTTGAAATTCTGGTTAAGGTTTTGCGTGCGGGCACACATAGGTTAATATCTCAGTAACTACTTGAGGTATTGCATTGAACCTTTGTACAATGGTACTCAACCGTACAACCTACTTAATTCACCAAGATATATAACTCTAGTTTGCATTAAAATGGCCCCTTTTTTGACATAGAAATTCTGGTCAAGTTTTTGCATGTTACCACTTTTTAAGTCAATACCTCAGCAAATTCATCATGTATTGCATTGAAACTGTACACACAGGCTCCCAACCATTTAACCTTCTACTTGAAACAAGTAAGATAACTCTATCTTTCATATTATATAATTTTTGCCCCTTTATTATGAGACTTAGAAATTCTAGTTAAGGTCTTGCATGTTAGCACACATAGGATAATATCACAGCAAATACTTGATGTATAGCGTTTAGACTTTATACAATGGTATTCAACCACCCAATGTAATTGAATAACCAAGTTATATAACGGTATTCTGCAAATAATGGCCCTTTATTATTAGACTTCAAAATTCTGGTTAAATTTTTCCATGAAACCACATTTATGTTAATATCTCAGCACATCATGTATTGCATTGAAATCTAATCTAACAGTGATCCATGTATGTTTCGCCAAAACATTTCAATCCTTACATTGAAAAGCTGTAGAATAGTCGAGTGCACTGTCGCTGTGACAGCTCTTGTTTATTTGATTTAGTAATTTTGTTATATAGGTTTTGCATGTAATCTATTTTTACAGTGATCCGAAAACATGTTTCACCAAAATTTTGCTATCCTTAAACTTAAAAACAGCTGAAAAGTCGGGCGCTCTGTCTCTGTGACAGCTCTTGTTTTATTGTGTAACAAATTATAGACATGTGCACATACCAAAACATATCATATCCTATATTATATCCTAGTTGCAAGACATACTTGATGTCATTGCGGTGGCACTTCGCCAATCTGTTCATGAAGCAATATATTTTCCTTGATCATTGTTTACTTAGTTTTTATTCGTCCAAACGTAAGCTTATGTAATCTTCTAGATAAATTCTTCTTATCTGCATTAAGAACTAGCCTTCAGAACTGTTTTCTTTAATTTTTAATCTTTGTCATAATGCCAATAAATACAATAAAGATGTCCTTGTATATTTATGATATGAATGGTCTACTTTACAAAATTTACATATGCCTCTGAGACACTGATGAACTTAAATAATACATGTTAAAAGAAATATATTATATCAAAAATATGATAAAGTATGAATTATTACATTTTACAAGTGCAATGAATCAGTATATCTTTACACTATTGGTCATTCTTTTTTAGAGCCAAAGAATGGTGGTGGTAAGAATAAGAAGAAGAGAAAGAAGGGTAAGGGAGGTAAATCCAGCCAGGAGGAAGGGCCTGGGGCCACAGAAGGGGCCAGTGGAGGACCAGAGGAGGAGGAAAGTAATGGTTAGTCTTGGTTTCTTGTAATAATTAGATTGATCTAGTTAACCAGGTTTTTCACGAAAACCGGGTTATTAGAATGAGGATGTTGTTGGGTGGACAGGCGTGTGGGTGTCAAACATTGGTTTTTCGCCCAATAACTAAGTTTGCAGTGATAAATAGTGATGCAACTTGGTGTATAGGTAGCTTATGTGGAAAGCTAGCATGGGCATGCGTTTTAAGAGGATCAGGTCAAGGTCACTGTTACTAAAAATATAAAAATGGTTTCCAATTACTTAAGTTTAGTCCCAGGCTTGATGGAAAGTGATAAGGTTAGTGTGTAGGTAGCTTATATAAATGCAATCTTGTTATTGCTTTTGAGGGAGGGGGGGTCAAGCTCAAGGCAACTGAAAATATAAAAATGGTTTTCAACCTTTATCTTAAGTTGGGATTGATGAATTAAAATGCACCCCCCCCCCCTTACAGAAGCAAATTAACTCTTTTGGGGTCCAAATTAGCAAAAAAAGACACCTAATTGACTACCCCGATGGATTATATGTTTTACTGGATTAGCCCTAAGTAAGGATTGATGGATAGTAAATTAAAAATGTTTGTGGGTTGGTTCAGGGTAAAGGTAACTTAAAATATGAAAATTGTTTATAAGACCAATAACTATAGCCAGAAGTGATGGATAGTGATAAAAATTGGTTCTTATGTAGCACATATGAAGAGCTAGCTTGGGAATTGCAATTTTGTGGGGCAGTGGTCAAGGTTATGCTCACTGAGAAAATGTGCACAAAATTCTGTTACTAAAATAAAAAAAATGGTTTCCCCCCATTAACTTAAGTTAGGGTTGATGGATAGTAATACTACTAGGATTGTAGGTAGCATATGTGAAGAGCAAGCTTGGGATTGCTTTTGAGGGGGTAGGGAACAAGGCCAAGGTTACTAATAGAAGAAAAAGGGTTTCTGACCAATAAAAGGGTAGGATTGATGGTTAGTGAATTATTTTAGAATGTTTTTTGCATATGTGAAGACCCAGCTTAGGACCCGGTTTTGACGGGAGTTGGGTAATGGTCAAGGTTACTAAAAATAGGAAAATGGTGTCGACCAATAACTTTAGTTAGACGTGATGGATAGTGATGGAACTTGTTGTGTATGTAGCATATATGCGAAGTCATAGCTTGGGATTGCATTTTGGAAGCGCGTGTTCAAGGTCAAGGTCACTCAAAATAGAATAGAACTAGCATTAGTTTGCTTTTAGGGAGATGAGGTAAAGGTTGTTGTAGCTTAATAATATAATTTATTGGTTTCTGGCCAATAACATTTTTTAGAATAATGGAAAATGGTAAATTTAAATTTGCACATTTTAGTGGTGAGTCTCAAAATTTGTCTGAAGAAGTTTGTGAAAATTGGTACAGATTTCTGCTGAAAGTGTGCATTACTGTAGCAATGAATGTATTATATAAAAGAGTTCATAATCAGATTAAACGTTCTGCCTTGTGACGAAAACTGATTACATGGAGAAAGTTTTTTTTCCAACACTTACAACACATTGGCTATAATTACCCATATATAGAAAACCTGGTTCTGTCGCATTGCTGTGGTTTTACTTACTTAATTGGACTGAAATGAAATTACATTTAACAGTAAAGTATTAAATTGCTATACATAAAGTGAGTTGGATTATAATTTCATGAATTATATCCTTCCAGGCTCACTTTGGTGATATTAAGAGATATTTTTGCTTAAGAAAGATATATAGTTTAAACAAACTGCCTTGAAAATTCGTTTTCTTATTTTGGCTCCTCTGTTTTTCGAAGAAATGAAGTTGATGTGTTATGATATCTTTGGTGTCGCCAGCATTGGCATTGTTGAACAAAACTTTACCTTTGGCTATAACTCAAAAACTGGTATACATGTGGCCCATGACAATGAGCAGATGTATAGCCGGACAGATAACTCTGGCTTAAATAATTGTCTAAAAATGCCTCTTGCTGACCCCCCCCCCCCCCCCAAAAAAAAAAAAAATAAAAAAAAATAAAAAATAAATAAAAATAAAAATACTGCATGTTGTATGGCGCTCTTGTTTTGAAAACCTTACAGGACATTCAAATTTCTACCATTCTACCATACATGTAGTATACTATCCTGTGAAATAAAACTTAAGGAAATTGTTGAATGTGAGAATAAGATTAAATTTTTGAACATTTTTTGAAGTTGTAATATTATATTAAAGTATTAAATTAAAACAAAATACAATGTTTTTAGACAATGGAACACAGATACGACAGGAGAATGAGAAGCTTAGAGAAATGCAAACATGTAAGATATGTATGGAACGACAGGTGAACACCACACTGCTGCCCTGTGGGCACTTGGTCAGTTGTGACCGCTGCGCCAGTAGGCTTGCGAAATGCCCAATATGTCGGACAAAAATAAAAGGATCCGTAAAAACTTTCATGACTTGATCATCAAAGAGCTTATTAGGAACCAAGCAACCAATTAGGAAACCGTGAAGGTAAGAATGATAAGGTCATGTTGGAGACCAGGCAGAGAAGCTAGCCAGGATCTGCTTTTTCCACTCAAGATTTAACAGGGAGGAGAGAAAAATATGCTCATTACCAAGATGGGGACTTGAATCATGGATGCTGAAAAGATTGAATTGACATTTATTTGCTGTATTTAATGATGGATACATTGAAGTTACAGATTTCACAGTCAAATGCCTGTTTTTGAAAATGAAGAGGACGGACTACTGTTCATATAGATGAGAAAAGTGGCAATGAAAACATGAAAAGATTTATATGTAGACATTCACTAAAATTTCTTTTTTATTCAAAGAACATTATACACAAGTTAACACTTGCACCCATAAATATATAAATCATGGAAACTGTTATATCAAATACTTTGTATACCCTCCCATCATAAAAAAACACTAAAACACTTAGATATAAAAATATGATCATCTGTCATTGAAAAAAAAATAAGACAAAAAAAAAAGTTTAGAAAAAATCAATAAATCATAGGTAAATTGTTAAAAACAAATATTATGGTAATTTCAGTTTTATTAAAATCATAAACTTGTATATGGTTCACTTGTACCATATGTATTTAGTCTTTTTCGTACCTAATGTATTTGGTTTTGTACGGTATGTATTTGGTCTTATAGCAGATGTATGTTATCTTCAATGTACTGTATGTATTCGTTCGTATGTATTTGGCCTTGTACCGTATGTATTTGGTCTCCTTTGTAAGGTTTGTATTTGGCCTTGTATCGTATGTATTTGGTCTCCTTTGTAAGGTTTGTATTTGGCCTTGTATCGTATGTATTTGGTCTCCTTTGTAAGGTTTGTATTTGGTCTTGTATCGTATGTATTTGGTCTTGTATGTATTTGGTCTTGTATCGAGTGTATTTGGTGTTGTATTTGGCCTTGTATCGTATGTATTTGGTCTCCTTTGTAAGGTTTGTATTTGGTCTTGTATCGTATGTATTTGGTCTTGTATGTATTTGGTCTTGTATCGAGTGTATTTGGTATTGTATTTGGTATTGTACCGTATGTAATTGGTATTGTATTGTATGAATTTGGTCTTGTACCTTATGTATTTGGTCTTGTACCTTATGTATTTGGTCTTGTACCTTATGTATTTGGTCTTGTATCGTATGTATTTGGTCTTGTATCGTATGTATTTGGTCTTGTACCTTATGTATTTGGTCTTGTACCTTATGTATTTGGTCTTGTACCTTATGTATCTGGTCTTTTACTGTATGTATTTGGTTTACTTGTACCGGGTATATGTTTTAGATGTAATTAATCATTAAATTTTCATTATATTAATATTTCACATTCATACTCCTGTCACATTTTATTCACATTTCTTAGGTGCTTGATATAGTCTTATTTGTCTAATAAGTATGTGCTGTACATCTAGTATATTATTGAAGTTTAACATTGATGTATCTGAAGTATTGAATAATTTAAGTTTAACTCATCTGTCTGTATAGTATGCAAATAATTGAATTTAACTCATCTGTCTGTATAGTATGCAAATAATTGAATTTTAAAATTTAACTCAGTACGTCTGTATAGTATGTGAAAAATTGAAGTTTAAGCACACTATGTCTGTATGGTATGCAAAAAAATGATGTTTAAACTTAATCTGTCTGTATAGTATGCGAACAATTGAAGTTTAGGCACACTATGTCTGTATAGTATGCAAAAAAATGAAGTTTAGGCACAATATGTCTGTATAGTAGGCAAATAATTGAAGTTTAAACTCAATCTGTCTGTATCGTATGCGAATAATTGAAGTTTAAATTCAATCTGTCTGTATAGTATGCGAATAATTGAAGTTTAAATTCAATCTGTCTGTATAGTATGCGAATAATTGAAGTTTAAATTCAATCTGTCTGTATAGTATGCGAATAATTGAAGTTTAAACTCAATATGTCTGTATAGTATGCAAATAATTGAAGTTTGAACTTCATCTGTCTGTATAGTATGCAAATAATTGATCTTTAAACTCAATCTGTCTGTATTGTATGCAAATAATTGAAGTTTAAACTCCATCTGTCTGTATCGTATGCGAATAATTGAAGTTTAAACTCAATCTGTCTGTATAGTATGCGAATAATTGAAGTTTAAACTCAATATGTCTGTATAGTATGCAAATAATTGATCTTAAAACTCAATATGTCTGTATAGTATGCAAAAAATGAAGTTTAAACTCAATCTGTATGTATAGTATGCGAATAATTAAAGTTTAAACTCAATCTGTTTGTATAGTATGCAAACAATTGAAGTTTGAACTCAATCTGTCTGTATAGTATGCGAATAATTGAAGTTTAAACTCAATCTGTCTGTATAGTATGCGAATAATTAAAGTTTAAACTCAATCTGTTTGTATAGTATGCAAACAATTGAAGTTTAAACTCAATCTGTCTGTATAGTATGCGAATAATTAAAGTTTAAACTCAATCTGTTTGTATAGTATGCAAGCAATTGAAGTTAGAACTTCATCTGTCTGTATAGTATGCAAATAATTGAAGTTTGAACTCAATCTGTCGGTATAGTATGAGAATAATTGAAGTTTAAACACAATCTGTCTGTATAGTATGCGAATAATTAAAGTTTAAACTCAATCTGTTTGTATAGTATGCAAACAATTGAAGTTTAAACTCAATCTGTCTGTATAGTATGCGAATAATTAAAGTTTAAACTCAATCTGTTTGTATAGTATGCAAACAATTGAAGTTTAAACTCAATCTGTCTGTATAGTATGCGAATAATTAAAGTTTAAACTCAATCTGTTTGTATAGTATGCAAGCAATTGAAGTTAGAACTTCATCTGTCTGTATAGTATGCAAATAATTGAAGTTTGAACTCAATCTGTCGGTATAGTATGAGAATAATTGAAGTTTAAACACAATCTGTCTGTATAGTATGCAAACAATTGAAGTTTAAACTCAATCTGTTTGTATAGTATGCAAGCAATTGAAGTTAGAACTTCATCTGTCTGTATAGTATGCAAACAATTGAAGTTTAAACTCAATCTGTCTGTATAGTATGCGAATAATTAAAGTTTAAACTCAATCTGTTTGTATAGTATGCAAGCAATTGAAGTTAGAACTTCATCTGTCTGTATAGTATGCAAACAATTGAAGTTTAAACTCAATCTGTCTGTATAGTATGCGAATAATTAAAGTTTAAACTCAATCTGTTTGTATAGTATGCAAACAATTGAAGTTTAAACTCAATCTGTCTGTATAGTATGCGAATAATTAAAGTTTAAACTCAATCTGTTTGTATAGTATGCAAGCAATTGAAGTTAGAACTTCATCTGTCTGTATAGTATGCAAATAATTGAAGTTTAAACTCAATCTGTCTGTATTGTATGCAAACAATTGAAGTTTAAACTCAATCTGTTTGTATAGTATGCAAGCAATTGAAGTTAGAACTTCATCTGTCTGTATAGTATGCAAATGATTGATTTTTAAACTCAATCTGTCTGTAAAGTATGCGAATAATTGAAGTTTAAACTCAATCTGTCTGTATAGTATGCGAATAATTGAAGTTTAAACTCAATTTGTTTGTATTGTATGCAAGCAATTGAAGTTAGAACTTCATCTGTCTGTATAGTATGCAAATAATTGATTTTTAAACTCAATCTGTCTGTAAAGTATGCGAATAATTGAAGTTTAAACTCAATCTGGCTGTATAGTATGCGAATAATTGAAGTTTAAACTCAATATGTCTGTATAGTATGCAAACAATTGAAGTTTGAACTTCATCTGTCTGTATAGTATGCAAATAATTGATCTTTAAACTCAATCTGTCTGTATTGTATGCAAATAATTGAAGTTTAAACTCAATCTGTCTGTATCGTATGCGAATAATTGAAGTTTAAACTCAATCTGTCTGTAAAGTATGCGAATAATTGAAGTTTAAACTCAATATGTCTTTATAGTACGCAAACAATTGAAGTTTGAACTTCATCTGTCTGTAAAGTATGCAAATAATTGATCTTTAAACTCAATCTGTCTGTATAGTATGCAAAAAAAAGGTTAGGCACAATCTGTCTGTATAGTATGCGAATAATCGATCTTTAAACTCAATCTGTCTGTATAGTATGCGAATAATTGAAGTTTAAACTCAATCTGTCTGTATCGTATGCGAATAATGGAAGTTTAAACTCAATCTGTCTGTATAGTATGCATATAATTGATCTTTAAACTCAATATGTCTGTATAGTATGCGAATAATTGATCTTTAAACACAATCTGTCTGTATAGTATGCAAAAAAATGAAGTTTAGGCACAATCTGTCTGTATAGTATGCAAAAAATTGAAGTTTAGGCACAATCTGTCTGTATAGTATGCAAAAAAATGAAGTTTAGGCACATTCTGTCTGTATAGTATACGAATAATTGATCTTTAAACTCAATATGTCTGTATAGTATGCGAATAATTGAAGTTTAAACTCAATATGTCTGTATCGTATGCGAAATGGAAGTTTAAACTCAATCTGTCTGTATAGTATGCAAATAATTGATCTTTTAACTCAATATGTCTGTATAGTATGCGAATAATTGATCTTTAAACACAATCTGTCTGTATTAGTATGCAAACAATTGAAGTTTAAACTCAATCTGTCTGTATAGTATGCGAATAATTGAAGTTTAATCTCAATCTGTTTGTATAGAATGCAAACAATTGAAGTTAGAACTTCATCTGTCTGTATAGTATGCAAATAATTGATCTTTAAACTCAATTTGTCTGTATAGTATGCAAAAAAAATTGAAGTTTTGGCACAATTTGTCTGTATAGTAGGCAAATAATTGAAGTTTAAACTCAATCTGTCTGTATAGTATGCGAATAATTGAAGTTTAAACTCAATATGTCTGTATAGTATGCAAATAATTGAAGTTTAAACTCAATCTATCTGTATGGTATGCGAAAAATTAAAGTTTAAGCACAATTTGTCTGTATAGTATGCCCATTATTGAAGTATATGTACATAATCATTTTAAAAACCGTAACTGTCCTTATTGTATGTAATTAATTGAATTCTGAACGGTTTGTGCTTTGTATTAATTGCACAAGTTATATTAATCGTTAATTATTCTAAAGTTTTCATTGCCTTTGTATATACATATTTTTTCTTCTTAAAAATACAAGAAGTTTATTATAATTGTATTTTTGTTTGGTAGTTTCATATTTGCTTTTTCAATTTTAATTTATATTGCTCTTGTTAGTTTGTTATATATTTGCCCAAAGAATCCAGTTTGAACAATATTGTTTAATTTGAATAGTTGAAAATAAAAAATAAAAAGTATGCTTTTTGAATGTCACTTTTTGAAATGAGAATGTGTTTTCTTGTTTCTTGAATAAAGAAGCCTTCATAAAATTTATCTAAGACCCAATATAGATCATAGGTTTTAACACTTGTGATTTAAGACATGTTAAAACATACTTTTAACTAAGGTTAAACCTTGGCCTATATTAACACACATGATAAGCAGGTGTTAAACTGAAACATGTCCTATTCTGTATTCTTAAAACACGCAACCTTTGGTTATCCTTATAAATTTATGAGAGGGGGCAAG
Source organism: Mya arenaria (assembly GCF_026914265.1). Lineage (NCBI taxonomy): Eukaryota > Metazoa > Mollusca > Bivalvia > Myida > Myidae > Mya > Mya arenaria. The sequence goes on from NC_069127.1 coordinate 72,887,880, forward strand.
TTTGCTCCCAACCTATGCTTGTGTTTTGAAAAATGACAAGTGTGAACAAATTATATTAAGCAATATGAGACTTGGGGTGATTTGCTTTAAGACATGTGTTTTAACATAGAGGGAGAACGCAAAAAGCATAAAGAAAAAGCATGTATGTGCTAATGCATGAATGTTAAGCATATCTTGTGAACTAAACCTATCAGTGCATTCCCCTCTATTGATTTGATTACAACTTGAAATAAACCTTGTATATTAAAACATAGTTATAAAAAAACTTGTGTGTGAACTATGGTTATTCTATATTTTTTCCTTATTTCAAATTTTGAGCCAAAATTTATTGGACAGTGAATTGCACATGGCACAACCTTATGGTAAAACTCAAGAAAGCCGGCATCTCTCACCATGAAGTCCATCTAATTCTTGAAAAAAACCCGCAGTAGGTGACTGTCATTTCTAAAGTCCATTTCTATATAAAATCTAGATCATGTCTTTATAAATAACTTGCATAATTATACCATAGTTTGTTTCAATAATCAATCTTATAATACACCATCTTTTAAGCCTGGCAATATACAGTGTGTAAAGTATTTGCAGCTCCCATCTATTGACGTCAGAAACCGATCTTGCTCTTGCTTGTTTATATCCGTGGACGAAAATTATGATACCGGCGGTACTTAACATTTTTCGATTCAAGCAAATATTTGTGAACAGAATATTTTCATACCAGTCAAATAGCGATTCCAAAGTTTCAATACCCGACATTTTTTAAATTCTTAGACAAATGTAAAATTTATTTAGTTTTAGACCCCCTTGAGATCAAGCTTATTAGGGTGATAGGTCTTGCTCAACAGATTACCCCTATTGGTGTTTAGGAGAGTAGGTCTAAGGTCTTAGTCACGGTCACCTTGAACACAAAGAAAGCTTATCTGATTGATTTCTAGAGTATGTTTTGGCCTTCTGTCCTAAACTTGGTCATAATCTTGATCAAATGATTGATCAAAGGTCATTAGTCATGGATTAAAAAAACTTGTCCAAATGATGTCTACAGTATACTTGGCTCTTGGATCCTCAAACTTGGTTGGAAAGATGGTCATGAATAGCATATGACCTCTACTGATTTTTAGGTTAGTAATTTAAGTTCATGGTGATTTTTAAAATGTGTAAGGATAAGGATAAGCACAACGGTGAAAGTCTACCATTTAGGTCCATGTTATACAATATGAATTTTATGGCCATAGTTCAGCTATATCTGATAACTTTGAAAGGGAATTTAATAGATTTGTAAACATGTATACAGCACCATGGGAAGGGTCTCAGCATAAAATTTCTGCTCCTATCAGAAAGATCAAGGTCACACTTCAAGGTAAATGCTGTACAATTTGGATATAGATTTTATAGTGCCGCTAATAATTTGTGTGTCAGCTGTAGCTATCTTTTCAAATTTTATTTGTTAAACAAATGGCTATCTTTTCGACAAGACTAAATCAGATCCAAATCAGGGGCATTTCTCACCTGTCTGTAACAGCTATTGTTTTAATCCAATTTGAATATTCGTTAGAATCAAATATTGAAATAGTCATTACTGAAACTCATGAATTTGATCGTCAGCAGATAGGAATGTAAGTAAGAAACAATGTTTCTTAAAGAGTTTAGAGTTTTCATATTTTATCAAAAATTTGCACAACCACATTAAATTATCGATGGGATGCTAATCATTAGCAGAAGGACTAAACAAGGATACTTGGAGCGATAATGACCGAGAGAGAAATTGATATAATGTCGGGCTAGGGGTTGTTACCATGATGATGTGAGGGTAACAATGACTATGGAAGACGTGACAACAAGCATTATTTTGTGGAAGTACAAACTAACTTAACCTGTTTTAGTCGGCCACATTTTGTTGTGTAAACTACCCACTAAAAGCACTGGTCAATGTTTATATCATTCAAATAAATAACAGCTGACTGTTGATTTACTGACAAACATGTACGCATATTGGGAAACTTGAGAAATACTCATTAGACAAAATCAATTTTTGATCACTAAATGTATTAATGATAAAATAGTAAACAAATCTGAACAAACATTTATTTGAGTCAATGTTTTAAACATAAGTGACGGATTGAAATTTGTGACTCAATAGTTTACAGAACATATTTTTGTACTTCCCATAATACTCTCACTTCGGTTAGTTTTGTTTAAACGTGCTGAGGTGCATTGATACCAACAATATTCATAATTTTTAAACTAAAGTGTAAAGTTATTTTTTCTACATTAGCAAACCGACAACTCGAAAATAGAAAATAGCAACGTTAACTCGGCACAAACTTATTTTTCCCCATTGACACCAAGTTATCATTATTTTAGGTTCATGGCTGTTTAATAGACATTCTAGAATCCCTCAGTTGTGGATATTCAGTAATAACGGGGAACCAGCACCAATCGTGCAAATTGGCTCTGGTCTTGGTCTGGAGGTCGTGCCCCTTAAACTATCGTCATCGGGTGGGCAAAGGCCAACAATGGCATCACCAAGTGAACACTATGGGTGTCTGCAAGTGCACATAACAGGTATGAAATTCTTCCTGAAGGAGGATGATGGCTTATGGGTAAAGAAAAATTCGAAAGTATGGATTCAACAAGGGTCAGTTCTAAGTCCGACCCTGTGCAACATGTACATACGTGAGAGCATAGACAGAGTTGAGGGAAAGCATGTAGAATTTCCTGTTGATGCAAGTGTATGGAATTGTGACACAACACCTGATGATGAAGAAATTAGGATTTGGTGCGATAAATGGAACATGAACTTGGTACCAGAGAAGACCCACGCTTTACTGTTTGAAACAGCCACATTTGACAGCATAAACACTTTTAATTACAAAATAGTTCAAACAAAGAAAGTGTGTCTTGATGACAAATTTTCATTTGAAAATTCAATTGAGGAAAAAACAAGAAGTGGGTTTAGAGCATTAAAAGGACTGGATGCTTTAATTAAAAATACATTTATTAATGGAGAGACATGTTGTTTTTGCCGTGTCCGTCAGACCGTCCTTCAGTCCGTACGTCACACACTTCGTTTCCGCTCAGTAACTATAAAACGCTTACCCCCAGGAACTTAATACTTGGTATGCTAGTTGGTCATGACTAGTAGATGACCCCTATTGAGTTTGAGATCAAAAGGTCAAAGATCAAGGTTAAAAAAAAAAGATATAGCAGTGGTGACCTTAAGCTTAAAAATGGTTTCTGCTTAATAACTAAAAAACGCTTGTAACTAGGAATATAATACTTATATGTTAGATGGTCATAACTAGTAGATGGCTCCTATTTATTTTGAGATCAGTAGGTCAAAGGTCAAGGTCACCATGACCTTGAGGTGAAGAAACGGTTTCCGCACAAGAACACTTGCACCCAGGAACTTCATACTTGGTATGCTAGTTGGTCGTGACTAGTAGATGACCCCTATTGATTTTGAGATCACTAGGTCAAAGTCGCCTTGACCTTGAGGTGAAGAAACGGTTTGCGCTCAATATTTAAAGATCCTTTGGGTCCAGGAACTTCATACTGGGTATGCTAGTTGTTCATGACTAGTAGATTGCCCCTATTGATTTTGAGTACAACATGTCAAAGGTGAAGATTACCTTCAGGTAAAAAACGATATGTTGACAGTGACCTTGTACGCTTGTACCCAGGATCCTTATACTTGGTATGCTAGTTGGTCATGACAAGCAGATGACTCCTATTGATTTTGAGATCAGTAGGTCAAAGGGCAAGGTCACCGTGACCTTGACATTAGGTCAAAGGGCAAGGTCACTGTGACCTTGAGGGGAAGAAACGGTTTCCGTTCAATAACTAGAGAAAGCTTGCACCCAGGAACTTCATACTTGGTATGCTAGTTGGCCATGACTATGGATGAATTTGAGATTAGTAGGTCAAAGGTTAAGGGCACCGTGACCTTGAGGTGATGAAACGGTTACTGCTCAGTAACTAAAGAACACTTGCACCCAGGAACTTTATACTTGGTATGCTAGTTGGTCATGACTAGCAAATTGTAATGAGACATATATTCTGGCTTTCACAGATGGCTCTACGTAAGGTAATCCAGGGCTAACAGGAGCAGGGACTGGTATATTCCTTGAGGGTAACAATAGTCACTTTATAATTCTGAACGAAAGTATCTCAAGTCACAATAAAAAACTTAAAGAAGAACTTGTCGGCATAGAAATAGCGCTGCAATTCTTTGATTTACCCTGGCTAAAGAAAAGGTCGACAATGCCTGAGCGTAATTCGTAAAGGTTACACTACTACGATGGTACGTACAAAACACATTGAAACTTTACTTGACATAAAATCACATTTGTCCTATATTGATTAAAACGAGTCCACTGGAGTCCACTGGATACCGGGGCATAAAAACATCAGGGGTATTGAACTTGAAGATTAGCAAGCAAATGTAGGGGCAAAGGATGCTGCAAACCTTGACCGAGAATTAGATTAAAAAAATGATGGAAGAACAGTGAGACAAATGATGAAACACAATGTTATGAAAGAAAAATGTTTACAGCAATACCTCCACAATGAAACTTTTCTCTTCATGTAGATGTATCAATTGAACCTTGAAAAAGGTTTGGTGTCTGTGAAAACAACAGGAACTTATTAAGCGTAATTATTCAGTTACTGATAAGACATACGCACCTCAAAAATCACTGGGCCAAAAACTACTCCTGAACATACTGACAATTGCCGTGACACATCTGCACATTTCATTTGCCATTGCTAAAAGTACCAAGACTCGAGAAATAAACTACAGCAGCACACGGACGAAACCCTTTCGGCTCGATATTTCGTGCTTAGGGATCACTATATGAGTGCTGACAGGAGAGGTGCATGACATTTTAATCGAGCTAAGCAAGAAATGTTTACTTCATTGTGTGACTTTCTGCGCGATACAATCATTAATTATTACACGCACGATAAAAATAAATAAAGAAGAATGATAACACCAATACAACTCATTGGCAATCTAATTTTAGACTAACAACACCCACCACCACCACCACCACCACACTATAAGGTTACGATTTATTTTACCCTTTTTTGAACACGTAAATAAAGAACTTGAACACTTTAAAATATACAGAAAAAGGCACATTCGATCTTTAGTGAATACATGTCAGAACAGAAATATTTTGACGAAAATGAAGATTTACATAATTAGGACTTTGTTTATTATCGGATGTATGTCTGTTGCAAAAGACATGCCATAATTGACTTCACCTTCTCATATTAATACGGTTAAAATGTGAAATTTAAATTAATAATGCAACAAGTAATTAGAAATGTAACACTGTCTTTATTGCATGATTTTCGTTTGGTTGCTTAAAAATTAAATAGAGATGTTTCAGATTTCCTGATTTTCCTGTTCTGATGATCATGGTTTTTTTCGGAAGAAGTTTGCTGCCAAGAACTATTTTCTTCAGCGACTTACATCACCTGATTTAAACTTTTTAATGACAAGTGTGTCTGTTTATTTCCATTTGTCATAAGAGTTTTCTTTTTGGGTGTGTAAGCTATCACCAGTGATGAGAAATATTGACATATCAAGCTCGTCAAACATGTTTGGACTTCCAACACACATGCAAAGGTACAATTTTAAAAGGCTTCGAGACCCATTTTATGTCCCGTTGGTTCGAACCTAAAGGAAAATTCACAAAACTTATTTTAAAGACGGCTGTTAAATGAGTAACACTGTGTGTATGCTAGTACTTTGGTATGGTGGCATATACACGTAAGTGCCGCAAGATAACATGTTATTTCGTGTTAACCAGAATTTTCACGTGATTATCTAGCTATCTAGTTAATATTCGCGAATTTTTTTCGGTAAGATAAATATCATAAGACTAAAAACTGGATTGAAAGTGCCCAGAACTGTCATCTGTTACCTTTTTTATCTGTACAACATTTACAGGTTAAATAGTTATGGTTTGCGAATTCCACTTAATAAGTAATATAATAACTGGTTAACTAAATAGGATTCGTGTTACGATTATCTATAAATGTATTTTTGGCTTTAAAGGCCTAGTTTAAGGAATGTCTGGCATGATAATCCCCTGCTGTGCATCTCCTGTTAATTGCACTTATAGCAGGCTTAAACTAGCAGTAACTGGTTATCTAGTTATGATTTGAGAATTCCACTTAGTAATGCACTAGTCAGTTGTAACCACGCCCCCCCCCAGGTCCGGGGAATAGCGGGGACTTTGACTTTTGGTCAAGCCAAGCCCGGGTAAAATCTCCGCCCTGCGGGGACGAACTGATGGTAAAATCCCCGCCAAATGCACCCGAACCCAAGGGACTCTAGATAAGGATAATTCTCCGCTAAATTTTGCACGAAGATAAAACCACCGCAGTCATCCGGCACTGCGGGGCCACCTGGAAAGTAAAAACACAGCCCATTTCCCCGGCTATCCCCGGACCTGGGGGGGGGGCGTGGTTACAATTGACTGGTGCATAAGCAACTTACTAACTGGTAGTGTTAATGCTATTCAACAAAGAACTACATCCTATTTTGCGATAATAATTATGATAATAAATTTTATAAGATGTGTACTACACCCTGTTTGCTAGTCGAATGATTTTCAACCCAAATCAGCATATCACTAAATACTATCCCCCCCCGGATGGAAATGTAACATTGATATAATAGTACCATTATCAAATATAAACGCATTTAAAGGTACTGGTATGCAAATTAATGCCGATTTGTTTTACATTTCATGACCTTATGTTTGACTTCGATAAATTGAATAAAATACTATTAAGTCAGATTGGTGCAATGAATATATTAAATTACATTCTAGTTTTACACCGATGAAAATGGGAAATATGTTAAATTTTACCAACCAGCTACTAAGCTTATATTTTTGCGTTTGAAAAATCATTATTAAGCTATATTTGCATTAAAAGCCTATGTTTCTGTTATTTTATTTATTATCTGCAGTATGTTGTTATTCACAGGTCACTGCAAATGACCCATGATTAAAATTTTAAATTTATCCTATCTTAGCTCTTACCTTGTTGAATAGAAAATGGAGTTTTTCAATTCATATAGATACTGACCGAGCTTCTGTAGAATGTTGTTTATAGAAAGGCTATTCATTTTACGTAAGACTTTAGGCACTCTTCATGATCACTTGCCCATCTACTGATGAGTCATAAGCCGACACTGTTTCTTGTAACGTTTCGTAAAATCATCCTGATGTTTACAATTTACAGATGTCTCCACAAAACCGGCGGTGTGTTGAGTAATAGCCCTCAAAAGTCTTGTGCAATTTTTACGGCATGTGCCAGGTTGCACAATATGTGTTTGGGTTGGGGTCTGACACTGGACGATGCCCAAGTAGTGTACCCAGGCCAAGATGCTATGGAGGCCTGGATCGGACAACCAGGCTTGCAGGTGTAAGAAATACGAAGGCGAGTTGTCAACACTTTTGTGTGAACTTTAACATAGCTTGTTTATTCCATTTCTGTTTAGTGATCGATTTGTGTTAATAAATGCTGCAAATCATTACACAAGTGTATGTGTAAACTTACTTAGTCATGTAAAAGTAAATAACAAATAAACAGTATTGTGACCTTGACCTGGAAGTGATTGGTTCCAAATGGGCTGTACGTATTGCCTTGATTATCAGAGTGATCCTATTGTATATATATATTAAAATATGAACGATTTGTTTTGGCGTTTTTTTTTTTGTTCCAATGACAATTTATATCCATTGCATATATACTTAATGGCTTGCATAACAGTTTATGGTATTACATGTACAATAGGATCACTCTGATAATCAAGGCAATACGTACAGCCCATTTGGAACCAATCACTTCCAGGTCAAGGTCACAATACTGTTTATTTGTTATTTACTTTTACATGACTAAGTAAGTTTACACATACACTTGTGTAATGATTTGCAGCATTTATTAACACAAATCGATCACTAAACAGAAATGGAATAAACAAGCTATGTTAAAGTTCACACAAAAGTGTTGACAACTCGCCTTCGCATTTCTTACACCTGCAAGCCTGGTTGTCCGATCCAGGCCTCCATAGCATCTTGGCCTGGGTACACTACTTGGGCATCGTCCAGTGTCAGACCCCAACCCAAACACATATTGTGCAACTTGGCACATGCCGTAAAATTGCACAAGACTTTTGAGGGCTATTACTCAACACACCGCCGGTTTTGTGGAGACATCTGTAAATTGTAAACATCAGGATGATTTTACGAAACGTTACAAGAAACAGTGTCGGCTTATGACTCATCAGTAGATGGGCAAGTGATCATGAAGAGTGCCTAAAGTCTTAGATAAGGGTCTTCGTCAACTTAAAAGTTTGTGTTATATGAGGTCTATGGTAATAATTTGAAGGGTTGAGATAACCCACCTAAACCTTCCTATCAGAATCCAAAACTCTGTTCAATAACCATCCTTCCTTTGCTCTGAGCTTGTACCTTGCTTCAGCTGGGGTTGTGGGATTTGCAAGCGGAGTTAGTAGGCTGATAGTGAGTGAATAACCACTATCCCCAAGCAGAAAACCTGGCCTCTCACTCTCCATGTGTTCCCGTAATAGATGAAAGACAAAAAGGGGTTTTCAAAATCAGTATGTTTTGCATTTCTTCCCAGAAAATAACGTTGCACGCGTTACACTGTCAAGATATGTGCATCCACAAGTTTGAGGCTGTTTAATATTTATATGAAAAACTAGAGAAACAAGTACAGTAGTCGAAAGTAAAGTTCTTAGGTTTGATGCATTGGTCTACCATGATTCTAACTGTTTTACCGATAGATAAGAAAATGCCAACAGAACTGTTGTATATACTACATGGTTTAGGTATTCAGTCATATAGCCATTACCTTCAACGACGAGGTGTTCATGACGGACTAATTATGCTGCAACCCTGGCCTCTTGGCGACAATATCGATAAACCTTTTAAACGGAATGTAATGGGAAAATGGTTAAAAGGGAGTAAAAATGCAATGGTTAAATATTAAGCTCAGCAATTATAGAAGACCCATAGCTGACCTCATTACTTAGATACAGTAAAACTGCGGTCGTTCGAGAACTGGCGGTCAGTCGAAGTCGAAGCTAAGTCCCGACCATAATTCCTTCTATTTTACTATAAAAATACTGACGATGGATCGAAACCTAAGTAAGTCGAGGAGTCGAGCACTATTGCCGGTCCCAAATACACAAATCATGTGCAAAACCTTATGATTCGCTCGAGGTAACATTTTCATACTTTTTCCGAAAGGATGTTTCAAAATAAACAAACAATTGCCAGTTGTTACAGTTTTTATTCCAATTTCAAAAGATGCACTGACAAATGAACGGCAACATTTGTTAAGGTGTGAAAAACCGATTATCACCGTTTATAGATGACCTCTGTTATTTGATAGGGGCATTTGAGAAGATACTTGTTAGAAGTTAATGACAATACTTTTTTGTGAAGAATATAAATGAGTAATACCATAACAGTCTAACATCAAATATTTGAGGCGGATCCGTGGTCTAGTGGTAACACACTTGACTGTCAGGAATCGAAGGTTCGATTCCCCGCCGCACACAACCATGGTTACATTTTGTCTGTGCACTATGCTCCATAAACCTCAAATAACTAACACTCTTATTGGAGCTTGGCACGGAGTGCGAGTATCAATAAGCTTGCACAACAACATAATCTTTGAAAATAGTTCTTATGATGATTCAACAGTTACACGAGACAGACAAGATGCGCCAATTATCCATCCTTTATTTAGCGAAACTTAAATCTGACTTATGCCATAACATGCACTGTCATATACCAATGTTGCTTGTTTAGATGTTTTTGCGTTTTAATGTAAAATTAAACTTTACTGTTTATTCATTTATTGTTTTTTTTTTCTTTTATATCTTCACATTTTGAATTGCCTTTAAACATATGAGCGATTTCCACAACCCAATACAAAATTGGTGCCAAACTAAACAATCGGTATGACGACTTCAAATATTTAATACATTTATAAGACATTTCATAACAGACTAAAATGGAAACTTAGGTCGTTCGACACATCGGATCACTCGAGATTTTAGCTCGAACACAGGCGTCCTCGAGCGATCGCAGTTTTACTGTTTATAGGTTATAATCCAACAAAACTTCAAAGGAGTACCTTCTGTCGTGGCTATATGTAGTCATCACGTTTATAACATGGACTCCTTTCTGGCATATGTAGGCTTCGCCACTGTCTTTCGGGGGCAATGATACGGACGAGTGTTCCGTCGACTGCACCTATATTAAAAATCCACCAAGTAAATAACAGATTGGTGTGTAGCTTTCATATGAGAATAACCTTTTCCTGTCAGACCTTTTTCAATTTAATTATTGAAATAAGTGCATGTATCATTTAAATATAAATGAGTACGAAATACTATTATTGTAAAATATGAACTTTTAACCCATCAGTAAGTATTCATGCAGTGATAAAGTCATTACTAATACGTATTGCTTACCTACAATATTGGCAATTTTTCATCTTTTGTTGAAGCCCAGCTTCGCTTCTGCCAATAATTGTTGTGTTCTTGGAAATCTGGAAAAAGAATGTGTATTATGACCACTATGCGTTAACCTCGAAATCATGTTTACAACTATGTTAATCAATAATTGCAGAATATAGAACTCTCTCAAATATTCTTTAATGTTTTAGTTCCATACACATTGCATTGTGCATTGTACTAGTAGGAAGGCATATATAACGCTCTTCGTGATCTTAGGTATACGACAAAAGACAAAAACCAAAATAGACAAAGAAAGAAGGTATTTTTACACAAAAAAAACATAATCATTGAGTTATATTGTTTATCTAACTTACTTTATTCTGTCAATATTTCGATTAACAGTTCCAACCAACTCATTCATATTTACGTTGAATTTTGTTTTACTGTTTCGTTTTATTGAGTTGCTTTATATATATAAAATGTATTTTCCAATATCTTACTGAAATAGACTCAAGAATACAGTATGTTTATCGAAATAAAATAGGCTAACGATGATTCCCAATAAATGACGTCATTGTTATTGACCATATTTTATCTGGAACTTTGAACAGTATTTAAGGCCGTTAATATTTACATGTTCGAAGGCTTTATTGTGCATTTCTTTTCTTGTGGCAAGCCCTGCTGATGTTTGCTAACCTCGCCCTCTGACTTTCACTCTATTTCACTATTTGGATAATCAGATAACATGAACAATAAAGGTATGTAGTTTTTACAAATATTTCTTTAAAATGCTGTGTCATTCTCAGTTCGTTTTGAAGTCTTCATAGGCATTGAACTTGTTTCATTGCTCGTATACTAGTTGTAGCAAGTTCGTATACATGATACCTAGTTTATCTTTATATTGGTCTATCTTGATACATCATCATAATAACACTTAGGCCACTCCATATTTTTGGTTTACAAATGTTTTGGCAGAAAGTTCCACTGGGTGGTCCTTCAGAAATTATAAATGTTTCATTCACAGAAATCAAATAATGGTATTCATTATATGCAAAATCTCATCATAATGAATAAGTTAATTGCATCATTGAATGGTATTTTGCATCAATTTAAGATGTTTCATTAGGTGTGATGAGGTATCTTGACACAAAAACCAAAGGTTGGAGTTACCCTTGACCTTTAAATTGGAGGCCCTTATCTTTATATATAAATGCTTAACAATCTCAATTATGAAAATTAAGGCAAAGGGGTATTTTGAATAATTTGTTATGAAATATCATTGTATGATATTGCCAAACATGAGCGTATTGTTTCTTGCAAAATGTGTTCAAAGTTTCATATCAATATTAAGACTGTGTTTCTTAATTAAGGCCAAGGTCAGTGGTTAATGCCTACACATATGACACCTATGCTTGGGCGGCTAATTCTTGCATAAAAACATAACCTAGATTTTTATGTTTTCAGAAATCATGAGAGTTAAACAGACATAGGAATAAAATATCATGTACAAAAATATTTATGACTTATTTTAACAATTTAACAATAACGTAAAACGATATATAATTCAGTAACAATACAATGTCTTTAGTAAGGCATAAACTTTTATAGCTCTACTATGCAAGTTAAAAAGTAATGTTATTCCTCGTTCGACTGTTTTCAGCATTTGAGTTATTGCTTCACATCCTGTGTCATAATGTCAGGTTTAAATAGACGTCTAAATTTTGATGTGTGCAATTCACGTGTATGTACATGTATTTCTGAAGTCCTTGTGAAGATCTTACTTCATTTAATGTAGTCTGTTCTTGAACCGAATCTGTCTCTTGTGTTATGCAGAACAATAGAAAGAAACTGACAGCTTTACCATTACTTAGACTACCTTGTACAACCACTGACATACTAGTAAGTTTAAGCAGATCATTAGTATCAACTACTTTCTCCTGTTGAACATCAATTCAGTCGACTTTAACATCCAAAAAGGACACCTGAAATAAAATAAATGATATTATCAGCATGCATGCACTGTTTAATAGTTGCAGCATTTACCAAATACACAAATGACAATGTGTCATTTATTTGATTTAATAGCAACCTCAATGAACAACAATCTTTCACATAATTGATAAATGTTCCTTACATGTTTACTCATCTATCAATCTTTTCTGCCTTTAACTCGAAAGTGAATGCGGAATACAACGGGAAGTCCCTGTCATCTTGATGAAGTTATTATTTATGGTAAAAGGTGTTACCAAAAATTACCATCGCCTGTGTTGTAATCCAAAATGTATAAAAAGAGTGGCCTTATAGAAAAGCATTAAGTTAATTCAAGTACTCAATGAGCTTTTAAATGAAGGTACCAAAGTATAGCTGACGTTCATATTTTTTTAAAGTACAGTTTAACCTTCATCATAGACTATACTGATTGTGACCTGTTTGTGGAAGTTGAGATGTCATTGATTAGCTTCTCTTCCAATTAAATAAATGGTGATAAAATACAATCAAATATACCTTATAAACACTATTTACTTTCTTATCTGTATCCCCCCGTCTTATTACTTAATTTGCTCTTACCCAGGTAAAGAATTAAAGGTCCACAAGGCCTCTTATAAACCATGTGAATCATGTTTACTTATCTGATTTTAAAACATCTAAAGGCTTTTTTACATTATGGTTCCTCAGTTTGTATCTTGTCTCCAAAGGTGTCACAGTTGTGATTTCATTGCAAGACCTTTTTTTAAAAAAATGAAGAAAGGAAAGCTTAAACGGGGAAAGTCTGGCGGAGTATACCAGTCTGGAAAAAAGTACGCAAAAGCTCACCGTGCGGCTTAGGGGTCTGATATTATTCCCGGCCCCAGTTCAGCTGGAGATGTCGATTCCACATGGGTGGAAAACTGACCAAGTTCACCAGAACTACGCCCTCGGCAGTATCTGCAAGAGAAGGGGGGTGTAAACAGGGAAACCGCAGAGTAAATTCGAGACAGTTCTTAAACATCATAAGTAGTATACATGTGCAGCTTATAGAATATGATAAGAAGTGCCAGAGTCTGATTTTAAGTATTCTTAAAGAGACAATGGTTGGTCTTGGATCTAAACTTGAATTTTGATGCCGAAATGGGGTGCTAATTGGAGCCCAAATATGTTTCCAAAAATGCGCACCAAAATGTCTAAACAAGAAGCTGCTTCCGCACAAGCCAAGGACATAAAGGCTCGCTGTTCAATAATTATTGAAAGATTGTGAGAGATTGGTGGTGGCAACATTATAGGTCAGATTTACCGCTTAAGGCTACAATTGAGTGCTATTCTGCAAACTGCAGTCACTGTCCACATGAGTCTCTCGTCTGTGAGGGGAAAGGTGGCTTAGGTGACTGGTGGTACTACTCTGCATTTCTGCCCACACATTACATCGAGAACCTGAACATGACAGCGAATGACCGTGCGCTCATGGAAACTATAATGGAAATAAGACTTAGTGAACAGGCAGTTTTGAGCGTATCGGATGACACTTCCATACAAAAGTGTGAAGCGTTCAATACAGGAGTACTGTCTACAATGCCGAACCATGCAAATATGTCAAGAAGCTTTGCTGGTTTTCTGGCATCAAAGACACTGCAACTGAACAACTCACTAGAAATGTCTGTTCAGAAAAAAGTAACAACTATAACTGGGCAGTCTTTGTCTCCCAGAGCATCTAGTTACTTGTCAGCAGCCTCAGAAAAGTTTGCAAGTATCAAACACATATTAATTTCCGCACAAAGCGCAAAATGAGGCGGGCAAACATAAAGCGAAATTATTGGACAGTAAAGAAATCTGGAAAGTATGTCGAAATATATGCCAAGGGTCAGCTTGATGATTTGGGTCTAGCCTAATTTAAAGTGTTACTCGGTTACACGGCGGAGTTAATCAAATACAACAACATCAAAGTAACAGAGAAAAAGAATGAAACGGCATTTAACTCCGTCACATTCATGGCACAATGTCTGATGATGGTCTGATATGCCGATCAAAATGGAGAATATGTGAAGCTAGCAGCAATATTGCAGCACACGCCCACACTCACATTCACACTCATCTTGTTAGGTTATCATACGTATTCACTTGCACACACTCGCACTAAATAAATCAATCATCAATCAATCAATCAACATGCACACTCATTTGTTTTTTTTTCTTTTCATCTTTCAATACGTGCCGAAAACTGGGAACAGTCGCATTTGGAAAAATCTTAAATGTTTTATGTAACTCATTTCCGTCGGTTTTAATATTAAACAAGCCTTAATGAGATTTCTTGTTCTATCTTGGAAGATACGCAAAGGAAACATTATTAAAAATAGAATAAATATATATCGTATTTCCTAAAATCTTCTTCCAAATGATATACCTTAGTAAACTATTGGAAAAAATTGACGTGATACGTTGAACCATTTCAAGTAAACTTAATCGCTGAAAATAACTGTTTTAAAGATAACGCAAATCTGCAAAGACTATTTGATTAAAAAAATGGAAAGCTAAGTTTTGTAAACACGCTTGATTAAACGTTATACTTTTGTAAGGAATTAATTCTCAAAAATCGGAAGTCAAGTACCCTTGAAAGTATTGCTATTAGTTTAAACATGTTTATTTTACAACGATTGTGAAACAAGGTATTACAACATTATAGTAATCACTCTCTTTGGCACGATTTTACCCGAGAGTGTGGTCTTGTGCTGTGGGGGAAACCGAAGAACCCGGAGAAAACCCACTTGTCCGGCTTGGTGACCATAAACCAAACTCACATGCGCATAAGCCGGGAATCGAACCCGGGTCGCCTAGGTGAGAAGCGAGTGCGCTAACCACTGCGCTAACCAGACAACCAAAGTATTGCTATTGTATATATTCAACCTATATTTTGTGCCTTTAATAACACTACTACATGAATTTGGCCCCCTCTGTGACATAAGTGCAATAAGCAGAAGACCAGCAGGGGTTTGTCTCGTCAAACATTACTTAAATTAGGCCTTTAAAGAATGTTTGGCATGATTATCCCCTTCTGTGCATCTCCTGTGCATTGCACTGGTATCACAGTAGTGGCCAATTATCTGTAGATTTGGTTATTAGCTCAGGGCCATTTTAGGTTGGCACTTTTGGAGACAATAATCTGATTATCTCACTAATACATGTAGTCAATTACATACGCTAATGTAATTATTAATTGAAACAATTTGAAAAAAATCATCAACATATCAGAGTAATTAGTTTTTTTTTAAAAGTTTTATAACATTTATATTTAAATCCACTTTAAATGCATGGTCACTATTGTTATATCAAAATGTGAAGCATCATGGTAAATCATATATATGGGCTGTTATAAATAACATTACTATCTTTCTTTTTCTAATGCATTGTAATAATAATGTTATTATCATTTGAAATTGAGAACATCAACTAAAAAACAATATGTATTGTATATGTATATGTCCATTTCTATAATAAAACCTCTATAACGTCACAGTTGGACACTCAGATCGGAGATCTGATAAGCAGCACCGGGCAATTAAGATGAAGATCAATACAAATAAGGCCTTTAAGCGTAAGAATAATTAGAGGTTTCATTATATAGGCCGATTTTGTAACCTATGTGTTTTGTTTTTCCAACGCAGTTCAAGTTTCAATAAACCTTTAAAAAGACTATAGGTTTGCTTCAAGCTTATAAACGAAGCGGTATTTTGGTATACCCATTTGATATATTCATATTGGCAAATATTCAAGTGTTAGTTATCGGCTATATTTAAACTCGTAGCTCAAGTTTCAACAACTATTAATGATTTATAGGTTTGCTTCAAGCTGATAACGAAGCGTTATTTTGGTTTGCCATTTTAATACATTCATATTGGCAAATACACAAGTGTTAGTAATTGGCTGTATTTAAACTCGTAGCTCACGTTTCAATAACATTTCTATGTTTGCTTCAAGCTGATGATCTGTTATTCGTAGCTCAAATTTCAACACGTATTAATGATTTATAGATTTGCTTCAAGCTGATATACGAAGCGTAATGCCTTGGTATGCCTTTAACCTTTTAACAAACTGAAAGGTTGCGTTCATTGCTGGATTATTAGACTTTACTGTTGGATTGTTTCATGTTATACATAAAGAAGGTAATGGAATATAATTAAAAGAAGATCTAATTGGCAGCGACTATCGTGGATAAGTACAAGTAAGAACAGCAAACTACTTATTGTATACAACTCTATAGATCTCTCTATATATATGAAACAGTGAATTACCAATTTTATTTGATTATTGTTGTTAGTTTTGTTGTTTTCTAGTAAATAATAAAATAATGATAAAAGTAATAATTATGATAAAAAGATGTGACGTAACGTCATTTCAGCAATGAACTGCGTGATTGATATCATTATCGGAATATGAACGCAGTTGGGCTGGTCAACGTGTGTGGCGTCCGAAGGACTCCATGCGTACTTTAACCAGCCCAACTTCGTTAATATCCCCGATAATGACATCAATCAAGCAATTCATTACTTATGTTTACACCAATAGCTCATTATATTTTTCCAAAACTGTTGAAAAAAACCAACCTTTATATTATTTAAGAAAATCATTCAGAAATGTTTTCTCACCCATTGACGACCCGACTGTAACCGGAAACAGTTTGTCATATGACGTCATACCAACGCAGAACAATATAATAGTTCATAGGACTTTTTTAATGTAACATTGAAACGCTAGTGACAACAATAATTTAACAATTGATAATTTTCCACTTGTAAACATGTTGATTAAAGTTTTTTGTGGCCTGCTGACACACTAAAAACAATAATAGGATAAACAATTGCCAATGTACATGTTTACTTATACGAGATCATTAGCGATCCGAGCATACCCAAAGATGCTGCTTTCATTGAAATTGAGGTGTAAATAAATATTGATAAAGAACGTTGAAAATGGCCGCTTTATATAACGACGTTTCATGTTTTTAGCGCTGAAATTTGGCATAAAAGTATGTATGATATAAATAGAATAAAACATTGGCGGTCATTCAATTTAATAAACACATCTACTAAGATTGTAAAACAAACCACCATTTATCGTTTTTAATCGATTTTAGAAAACTCGTTAAATAAATTCCGTATTAGATGACCATAAGAGTGAGATCCACTATTTATTATATGCTTTTCGGCTGTTAAAAGTTTCATCAGTGAAATAGAATTAGTCTTCTATTTATATACCATTAAGGCCAAAAAAACAACAACCTGTGTTTCCGGTAACATGGCGAAAAAAATAGGGTCGGTCGGTCGGGATTTTTTTTTTTTTTTTTACAGTTTCCATATCATGCAATTTTCTGTTGCATCAGATCAATTATGTTATATCTAAGCGTTTCCTAATTTACAAAAACTCTGATAAAAATAGCATTGTTAAATGTCTAAAATCATTTCCTTACCTTAGACTACCGTATTTCCCCCCCAATTTTGCCCATGAAATCTGGTGTTTTTTTGTATACAATGCTCGTTTATAAGTCTCGATCGGTTTTTAGGGAAAATCCGGCACTTTAATTTCTACGAATCTGTAATAATGTTCTAGCCAAACAGTCAATTAACAACTAAATTTGTTAATATTCTTGAGGTAAATCGCCGATTTTCTCGTAAACTGTGAGCTCCTTAAGGCCTTTAAGTGTAGTTAGGTTAATAATAGAACAAGTAAACGCGGATATGATTTTATTTTACTTATCTTATTTTCGTACAATCAAAGTTTCATTCATACATATAGTGAATTCAAACATTTCGGTCATTGTTTTAAGATTCCCAGACGACGATTATTGATTATTAATTTTTCGATCGTATGGTATTTTCTTACCAGCCTAGGCGAAATCCTGGCAATCAAATGGGATCATACGGTATCCGACTGACCGAATTAAATACAAACCGTCGCCACGCGCCTTTGATCTTATCACCGCTCGTGCTCTGACGTCACAAATTGTACCGTTTGATCTGCAGCCAACACATTCCAATAAATGTGTTGTTTGGATTTCAGTTGATTGGACTTAAATAAGGCGAAATAAATAACTATTGATAATAGCCAATAAATTAATGTAACGATTAATGAAATGTGTATTGGAACCTTGCTGTTAGCCTGCATGAATTTGCAACGCCTAATCGTAAGAAGCCTGCATGAATTCGCAAAGCCTAATCGTAAAAAAGTAAGTTTTATTTTGGACATGGATATGGATAAATACCGCGAACTATAATCCAAAATGTTTTCATTATAAAGACAGCAAAATATGTCTCCTGTGGTCAACCACGTGTTTGGACCGTAAACATGCGTTTGCCAATTAGAAGATATCGGACAGGGTTCGCCGCCCTCCGCCATTTTGTTTTCCCGTCTCGGAAATACATAATCAGGAATGAAAGTTTATTCTCTTGGGTCATTAAAAGACAAACAACGAAAATAATGACGATATATTTAAAAAAAATATATTTTACAATAGAATTTAAAAATATTTTTTTCTTTTATGTCAATTTTTTTTAGGGTCGGCGAGGAAAAAATAGGGTCGGTCGGGTCACCGGAAACACAGGTATTTTTTTTTTGCCTAAGTATTCTCTATCAAAATAGTTTTTGTGATTCCCATGGAAAAAACAATTCATGATTCAAGCATGGTTTGTAACTTGTATCGATAATGCAATACAGCGTTATAATATAAACTGTACGATATTATCTCTTTTAACATTTCTTATTTCGAAACAATAATACACACACGTTATTTCCATCGCTTACATCCTAAATTCAATTCCTAATTTCCTCATTTAAAGATATCCGGGTTAGTTGAACAACTGCGCTTTAAACGGAGCGTTGTGTGCTGTAAATATACTGTACATTTACATTTCTAGTGCATAATCATGTTAAGGCCAAAGAAAATTATTAATTGTTTATTACATTCAAAATGGTAATGACATGATTCCCCCACATCCCCTCTATATGTTATAAATACGAGCCATTCTCTGGGAAAATATTCATTTTAGATAGCTATCGCATGTTCTTTTGCGACCCATATATCTAAGGATTGTTGCCAAGGCAGCCGCCATATTAGACTGTTAAAGCAGGTTTTCTGTACAGAAGAGTGATAGAGGGACAGGGTTAATATCATTAAAGTTGCCATTTTTATTAGACCAATTGTTTAGTTCCTAGATTCAAACTGGCAAAGGAGAGTAATCAAGTATAAGAAGCTTGTTTTGTAAACAGTTGTAAAACAGGGGCGGGCAACCAAACATACCAACCTATATATTTAAAGATGCCCTCTGGCTCCCAAATAACAATTACCACAATTAATAGAATTGTTTTAATATACAAAAGAAATGAATACATATCGAAAAAAATCAGTAATTAATATTTTCCATAAATACATTATTTAGTATGTAGTTAAAGGTGTATCACTCAAAAGTCATATTTGTTATACATGTGTATGTATTGACTTTGATCAAGAGTGTCACTTTAAGCGTAAGAATAGTTTTAGGTTTCATTATATGGGACGATTTTGTAACCTATGTGTTTTGTTTTTCCAACGCAGTTCAAGTTTCAATAAACCTTTGAAACAGACTATAGGTTTGTTTCAAGCTGATAAACGAAGCGTTATTTTGGTATGCCCTTTGAATACATTCATATTGGCAAATACACAAGTGTTAGTTATCGGCTATATTTAAACTCGTAGCTCAAGTTTCAACAAATATTAATGATTTATAGGTTTGCTTCAAGCTGATAAACGAAGCGTCATTTTGGTTTGCCATTTTAATACATTCATATTGGCAAATATACAAGTGTTATCGGCTATATCTAAACTCGCAGGTTGCGTTTTTGTTGGATTGTTGGACTTTTTCGTTGGATTGTTTGATATGCATTTGAAATAAACTATGAAACTATGAAACTATATATAAATTTGAAACAGTGAATTATTAAATCATACAATCCAACAATAAAATCCAACAAGAAACACAACCTACGAGTTATATTTACAGTATAAAACGAAAACACTGGTATATAGGGGATATAATGGTAGGAGCTTTTCTGGTGACCTGTATCAAGTCGAGTTATGTGTGTATACACATATCGACGGATACATGTTTACTCACCGAACGAGACGTGATGCAAAAAGGCGTTTAATCGTTATATTACATTCATTATATACCTGCCCATCTGATTATTTCTTTTTATGTTTCGTTTTCAATTCCATATTGCATTTAAATCTACCGCCATCTGTCAAATGTCAACATATGGATTGGCTTGCGCGTATGAGTGTGTTACGTAGTTTTGTGTATTGAAGTCAAGGGGGGCTACTATGTACAGCGAAACGAAGTCAGAAGTTACAGAATTCACTTTATTTAGCAAAATAAGAAGAAAGTATTTTATATCTTAGCAAAATAATATATTGCTAATGATAAATTGCGGCATAAATGCTCTGTCGGCAGGCAACTATTTGCTTCGAATGAAGTCTTTAAACAAAGATAACTTCACTGTTTCGTCACCACTTTAATTGAAACAAAGCGCAGTCTACGCCGCTTACGGAGCCCCGCCATCGGTCTTTTACCAGAGATTGATTGAAAGTTGAATTTCTTAAAACACTTCGAAAAACCTTTTCACAAAACGGCCGTCTGACGGAGCA
Organism: Mya arenaria; assembly: GCF_026914265.1. Classification (NCBI taxonomy): domain Eukaryota; kingdom Metazoa; phylum Mollusca; class Bivalvia; order Myida; family Myidae; genus Mya; species Mya arenaria. Next base: position 72,909,035 of record NC_069127.1, read on the forward strand.
CTGTCAAAACATTATTTCGGAAAAAGGTTTGTCAAAGTGTTTGATGAAACTAATCACCTTATTAAACATCGGTAATTAAACGAAGGCGGGGCTCTTTAAGTGGCATAGACTGCCCTCTATTTCATTTAAAATGGTAAAGTACAAGAAAAGTTATCTTTGTTTTGAGTCTTCATTTTAAGCAAAATATTGCATTCCGACGTAGATTATATGACGTAATTTGTCACGTGGTATACACACACTGTTACAAGTATACACTAATCGTCAATTCTGTAGACGTAACGCGGCCATTTTTAACAAAGTGTATATTCGTGAGATTTTTTGACGATCTTTATATACAGAATTGAGGGAACTTCGAGAGTCAATCGCTGTTTCTATCGTTGACGCGAATTCGCCATCTACTTTGTATTGGCTCATGTTAATGATTATGCTACAATTTATGAAATGGCAAACAACTAGTTGTCTAGATAGATTGGAAGTGTTCTCTGCTTCGTGATTATCCTCAAATTTCTTTAAACAACCATGTTCCTTAATATTTACATGCTTATTGGGCGCGAGTAAAGTTAGATAAATTTTATGTATTTAAAGTTGACAGGTTTTACCAGTTTTTTTTTGTCACGTTATTTTTAGCAATGCGAAAGTAGTTCCGAGACTACACATCGTTCTCGCATGATACGGTTTCAAAAAACGACAGTACGGTGATATGGATTTTTCAATACGGCGTGCTGTATATCATGTGTTACGAAAACAATCTCTGTTTGCCGTAGCGTGCTTCAGTATTTTATCATCGTATGAATATAATTTTTTGTTCATAAAACAACACACCTTGGACATTGTCAGCGTACTTGGCCTAAATAAGTCAAACATAATTAATACAATTATTCCTGTTATTTGTATCTATTTCACCAATAAAAACCAACATTGTGGTTAATTTAGGTTATGATTTTTTTTAAATTTAACGAGTTAGATTTAAACGTTGGTTTGTAACACGCGCGCGCATTTAACGCCCTTTCGTTTCTTTAAGCGGCATCTTTTGTAAAAGTGCATTGAACATTGCAACGCAAAATGTGACTTTGCAATCACACCATGTCTGTACAATCAAGGGACATAATTGACCAGCAGTCAGTTGTCAGTCGACATGGGGCGAATGTACCCCCCCATCCACTGGATCCGCTAGTGTTATATACCTTCAAAAGAAATTGTCTTAGTTTATTTATAATTTCAAAATAGGAGAAAAAAAAGTAATGGAATACGCTCAAAATGCACCATTTCGGACTGTACATTGTTCAAATTTTCTTGGGGGAGTTCACACAAACCCTCCTGCTAATACATTTCGGTTCGACCCTAATTTACGCCTCTTTTTACATCACATCCAGGATCCGCCCCTGTTAAACATCAGGTTTAATGCAATAATGGCACGTTTACTAATATAAATATTCAAATAAGCTAGCGGCTATATGTCAATAAGTATTTAAAACTAACCCTAACCCGGATTACGTTTATAATAAGCCTCCCTTACGTTTGCTACAGGATTACTTCATGTTAAGTATCAAGGTAAACTGATATTATTTGAGTAAATAATTCAAGATTACTTTAACATTATTTTTATTTGAAATGCGATATAGCCGATCGAGTGAACAGTTAAATTCTCGTTTTGTCCAATGTATTTTCAACATATTCTTTGCAGTTTTTGCAAACATTTGAACAAAAATATTTTTTGAATGACTACGGTACACGTACATTTACTACTTTTGTATTGTACTTATGTTTTGAGGTGCTATCAACATTACACGGGTACGTTTTTATAAAAAAAAGGTTTCAAACAAACAAAAATGTCGTCACAAAAAACATACTGAAAAGCCACAGCTTAAATCAGAAATGGCGCAGTAATCTATTTTACTTAATGTTGTGTTATTAGTAATTGATTTTCGTATGACAAATGGATGATTTATATACCTACAGACATTCATAATTTCGTTCTTATCACATGTTGTCAGTAATTGACACCATGCCGATAGCGATAAGGCTACACCTACAGTGTATAAACTTTTTGTTATTTTTTTGTATATATACTCGTTTGTAATACATTGTTTATTACTATGCATACACGTTAATATTGGTCATTATAAACATATGTGTTGTTGACTATGTAAATTGTACAAGTTCAAATAAACTGTCTGTCCGTCCGCTGTCCTCCGTCCGTCCGTCCGTCCGTCCGTCCGTCCGTCCGTCTGTCTGTCTGTCAACTGTGTGATACGTGACCCCTTATAAAGTGCCCTACGAAAAGTATACAGAAGCAGGCAGTACAAATCGGAAAATTTTCTTGACTATCACATAAAAATAGCGTGGGTAGTGGTAAACTGTTACATTAAAAGCAAGAATAACATTAAATTAGTTCATAAGTATTCATTGAATGCAATGTATGAATCAGGTAAAACTATTTTGATGTCTAAACTTTAAAATAATTTATTTCTAAACAACATCGGAATTTGTTGCAGTTGAAAGGTAGTCTCTTTTTTAAAACTCAAATGTGAGGAAACAAAAAGTGTATTAATTTCCTTTACGAAAGTCAAAACAAACAATGTTTGTTGAGATCAGATGTCAAAACTCAATGGATTTTGCTGTTTCTCTTCCTGTCTCCATTAAGAACAACTTGTTTTATACAGGTTTAATGCATTATTATTATTATTATATTATACTATAAATTACCTTAATGCTTCTCTCATAATGTATTAATATCCGTATAAAATGCTATGAAAAACTGTTCTTTTTTGGTGACCTAAAGTTATATGATATGAGATCTTAATCAAAATTTCAAAAAATTGTAACTCAAACCATATTAAACTGAGTTTTCTTTTTCCCTCAAAGGGAATATTGAATACCCTGTGTTATTGATTCTAGTTCTAGTTTAAGCCTGCTTTAAGTGCCCCCCCACCCCCCCCCCCCCCCCCACACCCTCAACTTGAAGTAACAGATAACAAATTTGCCATAAAAACTTTATGACAAGCGTGATTTCGTGATGATTTTAACTTTGAAATTGCAAATTATCCGTCTTTAAATAAGATAGTGCTGTTCTTATGTACCATTCTTATGGTGTATTATTTTCGCAATTAATCAGATTCGCTAGAATATGTTCGGACGGGACTGAATTTTGTTCCCCTGGTAGGTTTACATTCTTATCCATCTGAGGTTTGATAATGATAAATCTGACGTTGTGAGCTCATAGCACCATCGCATTGGTGTACGAGAATGTGTAACTATCGCATGTTATTTTGCGTTCCATATACCGTAGGCTTGTTACCACGACAGCCATCACATGCAGGATTCCTGCCATTGAAGGCTTATTTCAAAAAGAAACATAGTTTCCATCCTTATTCAAAGTTGGATTTTGTTTCTCTATATATATCAAGAGCCGAAGACATGACTAACCCAGACCTTAAATTACTAATAAAAGTATATCAAAGAGTACTGGAGTAACAGAGTTCATAACCAGGATAAAGCCAGACTTTAAGACAAGGCTATAGGAGAATTTCACGAATTCTTGATGCCCAGTTCGTGAAAGAAGCGTTCTTTAAACAATATAAATTTGATCGCGTAAAACAGCAAATAATATACAATTATCATGCTAAACGGATTTTTTTAACAATCCTAGTATATTTTTCAATATGAAATGGGAATCTGCCAAATTCACACTTCAAATACAAAGTATTGGTAGATTGCTTCATAACTTCTTATGGACGCTCTCTGAAACATCCGAATTCAAAAACCACAAAACTTTTGACAGATAGCACGTAGGAGTCAAAAGGTTAATTTAAACATGATATTTATTGGAATTTTAGAATTAAAAATCTAAGCCATCACAGAATGAAAAAATCTCAACCCTTTCCCTGCAAGTGTTTCTGTAGATTGTATAAAAGAACCTGTACTGGTAAACAATATTAATTGTATATTGCAAGCAATATTCAGATCTTGTTTAAACTGTCTGCTTCATTTTATGTATGACCTTTCATTACATTGTAAACAACCTTAATATTAATTATAAAAGAATGACACAGCAACATAGATAAGAGTTAGATGATAAACAAGAGCATACTACTGAAAGGAAATACAACAAAAATGAACAATAATAAAATTCAACGCTGGTCTCGAACTCGCAACCGGCTGAATTTCACCCCATTTATATACTTACTAGGCTATCCGAGAGTGTTGAAAATACATTGATGATATATTGATTTCGGATCAATTTTTATTATCCGTAAAGCGAACGGAGGGTAGAGTTGAGGATCGATCGTGGATAAAATCAACTAGTGCATTGTGTGTGTAGTTATTCATCTGTGACAGTTTATAAAAATAACAGCGTTAAAAATGTAAATTAGCGCAATGATAAATAAACTAGATAAAATATTACTAATTTAATTATCAGCCATTTTCATACAAAAAAAACGTGAACAGAGTAAACAATTTAAATTATTTTACTGTGTAAACTTGAAATCGTAATGTAATGAATTTTTGTATGTACTGTAACGACTCTTTTATGACAAGGTCAGTAATGTCAGGTGCGTCCAGGTTTCCTGGTTCATTGTTTGGGGTGAAAAACGTCCTCGATTCGGTGATTTTTAACACAGTTTTCTATATGTTTCAACGAGTTTTCTTAAAAACGACCTTGTACACCGAATGAAGAGCAATTGCTTGTTTATGATAACGCTTGTTTAAGATGAAAATTATGTCTGTATTAAATATCTCGTGAAAACAGTACACGTTTTAACTATGCTTACCGACTCACTTAATGCACTTTATTCTTTAAAACTACGATTTAAAACCATTCTGTTTCGTGCAAACCTCATTCGATACCTTTTTTAGTCAATGGCAGTATTGTTATTGTTTTGCAAGTTTTGGTGATTAATCGGCAAATTTAAGGAAATGCTTACTGGTTCATTCTTTACATTTTTAGAACCTAGGATCATCCCAAACGGGTAAATCAATGGCACACTAAATAACGATTTAAATGCGTCGATTGTTTTCCTAATCCATATCTGTTAACTATAACACGTCTACGAAGGGTCATTTTGATCAGAACTCTCTGTTTCAAGTAGATTTGTCATTATATTTTGGAGGTCATATAGTAAGTCGAGACACGATTAGGTCTTGAATTAAAATAGTGCTTACTGAGCTTGTGACAAACATCAATTAAGACGTTATATTGTTGACAGTTTTCTGAAGGTTGTCTCTCTTTTTAATTTGATTGCCAAATTTAAACAATATGCTTAGAAACATCTGCATAATCTATAAGGTAAACTCTTTGTTTCCTTTAAATATTTTCCCCAAAAAGACAATTTGAAATAATCCACAATTTTATCATGAGTGATAAGAGTTTAGTCTATATCAACTCGAATGACCAATACGTAGCTATATAATACAAACATTTTGAATATACTTTTAACAACATATGCTAATCTTCTCAATGTTAGGCCACTACTTTTATATAAATTGGTTTACAAAACCGGCGGGTCTAATTTTCCGAAAAGTACAAAAAAAATAAAAAAATGAATTTCACTATTTTTTCAAAATTATTTTCCCGACCGTATTGATTTTGGTGCGAAACGAAAGAAAAACGCACAGATAAGAGTACGAATGCAGTAGATCTCGACTGGTTTGTTGTTCCGTGGCCGTATTTGCCAATTTATAGTGATAGCATGTGAGCCAGTTAACTGTTATGGTAGCGCTGATGGCAATGGCGGAATTGACGACAGCAGTCATTCTTTGTATGAAATAATTAATTAAAATATGCAGGAGTTGTTAAAATAACAATAGCAATAAACATTGGCAAATTTAACAGCCGACACAAACAATAACTGTCACGTGATTGTTGTTATTCCCCGCCAATTTAGGTCATGGAAATATTGTTGTTTATAGATAAAAAATAAAATTGTCAGCGGCTGCCATCGAATTAGTAGACACAAATATCTGTAAATTATGTGTGAGAAAAACATTTTATAACATTTTATGGTTAAATATCAAATAACAGTGCACTAAGTGTGAGTGGTGAAATCGAAAGTAAAATTTCAAAGTTTACACCGGTGACCTAGTTTCACAAGTTCGGTCGATGGTGTTTATGGATTTGAAATCACAAAAATGGTTTGGAAATACTTGTTATTGAGTCAATGTTAAGCTTGTGTTTATTCTAGATTACATGTTTATTCATGTTTGGGTTAATAGTAGAGTAAAAACAATGAAAGAGTTGAACACATGTCTCAATGACATTTTAATACTAATGTCATGAGTTGTGTGCAAAACATTTAGATAAAATAACACGGAAAACTATTTTGAATAAGTCCATTTCAATTTGTAATGAACTTGATATTTCTCTATAAATGAGATTTGTTGTTGTAACCAAGGAATACTCTTTAAAATGAAAAATAAACAAGCATGAAGTATAGATGCTCTGTGAACTCGTGTATACACAAAATGGCGGAGTTGGAAGAAGATGAAAATATCCGATACATAATTATGGATTTCTCTGTTACTATCATTGGTACATAAAGTTAAGTCACATGCTAGATTTATTATTTTGTTATGTGATTTTTATGTACTGATGTGGTAATTTGCTGCAAGATTTGAATTTGAAATGGATTTGGTGAACATCCCATGGTAAATATCCCGGTCCGAAAATATCCGAACTTAGCATGGATCGAGTTACACACAACTAGGACCCACCATGGTAAAAGTTATTAAAACTCAAATCTAGGTCTAGTTTGGTTTTTAGTTTTTCAGGAATTGCTTTCACAAAGTTAAAGCTCAAATGTCTTCATAAAATGTTACTTCCTTATTTACAAAATTGGTAATTATTTCACTTTATTGGCATTTTCCAATATTGAAATAACTGAAACAATGTTTAGAAAATAGTATGTATTGTTTTAATACAGTGCAATTTTTTGTATTTTAATGCGTAAAATTGCCTTCTCTTTTCTTTCAATTTAATATTGTTCAATTTAGTGTTCTGCATTCACTTTTGCTTTATCATACCCTTGAAGCTTAACAAATGTCTTTCTGAGTGATATTCAATGTATCTTTGATAAAAAGTGTAGTTTATACATGTAAACATGTTTTATAGTCAATTTCATTGATGTTTTATATGCACAGTATGTAAGATTTAAACTGTGTGTTTAATTAGAACTTTGAAACTTTGAGTGTATTAAAACATGCATTAATAGCAGTTTAAAAAGTCATGTAAATGTTATAAATTTTCAATGTTAATATGTTGTTCTCTGATTTTTACCCTTCAAGAGTATGTTTTGTGACTTTTTTCCTTTTTTTTTTTTTTTTTTTTTTCGACCGCCCGGTGGACATTTTTCCCAAAAATTCTTGTAAACCAAAAAATAAAAAAGGAGTGGCCTTATTATCAATTTCAGTTCAAAATAGCAGATATGCTAGGAAAGAACGCTACAAGTGTGTTATATGCTGGCAGGAAAAAAACCACGTTCATCCCATTAAATACACATGCATCAAAATCATCATCCAGACAAGTGTCATGTGTGTAAAAGAAATGGAAAGTCATTTTCGACTAAGCTTGATCTAAAGAGATGCAAAGAAAAACGATATAAAACAATATTGAAGTACTATTGCAAGTTTTATGAGAAGTAAGAAGCTGGTCTACGTATTATCATCTTTTCGTGTAAAATGATGAGGCACATCATTTAAATTTGCTTTGTTTACCTTGTTCCAGCCAAATTGTTTGTGTTAGTTGTTTAGCTTCGTTTACCATGTTTGATGAGTTCGTGGTTGATCTGTGATTACGAATTTCTTTGAAAATAGACGTTTAATATTAAGGGTCTGTCTTATTATAACAACTCCAGCTTTTTCGAGTATGAACAAATTCGTTCAAAAATTCGTGTAAAAACAACATCGTTTATTAAGTATATCATGAAACATGTGTATCTTAAACTATATTATGTGCATGTATGTGTATATGACGAAATACAAGGGGACGTTAACAGTAAAGTAGTCATTGAACATCAATACAGAGAGTACCAAATACCAGCAAGAATATAATTATTGGCAAAGGCAAAAAAAGCAAAAGCAGTGAAAATACAGCATACTCCGGAGGAATGTTCCTCGTAAAACAACTAATGGTTGCCAAATAAACAACAAATCACTTAAAGCAAACCGCTCAACCATAAGCTAGACCAACAGCTCAAAATAAGTCTTGCACCACAATTTCAAAAACCATGGAACTATATGATAGTTCCAAAACAAAGCTGTTCTTAGTTTAGACACAAACTAAAGTAATTTCATACATAATTCTTCATTATGGAATTTGGTGAGGATTGTGAGCATACTCTGAGGCCTGAACCTCATATTTCACTTGCATGTCCCTTTCGTCTTAAAAGTAGACAATACTATTTGCAAGAGACTTCTGTGCTGTAAATTAAAGATATTTATCATGAGTGAATGTTCACAAATATGTAATCATGTTAATTTATTTTAGTGAAATGTTTTACAGCTTTTTATTGTTGAAAAGTAAAAGACACTAACCATATTAATTAAAAAATTGCCCTTTTAAGACTTTATTTCATTTGTTTATAAAATTTATGTAGTGTATGTAAACTTATGTGGAACACTTATTTAAATTAATACCTGGTATTTCCTTGCCATCTACAAGCCTCTTGTTTTTGCCTCTATTTAAGTTCAGGTTTGTTTTCTTTTTTTCTTTTTGTTTTCGTTCCCTGAAAGTATGGATAAACACGTTCACCTTCGCATTGTATTAACTATTAATTTAACAAAGTTAGTTATGGTGTGAAAATATAATAAAAAAGATGAATGACTGGTATAGTTTATCGTGACAAAGATTAACCAGATTTGGGATGAACCTGGGTTCTTAAAATGAACATAATGAACCAGTAAGCATTTCCTTGTGGCGATTTATCTCGAAGTCTGGCTATCTGCAATCGGATAACAATAACAATACTATCACTGCCCAAAACAAGGTATCTGATTAGGTTTGCACAAATGAAAATGGTACTAAATCGAAGTTTTGAAGAATAAAGTGCATTGAGTAAGTCGGTAAGCCTACTAAGAACGTGTATTTATTTCACGAGATATTTTAATATAGACATAATTTTGATCTAAAACAAGCGTTATTGTAAACAAACAATTACTCATCATTCGGTACACAAGGTCTTTAATAAATAAATATATCGTTGAAACATATAGAAAACAGTGTTAATATCGAGGACGTTTTTCAACCAAAACAATGTACCAGGAAACCTGGACGCACCTGACATTACTGCCTTTGTATGACATATGGGGGGGGGGGTACTGCACACCTAGTGTAACAGGGTCCGTTTGGACCTGGCTTTCGATAAACTGTCGGTGACTCAGATAAAGAGGCGACATTGTTCAATACTTTTATTTAACTGTAACTAACAAATAAGTTTCATAAGTATTTAATGTCTTTGGAAGCGATTATTCCAAGTAGTTCGTAGTTAATATCAAACAGTCCATAACGTTTCCCCCTAAATGGCTAACACAGTTCTTAGCATATATCGCCACAGTGACGTCTGTTGCGTTGGTGTGCCCATGTGCGGTTGACTTATATCAGGTTGCGATAGAACCCGTCCTGGTCGTAAGTGCTGATATCGTACAGTGTTCCTTTATTGTCCAATGATAATATATATGTATGTAGGGCCGGCTTATGAGTGGTCTATCAGATCAGGTTAGATTTGATAAACGATGAAATACACCAGATCTGGTAAGGGTTGAAGATTCCAGATCTGGTAAACAGCTAGGTGGTTGGCAGTTAATTTGATTACACTATGTTGTAGATAGTACTGATCTGTTAACAATGTTTAGTTGTCATTTACTAGGTATGGTAAAAGCACTTATAACGTTGAAAAACACTGTTATTGATAAGTAATCCACTTCACTGTAGGTTTGGTATGACAATTACCAGATTTGGTCATTACACTAAAACACTGTTATATAGCAGTTTCCAGATTTGGTTATAACACGTAGACACCGTGGTATGATATTTACCATTCACATATGTGGTTATTACACTAAAACAGTGTTAGTATAGCAATTACCAGATGTGGTACTTTGTCTTCACTAGATATGAAGAAGTTACCATATTTGGTTATTACACATAGACACCGGGGTATGATATTTACCAGATGTGGTGATAACACTTTAAAAACACTGTAAGTATAGCATATACCTGATATGTTTATAAGCACTTTGTCTTCACGAATAATGAGAAAGTTATCAGATTTGGTTATTACCAAGTTAGATAAAACGTCAGTCAGTTGGTTTTATCTTTTGAGATTTAGATCAATATGGTATTCTCAGGAGATGGGTACTCGGTTATTGGTTAATGAAACCAAAATGGTTTTCGACAAAGAACTGGCACTGGGGATGGAGGGGTGCTGACGTAATACCATGTTTATTGCTGGATTTCTTCACTAACTTTGTCAGATAAGTTCGATGAATTATTGGAACATATTCAGTAGTGATTTTAGTTAATTTAAGGATAGTTATTTAAATCCAAATAAACTATGTGGGGTTGTTATTCGCTGATCGTACTGATCATGTTGTAAACCACGATGCCTTATCATATTTTGTTTATATATGATTTCACATTTTCTTCCATAAAACGCAAAAATAGGTATTTGTCATCTGGCCAAACAGGTTACTTTGAAATGCGATAACAACATTATTTGTACTGAAGTCATACTTCATATGGTTAATTCCCTGCTTTTATAATTTGGTACTTAACTTTATTCTACGAAATGTACTTGTTAACATATAACTCTTATGAGTGTTTAGCATTATTTAATATCATAACTGAGGATGTTACCATATGGTTAAATGGTTTGAAAAATACAACTTGATAAATGTTTCATAATGCTACGACAGTAATAATCCACAAAATGCTATTATTTTATTACTGTTTGACATCATTTGTTAGATCGAATTGATTTATGTCACCAGCAGGTTTGGCGAGACTTTTCAGAAATCAGTTTTCTATCTGTAAGTAGAGCTTTGTTCTAAATGCATGTTAAAACATAACTAGCTTAAAGACACAAACAGGAGATGAAACCTAATTTATTGACAACCTGATCGAAAAAACAACAAAAGGGAGTCTTACTTAAAACATAAATCGCGTCGTGTTAAGAACTTTAAAATTTACCACCTTCAAGACGTCCGGCCGATAGGATAGACATTGGACTATATATATCTGGGACTTTACATGCGTCTCCCTGTATGACAAACATTTGTCCTTTTTACAGTTCAAAATTTGGATATACATTGAACTCTATACAGTTAAATTGGACAAACATTGGACTCGAAACAGCTACCAAAATTTGACAAACATTAGACACTATTAGTACAGCTTCAAATTTACATTAGATACTGACCGTTCCAAGTGGTACCTAACAATCCTTTGAGTTTAATATGTCATTGGCGTTGACCCTTTGCTATTAAAGGGACTGTACACCAGAATGGCACCAAATGGTAACGAATCTCAGGACAATTATCCAATAAAATGTGTTATGCTTTAATATCATTATTGTACCAAAATGTGAAGAAATAATTGTGTCGGAGACCGGGTTCGAACCCGTGTCGCTAAAATGGCAGTCCAGCGTCGTATCCACTGAGCCAAGGTGGCTTACTCTAAACGGGTGACATATTTAAGCTATAAACCTACCTCGGTAATATCACGTGATAACACCGACTAGCCAATCACGCATAAGGAATGAATTCTACCTGGTAGACATACCCAGTAATCTTTTTTTAATGGAAAAATACGAAATAACTTCTAAACAAAAATAAATTGTAAACTATATGGTACTTCAGTTAGTAAGTATTAATGCATTGTACACATCGATGCCAAGTTGATGTCAGTTTTCGACAATTCTGTTTTTTCGCTATTTATCATACGGAGTACAGCCCCTTTAAACGGGTTGTTTAAACTTTCGACTACTGAACTATAATGTTTCTGTAAGTTTTTATATAAAGATTGGACATAATTGGACTATATGCTATTTCAAATTCGACAGACATTTGACTATATATTGTTACAAATTGGACAAACAATGCACTCTATACAGCTACAAAGTTGGACAACATTGGACTTAAATTTATACTGCTATAAATGGACATATATTGGACTCTATACTGTTTCGAAATCGACAGATATTGGATTCTATACTATTACGAATTTGACTAACATTGGAGTCTACACAGCAACAATTAATATTGGACAAACATTGGACTCTATACTGTTTCAATTACGACAGACATTGGACTTTATTCTATTTTAAATTCGGCTGACATTGCATTGGACTCTTTACAGTATATGGCGTCATTCACAGAAAATGAATTAGTTGCAGCCATTTACAACGATTACTGGTACATCGGCAAAGTAGTTAAATACAATCCTTCCGATGATGAACTTCCCTTACTATCTTACTTTATGGAACAAGGGAAGGGCAAAGCATGTCCAACATTCAAATGGCCAACAAAGATGACTTAATGTTGAAGAGTTTTGATGACATTCTTTGATTTGTCGATGAACCAATGCCTTTCGGTTCTAGAAAAATGCACATTAGCGGAGTCTGACATTATAACAGTGATGCAGTTGTTTGACGAGTTTCATAAACGAATTTAGATATTTATGAACAAAGACTATCATTATGAATATAGAATAATGTTTGAAGAACATTTTACGAGAATTTAGTTTAGTTCAGTTTACTCATAATGTGAATTACGTTACCAATAAACAATTGTGTGTATATTGCCACCATTATAGTTGCAATTGACTGTTTGAATTTTGAACGTGTGTTTGCGTCATTATTCTACTATGATTTTCTTAAATAACAAATTAAATTTTTATGAATTGGAATTAAAGCAAATTGTTTAATACATTACATGGTGTTACTTTTAATGTATATGCTTTAAATATACTGCTCATGATTATGAAATTAATTCATTTGTGAATAACGTTACCGGCAAAAGGCGTGATGTGTGAGTAAATTTAGCAAAGCTTTAACGATTTTTTTGTCAACATTCATGTAAAGTTAAGCCATTTATCTATTAGATAGTTAATTTAACTTGGTATTGCAAGATTGAATATGAAACAATGTAGTTTTTATCTCTTTACATTTCGGCTTCAGAATTGAAAAACGACCTATATATCATCTATCTGTGATTCATTATGTCTGTTCAGAAATGTTCTATACAGTTCACTGTTTTCTAAATGTATGCTGTTTAATAAAACTAAATGTTATAAATATGTGTTTTTCATGATACAATTATTCATTAAACTTTAATAACAATTGATTATACCATAAAAGTAACGTACATCACGAGGCAAAATCAGCAGGTACTTTAGAGAAATGATGAAATTATGAAAAAATGGTTTTCTTTTACCAATTATGTTGTTAACAGTGCCTAGACATATTGGAGAAATAACATAACAAGTAAATATGTAATTGTAATATGTAAATATCATGACACAATTTTTGGCAACAATTGTTAACAGTTTACTCGTTTTGGCTGTTCACATTTATTTCAGAAAAACATAATAATTTTAAATAAAAATACCTAAAATACAAAGAAATGCGTATTTTTAATGGCCGTCAACATGTCTTTTGACGGTTTTGTTCAACTACTGCAGACTCGTGAAAGGGAAACGTAAGAAAGGTCAAAAATAAAAAAGTACCCCTGATCGTTCATTATGTAGCTAGGAAATGATCCGGACCAGCAAGTCTTTTAAAATATACCCTACCGAAATTCCGAAGACTTCCATACGAACCTCCAGGTTTTATACCCGCTTATTCCCACTTGCCGCAAGTCCGCAGTCAACAGCTCAAAGGTCTGCTACACGATTAACTTTCTAGCTGTACTGTATAGAGTCCAAATGTCAGTGCGTGAGTTTGTATAGATTTGAACGCTGAACTTATAACCGCTCATTTGCGACATCATACACGACTTATTTACGGCAGGTCACGAAATTGAAGAATTATTTTAACCTGTTTTCATATTTTTTCGCTTAACTAATTCATTCAGTTACTTTCTCTGAGCTACCCTTTGCAGGAAGTCACACGTTGCGTAAGTCTTCGAGTATTGCCTGTTTTCATATTTTTTTCGCTAAACTTATTCATTCATTCTTTCTTCTCTAAGCTACTCGTGGTATAGCTAAGAACTTCAGCGAACACGTTATATTATCTTTTTGGACGTGTTAATGTTTTGTAAACATAAAAAAAAATAATATCAACATTAAAGTTATAGAAGCCAGAACTACTCGTGGAAGGAAGACACACGTTGCGCTAGTCTTCGAGTCTCCGTAAATGTAGCATAATCAACATAATATAACCTTTCTAAGTCGACTTTGCTAGTACAAGTGTTTGACTTCATCAGTTCATGAAGTTCATAAAGCGTGACGTTTTGATAAAAAGAAAGATGTTAGTCTATACTTGTCACAAAGACAATTACAGTAATGATATGTTTAAGTGCTGGGTTGGACTGTGATGATGGTAACTTAAACTCGGCTTGTAATTGAGACTATATGGTTTGCCAGTAAAGTTTGAATCATCAAGTTGTATATGATATTTATACCTCCAATATCACAGGCACCTGGCTCATTTGTTTGTGTCTAAAATGATAATTTTGTTTGATTTTTGATACCAATTTTAAGGGCGTTGACTCCTATTTTAGTGGCAACTCGGTACAAATGGATTGTTTCTTTGTTGATTAAGAAATTTGAAAAAACAACAACTGAACTACTGTGAAATATGGTAAGTTTGAGTTACATACCTTGTTTCTTTCTTGTTTATTAAAGGCATTAACTGTAAGAGTACACTCCACGCGGAACTACCACTTTCCTCGGTCACTCTGAGTTATTTTTCATTTATCGCGGACATCCACCGAGTACATAACCGCTTTCCTCACTAAAATGTGCAAAGTTTTGCTGAGTTGCTCATTTTCCGCCGAGAGTTTTATTGCCAGAATCGCTGGTGATCGTGTTGTTTTATTGGTCTCAAAGCAGAACTCCGAGTTGTATGCTTTGCCACTACCTTACTACTATTTTCTCGTAAAGAAAGAAAGGATACTTATTCAATAAACCAATACATCTTTATCTCGTTTGGTTATTAATTCACCTTTCAACTAATATTCGTTAATTGCCTGCTGATATCCACACATTTTAGATATAACACCACGTAATAATTCTTGGACAATATGTTCCTTACTGACATGTACATATGTATATATTGTTGTTTTATTATGTTGTGATGTTTTTCAGAATGTTTAAAATAGAATAAAAAATCAAATGTTTAATGAATAAAATATTCAATATGTGCTATGTGCTTATATATTGATACCAATAAAATAATATGCTAATGTAAATTGTCCATTGTATCGAGTATTGTTTATTTAAAAATAAAGAATGAACACTCGTTGTGACATTGTGATTTAAAATAATTTATTATGCATTCTGATACTGTATATTGTAGCAAAATTGCTATTATGGCTAAACTGTTTTAAAACTTTTTAAATAAAAAATGGGGCCAGTCTAGCATTTTCACCAATTATCACTTATCAACTCTATTGTTACCACAAACAATACATCCCCCAACCCCACCTACAATTTCTGTAGGAAAAATTATCGGCTGGCAAAGTGGGAACACACCGTTGTTATACAGTTTGTTCACCATAATTACGTCATACAGCTTTTGTGTTGTTGAGAACAAAATTGGATTGAAGTATTCAATATGCAGGTGTTAAGTACCATGTAGTGTGAATATTTTTACTGTCACTATTTCTTTTGTGATACATATCAGTTGTTTCCGCATTCCAGATATTATTTAATTGCATTTTTTAATATGACGTTAAAAAAGTATGAGGGTAACTCATGTTCTTTGGTTTAAAAATTGCCAATATTGTTGTAATCTATTTCCTACTCTAAATGAATATAATTCAGCTTTCAATTGAACTATTTTTTATACCCCCGACAAACGAAGTTTGAAAGGGGTATATTGGAGTCACCCTGTGATCGGTCGGTCGGTCGGCCGGTCGGTTCGTCGGTTTGTCGGTCGGTCCGTTGCAATTTCCTTGTCCGGAGCATAACTTAAAAACTACTGAATGGAATTGAATTAAACTTCACAGAATGATAGAGCATAATGAGAGGAAGTGCAGTGTACAATAACCATAACTCTATTTTTGCTTATTACTGAGTTATTGCCCTTTGTTACTTTTGTTTGTCCGGAGTATAACTTGAAAAGTACTTGATGGAATTCATTGGAACTTCATACAATGGTAAAGCATAATGAGAGGAAGTGCAGTGCACAATGACAATAACTCTATTTCAGCCAGTTACAGGCTTCATACAGTGATAGATCATAATGAGAGGGAGTGCAGTGTACAGGAACCGCAATTCTGTTTCAGCTAATTACAAAGTTACTGCCCTTTGTTACTTTTTCTTGTCCGGAGCATGACTTGAAAACTATTGGATGGAATTTAATAAAACTTCATACAGTGATATATCATAATGAGAGGGAGTGCAGTGTACAGGAACCGCAATTCTATTTCAGCCAATTACATAGTTACTGCCCTTTGTTACTTTTTCTTGTCCGGAGCATAACTTGAAAACTATTGGATGGAATGTAATAAAACTTCATACAGTGATATATCATAATGAGAGGAGTGTAGTGTTCAGGAACCGCAATTCTGTTTCAGCTTATTACAGAGTTTCTGTCCTTTGTTGCTTTGTCTTGTCCGGAGCATAACTTGAAAACTATTGGATGGAAGTTAATAAAACTTCATACAGTGATAGATCATAATGAGAGGAAGTACAGTGTACAGGAACCGCAATTCTATTTCAGCCAATTACAGAGTAATTGCACTTTGTTACTTTTTTTGTTCTGAGCAGAACTTGAAAACTACTGGATAGAATGTAATAAACTTTATACAATGGTACAGCACAATGAGAAGGAGTTCAGTGTAGATGAATCATTACACTATTTTAGCAAATTACAGAGTTATTGCCTTTTTCTGGTGTTTTTTTGGCAAACTTTTGTCCGTACAGTAACTTGAAAACTACTAGATGGAATTTCATAAAACTTCATACAATGATAAATTATAATGAGAGGCGGCGTTCGGGGGTATTAATCACCTTCAGTGATAGCTCTAGTATGAAAGTTACGGTATGAGTATGAATATTGTGTTTAAAAAATATTGAAAAACATAACTTTTTAATTAATAATTAGAAATTATTGTTATGAAACGCAATCTAGTATTTTTGACAATGTGAATTATGCAAATTTCGTAGTGACGTATTGTGTGCTAATTGAGACTACTTTTAGTTATCTAGCATGTTTGTTATTGTGAAAAATGCATATATTTTTATCAAACTGCAGTTTCAAATGTAAATTAGTTAAGAGAAATTTATTTTATATATATAGCAAACAGAATGTTTACATAATTTTAAGTACCTGGGACTGTTGGAAGTAAAATTTAATTAAAACTTGGTCAAAAATGGACATCGACATATATTGCATTTTTGCACCGGCAAAGGAATACCAGTCGTATTATGTGCTAGTAAGTCTGAAAAACATTGAAACAACACAATTAAAGAACAGTATATTCAAAATAAAATAATTAACACAAAATCAGATACATGTACAGTAGGAGATTCTTATTGGTTTCCCCGGAGTTTCGCGTTGTTTTCACTCCTGAGTAACGCGGCGATTGTAATTATACGGTCCACTGATCAGCCTCGGAGGGTGAACGAGTAAATACGCCGAGGAAAGCGGATAATGATAAATAGGATGTTGTGTACGCGATGACCAAAATCCGCCGAGGAATGTAACACAATGCGGTCTTGCATATGTACGTGATCATAATCCTTGGGAAATACCTATGCTACGAAGGTAGCTAGGTGAGATCACGTGGATATGACGTAGGTTGGATTGAGATGCAGGCCGATCGCTCGTAGCTCAGGGAGTCTGGTTCGGACTTCCAAGCTATGAAGTCGTATAGTTGTTTATGAGTTGAAATCTGGTTTTAAAATTCCACCATTGTGTTGCTTGAAAATAAAATGTAGAAATTTTGCAAACTTGTTTAAAAACATATTGTGACCATGGACTATTGTGTCACAAGGAAAACAGAAAGTGGTAGTTCCGCGTGGAGTGTACTGTATCTTCAGATGTGTCGTTTATCTCATTATATGTAACCAAAATGATATAAATCAACATTTTAAACACAAACAATGAGCCAGGCGCCTGTGGCCAATACTGTGTATAAATGTTAGTGGGCAACTAGGGTGGTGGTTATAAAATTGGTAAACGTTTTCTCATTATTCAATGATGGAACAAATTCAAAATCAGATAATGTCGTAAAATGACTCATTTTTAAATACTTGGTTAAAAGCATGCTATGGGTACAAAATTACTTAAGATTATAGATGCAGGGTTCAAATATAGCAGTCGCTAACTCATTAAATGCGAGTCAAATTTAGAAAATAAGAGTAGAATATCATGCCCACTCGATATTTTTCGTACTTCAAACCATAGTTATTTAAAAAGAGATTGGTATGTTAACAAAACCTCCCATAATTATTTCAATGATACGCACAAGTGACGTCAAACTCCCGGAATACTGAGATTGTCTGTTAAAAATCATGTAGATATTTTAGATGGTGGCCACTTCGCTATTTTCGAAGATCAAATCCGAAATTTACGATGATCATAGAGCCATTTGCTCTGCGATTTAGCGCCGCAATCACTGTAATGAATGTTAGTTTATTCAATAAATGTTAGTTTTTCTAATTACTGTTTCAATGTTTAAATTCAATTTAAGTATATGACCACATGTGAAGAGTAATCAACGCCCGAAATGAGAAGTGATTATTGATCTGGTTCGGAACAGTAACTGTATCAATTAGCGGCAATGAAACTCAATGACGTAAATAGCTCCGCCCATTATGCTAATTAACAGATACCTTGGGCAGTTTTCGCTAACCACGATATTTGATATTTTATTCATTTCGGTCAGATATGATTTATTTCTCAGCTAAAATTATAAGTAAGCAAAAAAACGACACTTTTCACACATCGTCTATAAAGACGTGGGAAACAGGTGCCTGTTTGCTTCCTCTCAATTTTAATGAAAGTGAAAGGAGAACTGTTGGACATAATTAAAAAAGGTTCAGTGTATAGAACAGTAATGCTCTATTCTATAGGGGATAGAAGCGGAAATCATGGGCCATGTTTTTACCTTCCAGGTGGCCCCGCAGTGAATGCGGTGGTTTCATTTTCGCGTCGAAAATAGCGGGAAAGGGCCGTGGTTTTGTGCCTGGAAATATTTGTTCTTTAAACTGGATTTGTTCTCGTTTTAGCCAAGCCTTTCCCGGAGTTTTACGAGATCGTGTGAGATATTTAAAAAAGAAGGCGCCTCATCATGATCCTCTCCAAATATGAAAGAAGTCAGTTTCAAATTATAGGATGTCCCAGGGGTGCGGGGGCAATTGGCGGGGATTTTACCACTATTCCCCAGACCTGGGGGCCTTGGTTACATTTGAATGGTATATAATATTGAAAGTCATGCGATTTGATGATTTAAAAAAAAGCAAGTAGTTTTGACAATTTAGCAAGTACGTTTTAAGGTCACTTGTTTTTTGTAGCAAGTGGCAAAAAAAGTAAAATTTGATCCAGTTTTGATATCTCTTAGCCGAGAACACTATTGAAACATGCAGTTGACTAAAAGGGATCCAGTTTTGGTTAAGAAAACATTTTCCGTGCTACATATATTGGATCCAGTTTTGATTATAACTCAACAAATGTATAGCCATCTTAACTGATTAAAAGGGATTCAGTTTTGGTTAATTGCATTGTCTATAGCGTAACTATGTATGGGATTTTTAGCATATTGTAAATCTGTCAATCAGCAAGTATTTGGCCAGTTACACCAGTCAAAACATAACAGTAAGCCATTTATAATTGGTATTCTCCTAATCCGATAATTGGGTCGTGTTCTATCCAATTATCGAAATATACAGGGATTCCGGTAGTCTGGTGATATCATTGTTATCGGCAATCCGACCTGCAAATTACCGGTATCCTTGAAACATTCAATGTATCATTATGGATATGATTACTATTTTAAACTTTTATCAACTTGAATGTACATCAAGAAGACCCGATCAAATGATAAATTTCATTAAAATGTGATAGAAATAGCGAAGGAGTTATGAAAATGTTGTCCAGGGCTCAAATTTAAACTTTTTTCCTAATTTTTAATTTAGGTTAATTTAGCATCCTATGTCATATAATAAAGTAACAAAAGTCAATACAAGTCACTTCTAGTTAAATGTTTAATGAACAAGTGTCAAACAGTACTTTTCCATAAAAACACATGACAATATTCTTGAAATCAATAGAACAATAGACTTTATTCTGACATTTAATAGTTTATGTATATCTGCAGATGACACATTCAGGAAAAAAACAACAGAGGATTTTTCTTTGCTGTACTTACTTGTCTGCTTGTCAAGGGAAATCACTGTTGGAATTTTGTTTACTGCAAATGTGTACTACGTCATCAAAATCGGCAATCGGGATCAGCGTCACAAAAGCATTTTATGCTTACCTGTAATGAGTTGTTAAGCGTCTATGCGACATGACATTCCTTGTGTACTCATAAGTGTTCGTACTCTATTATTTTGTTTTGAAATATGGGACTTGCAAATTTTAGCATGTTGATTTTTTATGAGGTCGCTTTCACTAAGGTCCATTCCCCGCTATTTTTGACACGAATACATAACCACCGCATTCACCCGGCCCTGCGGGGCCACATGGAAGGTAAAAAAACGGCCCATTTCCCCCGGCTATACCCTGTATACCCCCCAGCCTGGGGGGCCGTGGTTACAATTGACTGGTGCATAACTTGAGCTATTTTGTCAACTTGTTAATTTATTTCGCAACAAGTCTTAAACTTGGGTTCAAGAGAAACACATTTATTTTTTTATTGTCTTTTAGATCCTTTTCGCATTCACCCCTCGATATACAACTTATAGTTTGTCGTATCCGGGTTGTAACTTTGCCATGCAAAGTGGGATTTTAAAATAAATTGGCACTTGTGTTTAGTTATAACAGCTCTTTCTGAATGTAGGCATATTAGTATTTGCATAATCCATTGAACTAGGTGGCACTTTGAGGGCATTTGTCACTTACTGTTACAGCTCTTGTTCTGATCTGTAATATTTGATAAAATTTTGTCTGATTCCCAACACAATTCAATGGCAGCCTACAAGCAAAGTAAAATGTATTGAACACTGATAATCTATTTTCATAGAAAAACAACTTTATGTTCATTATGATTTCAACAGTTGTTTTATTTACAGGTTTGTGAGCATCGTTAAAATGGGTCAATGTTTTATTTACAGGTTTGTGAGCATCGGTAAAATGGGTCAATGTTTTATTTACAGGTTTGTGAGCATCGTTAATATGGGTCAATGTTTTATTTACAGGTTTGTGAGCATCGTTAAAATGGGTCAATGTTTTATTTACAGGTTTGTGAGCATCGGTAAAATGGGTCAATGTTTTATTTACAGGTTTGTGAGCATCGTTAAAATGGGTCAATGTTTTATTTACAGGTTTGTGAGCATCGTTAAAATGGGTCAATGTTTTATTTACAGGTTTGTGAGCATTGTCAAAATGGGTCAAACATATTCAATTCAACACTGTGAAACAGTAGTTGTTGGAACATACTCAAAGAAAATGGGTAAAGACCAGATCCGTGATAAAAAAAGCACATTTTCAAAGTTAAAGAAAAAAATAAAGCGTAATAAAAAAGGAGAAATACTGATGAACATAAATACAGAGATCATAGAAGACACCCACCCACATAGAAATGAGGATTTGTTGTATGATCCATACACAGGCAATCAAATAATTTGTCACAACAGTTCAATGCAAAACGGAAACTATTTGGCATTACAATATAAGCCAGATGAATGTTCTTTCCCAGTGCAGGCCACACAAGACAGTGGCATGGAAGGATCTGAATTTGCCATTTCGAGATCAATATTCGATCATATTGTAAAGATCCATGTGAGTGAAAGCGTAAGTCCATCTCCTTACTATTTAAGCATTGTGGGATCAAAAGTATCTTCTGATATAGATGACCGAAGGCTTAACTCTCACAGTGACGAAATTCATGATGTACATTGTCAAGGTCAACTGAATGATTTGTCAAGTAAAAGCAAAATGGATACAACTAGCTTGAATTGGGATTCAGATTCTAATGATGAAGAGACAAGATTGAGCGGAAAGAAAACCAGTAAAACAAAAGCAGGTAAAATGCCATGTCACACTCTTCAAGAAGACAGTATGAACTCTTATACTGGTGATATTACAATAATTGCTGATGATTATTATCCTCTAAATGATTCTAAAATAGGAGACAGTTCGTTGGATTTAGGAAATGGGAAAATGCATAATATGTCAGATGTTGAAGAAAGTAAAGAAAACAATAAAGTTACGTCGACTCTGAAGCTGCCTGAACCCACTGTCCATAATAGTGAGGAAACAAATTGTAAACCTATAGTGGGTGTTCCAGGTTGTAGAAAAACTAGCTGTTTATCAAGTGAAGTATCAAGTGGCTATCCTGCTGCAACAAATGCAAAAGACTCGCTGTCTGTATCATGTGAACTTAGTGAAAATGAGATTTTGAATAATTTTATAGAAGACTACGTTCAATTAATCAATGTTTCTAGTTCATCTGGAGAAGATGATGAAGGGTTTGAACAGTTGGAGAGAAAACGGGTCCCCAAAATGTCTCTTTTTGATATGATTTGTCAAGTTATTCAGATAACCATGAAGATGTTTGTGAAAACGAAGAAGAAACGACTAACCAGTCAAATGAGATTAAAGCTTCCCACATTTTGGTAAGTTGCATGAATAAGACTAAAAGTATGCATATTTATGGATTGATGAAAGGTAAAAGCTGTAGTGATATTTCTAATACATTTGAAGGAAACCGCAATTTAAAACAACAAAACAAATTGATACAGTATTCTTTATGGTCCAGATCTAAGCTTAATGAACTGTGCAGTCAAGAATTGGAAAAGATTGCACTAAAAGATATTGCAAGAAGATTTTATGTGAACCACTTTTCAAGTTACACAGTCCTAGGTTTGAGAACTGACTTTGATATAGTTAACACAGGCATACCATTATCCGAAGAAGAGCAGCACCAATTTGAATGGTTGAGGTTCAATTCCTTTAAGCATTATCAGGGCAATGGAAATGACATCGTTTTGGCACGAAATGGATTCTACCATCATCCAGAAGATGGGCCGAACTCGACAAGATGCTTTGCCTGTGGTTTTAGATATAACGAGTGGGAGATGTTTGATAACGTACATAGTCAACGGTCCCCAAACTGTCACCTTCTCCATTGCAACATTGGTGAAGGCACTCGTCGGAATATCTCCATTGGGACTGACGATGTTCCCCGGCGGAGACCAGCTCAGCAGCAAACTGCAGTGACCTCTGAACCGACTGGAAGGAATGTGCAGGACTCAGAGCCTGCGAGGTCCACCTCATCATCATCAGCTGCTGCTGCAGCTACCTCGGATGCTTCATATGTATCCTCAGTTGCAGCTACTTCACCTCTGACCTCCACTATCTCATCTGCAGGCAGTTTCATTGACAGTCATCTCCCTTCTCAGTCCAGAAACCCAATAGCTTCCTCACTGACGCGTGTAAGTGGACTGGGAAACTTTGGTCGCCCAGTTCCCACCACTACCCAACCAGTTACAGTAGCCTCTTCAGCCAAACCCCAGTCTCAGTTTAGTGCACCCTCATCCACAGCATTGACAATAATTTCCCCGGCATCGGCAGGAGGTGGAATAGCTACCAGTCTAGCCAGTGTCCACATTAGCACTGGAGAAGGATCCCAGCATAGCGTTAGTGTGGTATTTTTCATTGATTTTACTTCTAACTTTCTATTTTATCAGGGTCGTAGTATTTACTTAATATTAAAGTTTAGAGGTTATTTTATTAACTGATTACACATTATAAAAATGTTTTACAAATTTAATCATTTAACATTAACATTCCTTAAGTATTTTAGCAATGTTTAATTATCCAGCATTTGACCAGGTCTTGTTGCAATATACAAATGCATATACAATTTTACCAAATCTCAATTTGGGCTTGCATTTTGTCAATCCTGATGTCTTAACAATTGTTAACCCCTGTGAAATGTTAACCATTTTTTCAAGATTAAATGAAAGCAAGACCACATTTTTAAATTCCTGCTGTTTGACAGGGCTTTACAAGTATGCAGCCAACCTCAGACCCGAAAAACACGGACCGGATATACCTTTTGAACCCGACCACTCTGATTCTTGTGATGGGGATTTTGGATTAACCATACAATGAAATATCTGTACCACCACCTCAACAGGGCATTAGTGGTAAACCACAAATGATTTTTTCTTTAGATCTATAGGTTACTGAGTAGATCTCATTTTATCCCCGCCATATTGGTAAGTGGTGAATATTATTGTTCTCTAAGAATTGAGTATCTTTTGACTGTGACTTGTTTAAATATGGTTTATTTATTATAACATTATGTTTGCAATTGTTTGATAGTTTGTTAAGCCTAATTGTATTTAATTCAGTTCAAGGACAAAAATGTATATATCCAATTCTGATGATGTGCATTTAGATTAAGCCCTTTTGAATGATAAATTGAGGCTCTGCATGATTTATTTTTGCCTTTATCAGCATTATTTTGTCTGATGATTATTTTATTTAATATGCTGACTTGGCATTTTTTTAAGACACATTGATTGCACTTATTCAAATTTAAACTAGGTCCAGGAATTTGTACATGGCATTAGTGGCTGTATTTTAAGAAAAGGAATTCAAAACAAATATATTTTCATTCCATGAATTGATCTTATGGTTGGTTTTCCAACAGCAACGTTTAAATTATTTATTGCTATTTAGTGTATCAAATAACACTCTAGTCTTAAGTTATTGCATTCAAATGGCACCTTTAATGAGTGTCACATGTCACTAAATATGTTTGACATGAGTGAAGGATCACAGTATGTTTTCATTCAACTGAAACCATTTCAGCAAAAAAGTTATTTCTAACTATCAGAAGTTTAATCTTTCTTTTTCAGTATCTGGAAACCATCCTTCATCAGCTATGTTTGGTGGTGGACCAGTCGGGGCAGGTGCTTTAAGTGAAGGTGAGAGGCTTAAACCTGCCTCTAATTTGAATACACCTGTGAATATAGAAACTTTATCAGACACATATCTTTATTCATTAAACAAGAGTTAAACATGACTGTCCTTTTGTGTCCTATTTTTGGAGGCCACGTATGAAGATCCTATCCTCTGTTTGTATTCTATTTCTAAGTTATTTCCTCTGTTATTTTAGAAAGCATTGCTAAATAACTTCAGTGTCTGCCTGTTTTTTGTGACTGCTTTAATTGAGTCTGTATCTATGAATTATCATTTTGGCAATGATAACGAGTAAAAATGTATCTATAACCAGCTTTACAGTTTAAAGGGAAAAAAACATTACTCCAAAATCAACAGCAAGAACAAAAAGCATTAGCGTGTTTTTCATTCTTAGAAGTTATCTTATCTGATTTCATTTGCACTCATACTACTTTAAAGGGAAAGTAAAGTAGTTGAAAAGTAAACAATGGACTTCCTCTTTTCCGTGAAGTTGTCAAAAATTATGATAAATTGGTATTATTTTCGATATACCAGGAAGAAAAGTAATCATGTGTGTTTATATCAGACCTATTAAGTGTCACATTTACAGAGTCTTGACTTCCTTTGTTATTGTTATAAGAATTTAATAAAAATATACTTTATTTAACATTAACAAACTGTAAGTCATATTGCAGTGACATGTTGACAATGCCTCTAAAGGCAGACTATAAAGTTTGGTTGTATAATTTGTTAAGTATTATCATGATATTCAAGGCCTAATATCTGAAAAAAAAACTGTATAACGCCGATTTATTGACTCCAGATCATGAATCTTGCACATTTGAAACAGCCGATTCGAAATTAAAGTTGAAAACAATATATTTGTTGTAACATGGACATTATGCTGCAAAAGATCGACATGATGCTAATGGAGAAAAAGGTACATTGTATTGTGCTGTGAAGATTTTTAACATAATAAATTTGACATAAAATGGTAGAAATTGGGTTAAAATAAAGCTATCTATAGTTTCAACTGCCATAAATATGTGGGTTAAATGCATATATAATTTTATTATAATTTTCAATCAAATGAAAGAACTATTTGACAGTCTTGAACATTAACTTCTATGGGCCTGCTGGACTCCATGAGGGCAGACGGGTGATAACAAAAAAGGACTGGTGCAGCAACCTTCCATATCTCTTTAGCTAAAACCATAATATAGAGAAAATCAGACAAGCAATGTTTTAGTTGCACAATCACTATTGATATACTATAAAATTTATTACAAAATTGAGAAAATTATGTCCAATTATTGCACATTTGAATATTTAAAACGCGAACCTGAATTATAAAATGAGTGTTTTCAATTCTTACATTATTACAGGTCAGCCCCAGAGCATGCCTGTCAGTGGACACACTCAGGTCAGCGAACTGTGTAACTCTTCTGTCCCACTCCTCCAAGGACTTTCAGGCTCCCCCAGGCTCACCCCTCACCAGGAGGCGAGACCACCCTCACCTTCCACACAGCAGACATTGTCCTACCAGGAGAGGGCCCTGGGAATAGGAGGAGGTTCTGGTTCAGGGGGTGCCCAACCTGACCGGGCTCGTGGTCCAGGCATACCCGGGCTTGACCCAGATCTCACCGCCGGTATACACATTGTGAGCCCACGCCGACCAGACTATAACACCCTCATAGCAAGAATCAACTCTTTCAGTGGATGGCCCACCCACCTTGATCAGAACCCCCCGATGATGGGGGGGGGGCGGATTTGTCTATGTTGGTAGGGGTGAGACAATACATTGTCTGTTCACAATCACTGATCTTACCTGTGAAATGAGTTACGGTACTAATCTTACTAAACTTTGGCACGTGTAGGGTGTTAAGTGATTTCCATAAGACACTTTTTGAACTAAAAAAAGGTCAGAAGCTCTTCCAACATTAAGTATTTTTCTATAACAATATTTTAAACCATCTACTTTTTCATACTCTGCCTTAAATATGTTGCCTTTTTGTTAAATTTAGAGGTTCCTAACAGCTCTGTAATTAGTTATTACACAGTGTGCACTACCAGATTGTTAATTAATACTTTACATAATTGATCAATCCAATTTTCAATATCTGGTAGGCCATCTGGCAGATGGCAGTTTTATTACCCGTTGGAAAACAACACTGATACTTATCAGATGTACATTTAATGGAAAAACATTTTGCAAATTTTGATAGATATTCTAATCAATCCATATAAGGGTAAAAACAGAAATGAACGAGTTTTAAAACTACATCTTATAAATTTCATTGTATTTTTATGAGCTGGATATCATTTTGAAATATAAGTCCAACATGTTCAAGAGTGGCATAGTTTTAAGGAAATAGTCACTGAGGTTATTAAGTAATTGATAAAGAACTAAAATAAGTATAAGATCATAATATTATAAGAACTCACCAGTATTGCATGTCATCTTTTACAAAACATCAAATGTTTGGATTGTCAAATTCCAAATCATAGTCCATGTTCATCTGATCTTATGATAGTTATATCATAAATTTATTTAATTTATCCCTTTAATTATCAATGGTTGATATTTGTGTAAATTCATTACTTCCCTTAAAAACATCCAACCCTTCCTGCTGAACATCCAACAAAATGGCCGCCTCTAATTCAAATTTGGTTCTGAGATTCTGATTGGTTGTTGTACAAATATGGCTTATCATGGGAATGGCTTATGAACAAAGCATTAAGATCTATGGTGATAACATGTATAACAAGCATTAAAATAATATGAATTCTGTGAACATTCAATAAATAACTGTTTATTTGGTAAGTGTATTATTTTGCATAATATTATAGAATTATGATTTATTGCATTGATTAATTAAAAAAATCCTTTTTTATTTCATTTTGAATCATTAATTGATAATTCATTTATTCATCCATTCATTTAAAAGTAACTAATTCAGTAAATTAATTAATCAATTTATTGATTATTTATTAATTTATTTATTAATTCCTTTATCTAATTATTTATTCAAATCTTTATTCATTCATTCATTCATTCATTCATTCATTCATTCATTCATTCATTCAGTGGATTAAGTCAATCAATCAGTAAATCAATCAAACATTCACATTCATTCATTCATTCATTCATTCATTCATTCATTCATTCATTCATTCATTCATTCATTCATTCATTCATTCATTCATTCATTCATTTATTCATTTATTCGTTAATTTATGCAATCAATTAATCATTCAATCAATCAATCAATTAATCAATCAATCAATCAATCAATCAATCATTCATTCATTCATTCATCCATGTATTAATTCATTTTTGGATTCAACCCTTTTTTTCCATTTTTCATTCATTCATCAAGAGATTGAATACTTCATTCAATCAGGAATAGAAAGTATGAATTTGATGAATGACTGAATATTTTTTTATGTTATTGTAGATTTACACATAGATAAACTGAAACAATTAAATTACTGCTGATAAAAGAAATCCTTAACTTGTACATGAATAATTGAGATGAAATGCAGAATTTTTGATAGAAAAAAATCTTCAGCGAAGAAAAAGCACTTATTATTTGAAAAATACACTAAAACCGCAAAAAAGTGCACCTACAAACCAATAAATACAAAACAAGTAAGCTTCGTCTTTTCTTTTAAAGCTTCGTCTTTGGTTGAAAGGCTTCGTCTTTTCCAATCGATATTGGTCATCTGGAATTTCAAAAAGACGAAGCTTTTTATGTAAAAGACGAAGCTTTTATGTTAAAGATGAAGCTTTTGTTTAAGAAAAATATGTATTAAACAGAAAGACGAAGCTTTTTCAAAAGACGAAGGTTTAGCGAAGCTTTTTTACAAAAAGCGAACCTTTCATGAAAAAAAACGCAGCTTTTGCGCAGCTTTTTAAAAAAGCGAAGAAAAAGCACAGCTTTTGCGAAGCTTTTGAAAAAAACGCAGCATTGGAGAAAAAGCGCAGCTTCAGCGAAGAAAAAGCTTCGCTAAAGCTGCGCTTTTTATGAAGCTTTGTTTTTATTTGACACGGGGTCAACTTAGCACACATATTAATATCTCAGCAATTACTTGATGTATTGTTTTCAGACTTTATCAAACTAAATTGAACCACCCAGCACACCTTTTTCATTAGGTGTGGTAACTTTATTTTGCATATCATGCCTTTTTTGTCTGATGATTATGTCATTTAATATGCTGACTTGGCATTTTATTTAGACATATTGATTGCACTTATGCAAATCTTAGCTGGGGTGTAGAAATGTGTACAATCCATTAAAGCTGCACTCACACAGATATAATGTTTTGACAACCTTTTTATTTTTTGTCTTGGAACAAGCCATTTTTTTGCGAAAATTCATTGAAACCAGTTATATAAGATTGCTGACAAAAAAATAGATCGCAGATTTTTATATTTAAGTTAAAAAATGATGTTTTATGCATTTTTCTTAACCCGTTAGTAACGGTTTAAGCCATAAAACATTAATTTTCGAACAGAAATATGAAAATCTGCGATATGATTTTCTGTCAGCAATCTTTTATCATTGGTTTGCAGATATGTAAGCAAAAATTTCCTCTTTCCATGACAAAAAATAAAAAAGTTGTAAAAATGTTATACCTGTGAGGGTGCAGCTTTAAAGGCTAAATTTTAAGAAAAAGATATATTATCATTCCAAGAATTAATCTTATTTGTCCAAGCTATTTATTTGCTATTTGGTGTATTTAGGGCGTTTTTGTTGGTAATAAACTGGTTTCGGTTTTATATCAGTTTCACGAACTGCGTATTTGTTGTAACAGTTTCAAACAAAACCAAAACCAGTTTCAATCTTTTTTTAACGAAAACCGAAACCGGTTTTTGAAACTTTCGAAACCTCTACCGGAGGCGGTTTCATCGGTTCGTTCCATCCGAAAACTAGTTTACTTCGAAAACAACATGGCGGATAGTAATCAACCTCGTTTGTTGAAACTCAATCTTTTTGATAACAATGTCTTACAATGGGCTAATGAGCTAAATGAAAAGGGTTATATCAGTAATTGTGTAGCTCAGTAGCTACAGTAGCTCAACCATGTTGTTAAAAATGTACACAAAACCATGCACTTGTTACTTCAAGCAAAACTATCAAAACCGGTTTCATAACTGCTGAAACCATTGAAACCAAAACTGAAACTGGTTTGGTATCAACAAAAACGCCCTAAGTAATACTTGCCTAGAGTAATTGTGTCCAAATCACACCTTTAATGAGTAGCACATGACACTTAATATGTTTGACATGAGTCAAGGATCAGAGTGTTTTTGCATTCAAATGAAACTATTAGTATCATTAATTATAAGCATTTCAAATCATACTTTACAGAATTTCCACACAACCGTCCGTCACCTATGATTGGTGGTGAGCCTGTCGGGGCATGTGCTGTTACTGCAGGTGAGAGACTTTAACCTGCCGTTATATACCTGGGACTAGAGAACCTTGATAAGTGGCTACATGTACAGATACATATCTTTATTTGTTAGACACATTTAAACATGCCATTTGTGTCATATTGTTCAAGGCCAAGTATGAAGATCCTATCATCTGCTTGTGTTTTATTATCAAGTCATTTCCTCATTTTTTTTAGGAAGCATTGATCCATAACTTTACTTGCTGTCTGTTATTTTTTAAATTGCCTTAATCATGTTAATTGAGCCTGCATCTTTAATTTATTATGTTGGCAATGAAAAAGAGTAAAAGGAGGTATATTTAACAAAAGCTACAGTTGCTTAAAAGATCAATATTACTACAAAATAAACAACAAGAACAACAAGCATAGGCGTGCCTTTAAATCTTCATATAATTTCATTGGCATTCTTACTGCTTCAAAAAGGAAAAAAGTAGTTGAAATGTAAGCAATAGACTTCTTTCTTTCCGTTCTGTTGTCAATAAAATAATGATAAACTGTTTTATTGGTATTGTGTTCAATCTACCAGGAAGGAATAATCATGTGTGTTTTTATCAGACCTATTTAATTGTCACATTTATACTGGTTTGACTTTCTTTCTTACTGTTATAATAATTTGAAGAGGAAAAATATACTTTATAAAACATAAACAAACTGTAAGTCATATTAAAGTGACATGTTGACAATGCCCCTAAAAGAAAGCTATGAACGTTGGTTGTTTATTCTTGTTAAGTATTATCATGCAACTCAGTTATATGTCTCTTGGAAAAAAACATTGTCTAAAGCCATTTATTGACTCCGGATAATGAAGTGATTTTTTGTACATTTAAACGAGCCGATTCAAAAATGATATAACAATAAATTGGTTGTAAAATGCATATTCTGCTGCAAACGAGGGACAGGGTGCTAAGGGAGAAAAGGGTACATTGCATTGGGCTGTGAAGAATTTTAACATTATAAATACATCATATAATGGTAGATAGTGTGTTTAATTAAAGAGATATTAAGTTTCAACTGTCACAACTATGTAAAATCTAAATGTATTTATAATCATAGTGTAATTTTCAATCAAACAAAAGAACTATTTGACAGTATTAAACATTAACTTCTATGAAGGCAGAATGGTTGACATGCTGGACTCTATCAAGGCATAAGGGTCGACATGCTGGACTCTATGAAGGCAGAACGGTGCTATCAACAATAAAATGTTGCAGGAACTTTCCATAACTGTTTGGCTAAAACCATAATAAAGAGAATATCAGACAAGCAATGTTTTAGTTGCTAAATTAATATTTATATACTATAACCCCCCAATACAGCATTGAGAAAATTATGTCCAAATCTTGGACACTTAAATATTTAAAATGCGTTCCTGATTTATAAAATAAGTGTTTTGATCTTTTACATTTTTTGCAAATACTTAACAATTATCAAAACCTTTTGAGACGACCATCTTTATGATCATATATTATACTATTATTACAGGTCAGCCCGAGAGCATGCCAGTCAGTGGAAATACTCTGGTTAAGGAACTGTATAGCTCTTTTGTCCAACTCCTCCAAGGATGTTCAGGGTCCCCAGGGCTCCACCCTCATCAACATACCATTATAATCCTACCTTCCACACAGAATGCACTGGTCTACAAGCAAAGTGCCCAGGGATTAGGAGGAGGTTCTGGCCCAGGGGTTGCCCCGCCTGACCGGGCTCGTGGTTCAGGCTTACCTGACCAAGATCTCAACGCAGGTATAAACAGTGTGAACCCACGCAAGCCAGACTATAACACTCTCCCGGCTATAATCAACTCACCTTGATCACCTAGAATGATGGGGGAGGC
This sequence comes from Mya arenaria, assembly GCF_026914265.1. Taxonomy (NCBI): domain Eukaryota; kingdom Metazoa; phylum Mollusca; class Bivalvia; order Myida; family Myidae; genus Mya; species Mya arenaria. Next base: position 72,941,561 of record NC_069127.1, read on the forward strand.
CTGGTTCTTATATGTTGTCTGTTAACAATCGCTGCAGTACTGTGATGTTGGGATTGTTTCATGCTATTTGGTATTTTAAATAACATTCCAGCATTGGGTTATTAAGTTCGAATTATATTTATAGACAAAATCAACGCATTTTTTTGTGATTGATAGCACCAATCATGGCAGAAGTCATTCATATTTCTTTTGTACATACATTCTAAAATAAATTATTGTGCATTATTCACCATGTCAGTCTAGACTTGCCTGGCAAATCATTAATGTTGCCATTTGAGAGGAAGGCAATAGTTGTGTGTTCCTGTGTTCTTTACAACACCTAAAATAATTTGTCACAAGTATTTATTAACATTTGTTGAAGGGTTTTAACCATCAGTTTCATAACTTTAATACTCCTAATGATTTGTCTCACTTTATTTTATCATAAAAATGGAAATTGCATTTTACAAAGGCTAAACAATATTTCTGTTTTCTACATTGATGATATTCATTTCTCTGAAATGATTTATTATTTACTCAACATGATCTTGGTGACACCCACTATTGTAGCCGAGAACAATTCTCACGACCCACTTGACTGTGAGACTGTTGCATACTGTTTACATTGCACTTTCTGTCTGTTAAAATAACGTAGATGGATCTTTCCACAAAGATAAAAGGCAATCATTGCACTGTTAGCCATGCAATAGGTTTTGCTCAAGTCATTGACAAAGCATGCGTTAAAGCCGTTAAAACTGTATGATGTAAAAATACAGCATCGAACTGGATTCGGGTATTGATGTTTAATCAAGAATGGTATTTAAAGTCATCTGATTCGTCGTTATTTGATCATTATGGCCATCCATTACTCGTCTCAGAAGTTCTGTTGAAGGTTATGCATGTTAGCACATATATTCATATCTCAGCAACAACTATTTGATGAATTGCATTGATATTTTATAAAACAAAACACAACCACCCAGCATACCTTTTTCATTATCAAGTGTGATTACTCTATTTAGAGTATGTATTTTTGTTTGGTTTTCCAAAAGCAACATTGAATTATTTTTTTGCAATTTGGTGGTGTATTAAGTAACACTTGCCTAGAGTAATTGTGTTCAAATCACACCTGAGGGGCACATGACACTTAATATGTCTGACATGAGTTAAGGATCAGAGTGTGTTTGCATTCAAATGAAACTATTACTATTGTTAATTATAAGCCTTTCAAATCATACTTTACAGAATCTCCGTACAACCGTCCGTCACCTATGATTGGTGGTGAGTCAGTCGGGGCATGTGCTGTTACTGCAGGTGAGAGTCTTTAACCTGCCTATATCTTTAAAAACACCTGGGAATGGAATAGAGAACCTTGATAAGTGCCCTACATGTACAGACACATATCTTTATTTGTTAGATAGATTTAAACATGCCATCTGTGTCATATTGTTATAGACAAAGTATGAAGATCATATCCTCTGCTTGTATTCTATAATCAAGTCAGTTCCTTAATTATTTGAGAAAGCATTGATGCATAACTTGAGTTGCTGCCTGTTATTTTTGAAATTGCCTTAATTGAGCCTGCATCTATAAATTATCATATTGACAATGACAAAGAGTAAGGTATATTGAACCAGAGAAACAGTTCTTTAAAGGGACAATATAACTACAAAATCAAGAACAAAATGCATTAGTGTGCTTTAAATTTAAAAGTAATCTTAATATGATTTCATATACATTCTTATTGCTTCAAAAATGAGGAAAAGTAGTTGAAAAGTAAGCAATGAACTTCCTCTTTCCGTTCAGTTGTCAATACATTGATGATTAATTGTTTTATTGGTATTAAATTTAATATACCAGGAAGAAAAATGTGTGTTTTTATCAGACCTATTTAAGTGTCACATTTATACTTGTTCGACTTCATTTCTTAATAGTAATTTGAAGTGGAAAATATACTTTATCAAACATTGACAAACTGTAAGTCATATTAAAGTGACATGTTGTCAATGCCCCTAAAGTCAGACTACGACGTTTTGATGTTTAAACTTAATTCCATATCTCTTGAAAAAACACACTGTCTGCCATTTATTGACTCAAGACCATGGAATAAATATTGCAAACAAATTCAGCGCTCTTAAGAGTCTGTCTCCTTACAGCTGTATTACATGTTTCGAAAGGAATATTTTACAAACACTAGACTCTTTTTCTTATCAGGCAGAGATATCAGTTCAACAAATTTCCTTGTATGGTTTGATTTTTAGTTGGGGCATCTAGCCAGTGACAATAAGCAAATGTATAGCAAGACAAATATCTATGGCTTAAATAACTGTCTAATTATGCCCCCCCCCCCCCGTAATACTGTTTGTGTTTGTGTTTGCTCTACGGCGCTTTTTTTGTAAACCTTATTGTACGTTCAAATTTTGTACCATACATTTAGCATTATACAGTTTTTGTCAAATAAAACGCAGGAAACTGTTGAATTTGAGATTTTTTTTAGGAAATTTAGGATATTGTTATAGATTAATACATTATCATAAATTTTAAATTTAAAACAATTTTTTTTTATCATTTTCAGACAATGGAACACAGATACGACAAGAGAATGAAAAGCTTCTCAAAAAACTAACATGCAAGATATGTAAGGAACGACAGGTGGACACTACACTACTGCCCTGTGGTCATTTGGTCATTTGTGACCGCTGCGCGAGTAGGCTTACAATCGGACAAAAATAAAATGGTCCGTTAAGACTTTCATGACCTGATGTTGAAAGGCGCCAACTTCTGATATCATCCTAAGGAGCTAGCCAGGATCTTTTTTGACTGGCTAAAAAGATCCTGTCTAGCTCCTTAGGAGGCTCCTTGCCAGTCAAGATAACTTTATTTCAAAAGAAGCTTTCATTACTTTTGTTTAAAAAAGTAGCTTTACCAGACTTAAAATGATTGAGTTAAATTTTCAAAACCTTTGTCAGTGACAGCTGAATCCCCCCCCCCCCCAACAAAAACGGCTGGCCTAAATGTAATAAACTACTGTCATTCAACAATTCAATATACTAATAGTCGCATTATAATTCAACAACATATATCAGCAACTAGTTGTACATCCAACTGAGTACTTTAACAACCTATCAACAAGTGACGAGGCGGAGAGAGATTCAGTATTACTGTTACACTATATTCACTATGTGTATTTTTGAAGTTGTTCAAGATCAGTATAGGCATTTGGACTCATAGATGCGCAATTTGATTACACTGTTATGTCATCACTAATGAAGTCAATATCACTTATATGTCATTCGTATAATGCCTTGTGAAATTAAGTTTAAAAATATGTATGCCACGGTTTTCTATTCAATGTGACGTTATTTTGAAGGCTAGAGATGATAGTTGGTAAAGCATTATTCAACTGACTCGCAAAAAATACTCGCTTCCCGAAAGTTATTTTAGGCTCTCCGATGGTCATTTTTATACCACAGGCAAACACATTTTGAAGGGATATATTGGAGTTACCCTGTGGTCAGTCAGTTGATCGGTCATTCAGTTGCAGTTCTCCTTGTCCAGAGCATACTTTGAATAATACTGTATTGAACTTAATAAAACTTTAAACATAATGAGAAGAAGTGAAGTGTACAGGAATTTTTACTCTGTTTAAGCTTATTGCAGAGTTATTGACCTTTGTTACTTATCCTTGTCCGGATCTTAACATGAAAACAACCACATGCAATCGAAACTTAAACAACCTTCATACAATGGTAAATCGCAATGATAAGAAGTGCAGTGTGCAAGAACCCAAACTCTAGTAATGCAGTTAAAAATAAATTGCCATGTGCTTTATAAATAAAGGCGATGTATGCTTCAAAGTTTGAGCTCAAATTAAGAGTAAAGTCAATATGGACTATTCCTTCTATGCACATAGATAAAGTTGGTCCTTTATTATGCACGGAGAGATGTAAGCGCATTAAAGTCAATATCTCAGAAAAAAATCATATATTGCATAGGAGCTTAATACAAGTGCTCACAACCATCCAGCATATGTCATTAATCAAGTGAAATAACACCATCTTGAATATAATGCAAATTATGGCCTTTTATTATTCCACTTATACATTCTGGTCAAGGTTTTACATGTGAACATACATAAGTTAACATCTCAGCAAATTCGTTATGTACAGCATGGAGACTTTATACAACGGCACACAAAACTCGAATCTACTAGATAAACAAGTAAGATCACACTTTTGTGCATTTAGTGCAAATTATAGCCCTTTATTATTTGAGTCAATTTCTCATTAGGCCCTTTTGAATACGCTCTCGTGAATAATGTATGAGCTAACTCAGGCTTAGATGGGTCAGATGTAAACACAGCTTATAATAAAACACAGTTAGCTATAGATAGAGATGTTAGTCTCATTCAACAAATTGATTTCTCTTTTGTTGAGAGTTATATAAAAGTAAACAAGTTCTCATCATGTAATAAATCCATTAACAAAGGCGACAAGTTCTTCAGTAAGAGCTATATTAATGATTTGAAAGGTAAGACCAAACGTTTAATTCATATTATTAAAGTACACGTACATTAACCTAAATTGTCATATTATTGCCATATAATGTATTAGTCCCTCCTACTATAAGTAAATAAACCGTATCTATAGTTTCTCTCGACCACTCATAATTGAAAGGCCAGCACATTGAGCCAATGATGCTTTAAATTATGTAGGTTTACTGTATATAGTAAGGTCTTAGCATCTTAGCATATTGTAAAGCACAATATTAAGCTAGATGCATGTCTCCGAAACAAACAATTATATACAGTTGGTCACTAGGAGTAAAACTGACCTGTTGTCAAGATATCTGAACTTCTCTCACTTTCCCACATTATGCTAAATAAGTATGGTACCATCTAATTCAGTTGCAGACAGTCAGCAAAATATCACAAGTCTCAACGAAAGAATGAAGAGCCATACACTGTGCAGATAGACCGATTTTTTTTATAAATTTTGAAATATTCTTTATGAAACAACATAAATTATTTTCTTGTTCGCTTGATTATGCATATATTAAGAGCATGTAATGTTCCATTCTGTATATTTGTGTTATCACCCAAGTTCGAGAGTCAGATGTGCGTTTTTCACATCCTATACCAGCAAGCATACAGTCTACCCTTTACCATGCCGTTAGAGAACCAAACCATGTTTTGCCAGCTCTTCAGATGTACACATTAACAGCCATGGTTCCATCCAATATTTTGGTTTAGTTCCACATGGAAGTCTTTTGAGATACCATCGAAGGCAAACTGATGAATATATAATGAACATATTTGACGGTGTAAATATGATGGCTGAAAAGTACAATCGTGTTTGACTTCAGCTGAAATCGTCAAATTAGAAGGTTTATATTTGCCTTTAAATGTAACTAGGCAGTCCAAAGTACGGTTATCTATCCCCCTCCACTTTTTAGAACATTTTGTTTTTGTCTGAACCTAACTGGTACATTGAATCTGACCAGAGTTGTTCGCTACCACTGGTCAAGAGTGGGAACATAGAAAATACAAGTTGTTAGATCGGTAAACTAAATATTCTTGGATATATGAACATATATGGATATTTTAAAGTTATTCAGATTGTGTGTAGTATAGTAAGATCAATGTCAAGGTTGTTTTGGCTAAAAATAAGAAGGAGTCTTTGATTCATAATATCGATGAAATAGCAAGCCTTATGTATTTTCGATAAAGTCATTCATACATATTTTTGTGACGTCATAACATTGTTTTACTTTTGAAGAAAAAACACATGTAATAAATATATTATCGCATTTGTAGGCATTGTTTATTAAAAAAATTAACTTGTCGCACATAATAATAATAATAATAATAATAATAATAATAATAATGCTTGGCAGAGTGTGCGAAGTATTAATCTGTGGATCTTGTTTAAAGCTTTCAATTAATAAACACTAATGTACTCTAACTTATAAATATCTCATGTGACCTTGACCTTTGAGGTATGGATCCCGGTCAAGGACACTGCACATCGTCTCTATAAGGAAAACATTTGTACCAAGTTATATGGTAATTCATCAATGCATTAGTACGTAATAGCCCGGACAAGAGCATATGTACTCTGACCTTAAAATGTCTCGTGTGACCTTGATCTTTGAGGTATGGATCCAGGTCAAGAGCACTGCACACCGTCTCAATGACGACAACATGTGTACCAATACTTATGTAAAAAACTATATTGTGATCTATCAATGCATAAGTAAGTTATAGCGCTGACACCAGTTAGTGTACTCTGACCTTTAAATGTCTCGTGTGACCTTGAACTTTGAGGTATGGACCCATGTCAAGGTCACAGAACATCGTCTATATGAGGACGACATTTGTCAAATATGGTTATCACTCAATGCATAAGTAAGATATAGCGCTGACACGAGCATGTGTACTCTAACCTTTAAATGTCTCGCGTGACCATGACTTTTGAGGTATTGACCCAGGTCAAGGTCACAGAAGATCGTCACGATGAGGATAACATTTGTACCAAGCTATATGTTTATCCATCAATGCATAAGTAAGTTAGAGGCCTGACACGAAAAGTTGCGGAAAGACGACAAAAAGATATTGAATGCTTAGTAAAACAGCTGAAGTCAAAACGACGAGTGATAACTGACGCTATGAGAAGAGAAATTGCCAATGAACCAACAGCAGCTATTGCCTATTCAAAGGCAATGGGCAAACATCGGATGACACTTCCATATAAAAGTGTGAGGCGTTCAATAAAGGAGTACTGTCTACAATGCCGAACCATGCAAAAATGTCAAGAAGCTTTGCTGGTTCTCTGGCATTAAAGACACTGCAACTGAACAACTCACTAGAAATGTCTGTCAGAAAAAAGTAACAACTATAACTGGGCAGTCTTTGTCTCCCAGAGCATCTAGTTACTTGTCAGCAGCCTCAGAAAAGTCTGCAAGTATCAAACACATATTAATTTCCGCACAAAGCGCAAAATGAGGCGGGCAAAAATGAAGCGAAATTATTGGACAGTAAAGAAATCTGGAAAGTATGTCGAAATATATGCCAAGGGTCAGCTTGATAATTTGGGTCTAGCCTAATTAAAGGGTTACTGGGATACACGGCGTAGTTAATCAAATTAAACAACATCAAAGTAACAGAGAAAAAGAATGAAACTCCGTCACATTCATGGCACAATGTCTGATGACGGTCTGATATGCCGATCAAAATGGAGAATATGTGAAGCTAGCAGCAATATTGCAGCACACGCCCACACTCACATTCACACTCATCTTGTTCGGTTATCATACTTATTCACTTGCACACACTCGCACTAAATAAATCAATCATCAATCAATCAATCAACATGCACAACATGCATTTGTGTTTTTGACTTTTCATCTTTCAATACGTGCCGAAAACTGGGAACAGTCGCATTTGGAAAAATCTTAAATGTTTTAAGTAACTCATTTCCGTCGGTTTTAATATTAAACAAGCCTTAATGAGATTTCTTGTTCTATCTTGGAAGATAAGCAAAGGAGACATTATTAAAAATAGAATAAATATATATCGTATTTCCTAAAATCTTCTTCCGAATGATATACCTTAGTAAACTATTGGTAAATTTTGACGTGATACGTTGAACCATTTCAAGTAAACTTAATCGCTTAAAATAACTGTTTTAAAGATAACGCAAATCTGCAAATGACTATTTGATTAAAAAAATGGAAAGCTAAGTTTTGTTAACACGCTAGATTAAACGTTATACTTTTGTAAGGAATTCATTCTCAAAAATCGGAAGTCAAGTACCCTTGAAAGTATTGCTATTACTCTAAACATATTTATTTTACAACGATTGTGAAACAAGGTATTACAACATTATATTGATCACTCTCTTTGGCACGATTTTACGCGAGAGTGTGGTCTTGTGCTGTGGGGGAAACCGGAGAAAGAATGTTTGGCATGATTATCCCATTCTGTGCATCTCCTGTGCATTGCACTGGTATCACAGTAGTGGCCAATTATCTGTAGATTTGGTTACTGGCTCAGGGCCATTTAAGGTTGGCACTTTTGGAGACAATAATCTGATTATCCCACTAATACATGTAGTCAATTGCATACGCTAATGTAATTATTAATTGAAACGATTTGAAAAAAAAATCATAAACATATCAGAGTAATTAGTTTTTTTAAAAGTTTTATAACATTTATATTTAAATCCACTTTAAATGCATGGTCACTATTGTTATATCAAAATGTGAAGCATCATGGTAAATCATATAAATGGGCTATTATAAATAACATTACTATCTTTCTTTTTCTAATGCATTGTAATAATAATGTTATTATCATTTGAAATTGACAACATCAACTAAAAGACAATATGTATTGTCCATTTATATAATAAAACCTCTATAACGTCACAGTTGGACACTCAGATCGGAGATCTGATAAGCAGCACCAGGCAATTTAGATAAAGATCAATACACATAAGGCCTTTAAGCGTAAGAATAATTAGAGGTTTCATTATATAGGCCGATTTTGTAACCTATGTGTTTTGTTTTTCCAACGCAGTTCAAGTTTCAATAAACCTTTAAAAAAGACTATAGGTTTGCTTCAAGCTTATAAACGAAGCGGTATTTTGGTAAACCCTTTTGATATATTCATATTGGCAAATATACAAGTGTTAGTTATCGGCTTTATTTAAACTCGTAGCTCAAGTTTCAACAAATATTAATGATTTATAGGTTTGCTTCAAGCTGATAAACGAAGCGTTATTTTGGTTTGCCATTTTAATACATTCATATTGGCAAATACACAAGTGTTAGTAATTGGCTGTATTTAAACTCGTAGCTCACGTTTCAATAACATTTCTATGTTTGCTTCAAGCTGATGATCGAAGCGTTATTTTGGTATGCTCTTTTAATACATTCATATTGGCAAGTGTTAGTTATCTGTTATTCGTAGCTCAAGTTTCAACACGTATTAATGATTTATAGATTTGCTTCAAGCTGATATACGAAGCGTAATGCCTTGGTATGCCTTTAACCATTTAACAAACTGAAAGGTTGCGTTCATTGCTGGATTATTAGACTTTACTGTTGGATTGTTTCATGTTATACATAAAGAAGGTAATGGAATATAATTAAAAGAAGATCTAATTGGCAGCGACTATATTCATCGTGGATAAGTACAAGTAAGAACAGCAAACTACTTATTGTATACAACTCTATAGATCTCTCTATATATATGAAACAGTGAATTACCAATTTTATTTGATTATTGTTGTTAGTTTTGTTGTTTTCTAGTAAATAATAAAATAATGATAAAAGTAATAATTATGATAAAAAGATGTGACGTAACGTCATTTCAGGAATGAACTGCGTGATTGATATCATTATCGGAATATGGACGCAGTTGGGCTGGTCAACGTGTGTGGCGTCCGAAGGACTCCATGCGTACTTTAACCAGCCCAACTTCGTTTATATCCCCTAAAATGACATCAATCAAGCAATTCATTACTTATATTTACACCAATAGCTCATTATATATTTCCAGAATTTTTGAAAAAAAAACAACCTTTATATTATTTAAGAAAATCTTTCAAAAATGTTTTCTCACCCATTGACGACCCGACCGTAACCGGAAACAGTTTGTCATATGACGTCATACCAACGCAGAACAATATAATAGTTCATAGTTCTTTTTTAATGTAACATTGAAACGCTAGTGACAACAATAATTTAACAATTTATAATTTTCCACTTGTAAACATGTTGATTAAAGTTTTTTGTGGCCTGTTGACACAATAAAAACAATAATAGTTTAAACAATTTCCAATGTACATGTTTACTTATACGCGATCATTAGCGATCCGTGCATACACAAAGATGCTGCGTTCATTGAAATTGAGGTGTAAATAAATATTGATAAAGAACGTTGAAAATGGCCGCTTTATATAACGACGTTTCATGTTTTTAGCGATGAAAATTGGCATAAAAGTATGTATGATATAAATAGAATAAAACATTCGCGGTCATTTACTTTAATAAACACATCTACTAAGATTGTAAAATAAATACCATTGCTCGTTTTTAATCGATTTTAGAAAACTCGTTAAATAAATTCCGTATTAGATGACCATAAGAGTGAGATCCACTATTTATTATATGCTTTTCGGCTGTTAAAAGTTTCATCAGTGAAATAGAATTGATATTTCACTGCTTCAAACATGTTTTATCCGTTAAAAAGTTCAAGCCTGGTTAAAGGACAGATCAAACACCAGCGCAAACAGGGCTGGGGGAATGACGAAACGTTCGATACAATTTGGAACGTTTTTTTTCTATAAAACTATGATAAAATGTCATTTCATATCATTTAAGGCATATAATAGAAAGAAATATTGTTTTATTTTTGTGAACGATCGCAAAATGGTTCACCTCGTGGACACCCATGGGGGGCTGCTTTTGGTGCCCACTCGGGGAAATATATTGCGATCTTACACTGAAACAAACAATTATTCTCTATATTTTTTCCATCTCCGCTCTCACTTCCCAATCAAACGTCAGAGCAGACAGCACCGGGACACATATTAAGCGGCATAATGTCGACATACGATACGTTCTCATAAATTGGCTGTTATTTTTGAAAAGCTACTCTTAACTGTCATAGTGTATCACTTTTTGGTATGTAATACACCACAATTATGTGATTAAAGATCGCTCAATGTTTTACCTCGTGACCTATGCTATCTACTGCGATGTTTTATTTTACCGTGTGCAAACGTCTTCTATTTATATACCATTAAGTATTCTCTATTTAAATTGTATTTGGGATTCCCATGGAAAAACCAAGTCATAATTCAAGCATGGTTTGTAACTTAAATCGATAATGCAATACAGCGTTATAATATAAACTGTACGATATTATATCTTTTAACATTTCTTATTTCGAAACAATAATACACACACGTTATTTCCATCGCTTACATCCTAAATTCAATTCCTATTTTCCTCATTTAAAGATATCCGGGTTAGTTGAACAACTGCGCTTTAAGCTTAGCGTTATGTTCTGTAAATATACTGTACATTTACATTTTTATTGCATAATCATGTTAAGGCCAAAGAAAATTATTAATTGTTTATTACATTAAAAAATGTAATGACATGATTCCCCCACATCCTCTCTATATGTTATAAATACGAGCCACTCTCTGGGAAAATATTCATTTTAGATAGCTATCGCATGTTCTTTTGCGACCCATATATCTAAGGATTGTTACCACGGCAGCCGCCATATTTGACTGTTAAAGCAGGTTTTCTGTACAGGAGAGTGATAGAGGGACAGGGTTAATATCATTAAAGTTACCATTTTTATTAGACCAATTGTTTAGTTCCTAGATTCAAACTGGCAAAGGAGAGTAATCAAGTATAAGAAGCTTGTTTTGTAAACAGTTGTAAAACAGGGGCGGGCAACCAAACATACCAACCTATGTATTTAAAGATGCCCTCTGGCTCCCAAATAACAATTACCACAATTAATAGAAGTGTTTTAATATACCAAAGAAATGAATACATATCGAAAAAAATCAGTAATTAATATTTTCCATAAATACGTTTTTTAGTATGTAGTTAAAGATGTATCACTCAAAAGTCATATTTGTTATACATGTGTATGTATTGACTTTGATCAAGAGTGTCACTATAAGCGTAAGAATAGTTTTAGGTTTCATTATATGGGCCGATTTTGTAACCTATGCGTTTTGTTTTTCCAACGCAGTTCAAGTTTCAATAAACCTTTGAAACAGACTATAGGTTTGTTTCAAGCTGATAAACGAAGCGTTATTTTGGTATGCCCTTTTAATACATTCATATTGGCAAATATACAAGTGTTAGTTATCGGCTTTATTTAAACTCGTAGCTCAAGTTTCAACAAATATTAATATTTATAGGTTTGTTTCAAGGTGATAAACGAAGCGTTATTTTGGTACGCCCTTTGAATACATTAATATTGGCAAATACACAAGTGTTAGTTATCGGCTATATTTAAACTCGTAACTCACGTTTCAATTACATTTTTATGTTCGCTTAAAGCTGATGATCGAAGCGTTATTTTGTTATACCCTTTTAATACATTCATATTGGCAAATACACAAGTGTTAGTTATCGGTTATATTTAAACTCTTAGCTTAAGTTTCAACAAATATTAATGATTTATAGGTTTGCTTCAAGCTGATAAACGAAGCGTTATTTTGGTTTGCCATTTTAATACATTCATATTGGCAAATATACAAGTGTTATCGGCTATATCTAAACTCGCAGGTTGCGTTTATGTTGGATTGTTGGACTTTTTCGTTGGATTGTTGGATATGCATTTGAAATCAACTATGAAACTATGAAACTATTTATAAATTTGAAACAGTTAATTATTAAATCATACAATCCAACAATGAAATCCAACAAGAAACACAACCTACGAGTTATATTTACAGTATAAAACGAAAACACTGGTATATAGGGGATATATTGATAGGAGCTTTTCTGGTGACCTGTATCAAGTCGAGTTATGTGTGTATACACATATCGACGGATACATGTTTACTCACCGAACGAGACGTAATGCAAAAAGGCGTTTAATCGTTATATTACATTCATTATATACCTGCCCATCTGATTATTTCTTTTTATGTTTCGTTTTCAATTCCATATTGCATTTAAATCTACCGCCATCTGTCAAATGTCAACATATGGATTGGCTTGCGCGTATGAGTGTGTTACGTAGTTTTGTGTATTGAAGTCAAGGAAGGCTACTATGTACAGCGAAACGAAGTCAGAAGTTACAGAATTCACTTTATTTAGCAAAATAAGAAGAAAGTATTTTATATCTTAGCAAAATAACATATTGCTAATGATAAATTGCGGCATAAATGCTCCATCGGAAGGCAACTATTTGCTTCGAATAAAGTCTTTAAACAAAGATAACTTCACTATTTCGTCATCACTTTTATTGAAACAAAGCGCAGTGTACGCCGCTTACGGAGCCCCGCCATCGGTCTTTTACCAGTAATTGATTGAAAGTTGAGTTTCTTAAAACACTTCGACAAACCTTTTCACAAAACGGCCGTCTGACGGAGCACTGTCAAAACATTATTTCGGAAAAAGGTTTGTCGAAGAGTTAGGTGAAACTAATCACCTTATTGAACATCGGTAATTAAACGAAGGCGGGACTCTTTAAGTGGCATAGACTGCCCTCTATTTCATTTAAAATGGTTAAGTAAAAGAAAGGTTATCTTTGTTTTGAGTCTTCATTTTAAGCAAAATATTGCATTCCGACGTAGCATATATGACGTAATTTGTCACGTGGTATACACACACTGTTACAAGTATACACTTATCGTCAATTTTGTAGACGTAACGCGGCCATTTTTAACAAAGTGTATATTCGTGAGATTTTTTGACGATCTTTATATACAGAATTGAGGGAACTTCGAGAGTCAATCGCTGTTTCTATCGTTGACGCGAATTCGCCATCTACTTTGTATTGGCTCATGTTAATGAATATGCTACAATTTATGAAATGGCAAACAACTAGTTGTCTAGATAGATTGGAAGTGTTCTCTGCTTCGTGCTTATCCTCATATTTCTTTAAATAACCATGTTCCTTAATATTTACATGCTTCTTGGGCGCGAGTAAAGTTAGATAAATTTTATGTATTTAAAATTGACAGGTTTTACCAGTTTTTTTGTCACGCTATTTTTAGCAACGCGAAAGTAGTTCCGAGACAACACATCGTACTCGCATGATACGGTTTCAAAAAACGACAGTACGGTGATATGGGTTTTTCAATACGGCGTGCTGTATATCATATGGTACGAAAACAATCTCTGTTTGACGTAGCGTGCTTCAGTATTTTATCATCGTATGAATATATTTTTGTTGGTTTATACTAATTTATTTTAGCTCGATTGAGACGAAAGCTGATAGCAACACACCTTGGACATTGTCAGCGTACTTGGCCTAAATAAGTCAAACATAATAAATACAATTATTCTTGTTACTTGTATCTATTTCACCAATAAAAACCAACATTGTGGTTAATTTTTTATTTAACGAGTTAGGCTACACCTACTGTGTATAAACTTTTTGTTATTTTTTTGTATATATACTCGTTTGTAATACATTGTTTATTACTATTATGTTGATATTGGTCATTATACACATGTGTGTTGTTGACTATGTAAATTGTACAAGTCCAAACTTGTCTAAACTGTCTGTCCGTCCGCTGTCCTCCGTCTGTCCGTCCGACCGACCGACCGTCCGTCCGTCCGTCCGTCTGTCTGTCAACTGTGTGATACGTGACCCCTTATAAAGTGTCCTATGAAAAATACGCCGTAGCAGGTAGTACAAATCGGAAAATTTACTTGACTATCACATAAAAATAGCATGGGTAGGGGTAAACTGTTACATTAAAAGCAAGAATAACATTAAATTAGTTCATAAGTATTCATTGAATGCAATGTATGAATCAGGTAAAACTATTTTGATGTCTAAACTTTAAAATAATTTATTTCTAAACAACATCGGAATTTGTTGCAGTTGAAAGGTAGTCTCTTTTTTGAAACTCAAATGTAAGGAAACAAAAAGTGTATTAATTTCCTTTACGAAAGTCAAAACAAACAATGTTTGTTGAGATCAGATGTCAAAACTCAATGGATTTCGCTGTTTCTCTTCCTTTCTCCATTAAGAATAACTTGTTTTATACAGGTTTAATGCATTATTATCCTTATATCAATACTTTAAATTACCTTAATGCTTCTCTCATAATGTATTAATATCCGTATAAAATGAAATGCAAAACTGTTCTTTTTTGGTGACCTAAAGTTATATGATATGAGATCTTTAATAAAAATTTCAAAAAATGTAACTCAAACCATTTTAAACTGAGTTTTCTTTTTCTCTCAAAGTATGTCTAACCAAAATCAAAAGCAAATGTATATGCTTCGGACTTAAAACTTAAAACACAAAGGGGAGGATCGTCATTACCATACATTTCATGATACTACTACTAATTACTATTTATAAAAGACTAAAGAAAAATATACGTGCATTATGTACATTAAGAATTAATGCATTAGGAGGGTTTAAATAGTCTTCTTTAAGTTCACTTTGTTATATAAAAAATGCATAATTTGAGCAACATTTATAAGGGAAAATGTCAGTATTTTGGCGTTCATAATTAACTTAACTTTCTCTCATTTATGGGGAACACATTTAAACACATAGAAAACAACGAAATTAAACAACTGTTGATAAGTGCAGATTGTTGGAAGCCATGGCGGATAGCAACAGGCAATGATAAGCCCCGCCTAGTCTGGAAGCTTATAGGTCAGTCGGGTATCGACCGGCTAGTTTGACTGACAGGCCGCGTAATGTTATTTTATGGAAATCGATTTAAAGCAGTTTTACGTTGTTCAAGACATCGACACTCACACACTAGAGCGCACGCGCACGCGTTCACACACGCACACACACACACACACACAATCACACAATCACGCACGCACACATTTATGTATGTGTCCTTCATTGCAACATAAACTATATACAATGTATATCATTACGTGTATATCGCCCTGTTTGAATTCGTAAGGGCCTTGTCCCTTGTTTATTGCTCTTCTGTCACAACATAAGGCGAATTCCATGTGTTATTGATTCTAGTTCTAGTTTAAGCCCTCTTAAGTGCCCCCCACACCCCCTCCCCACACCCCTCAACCTAAAGTAACAAATAACAAATTGGCCATAAAACTTTATGACAAGCGTGATGATTTTAACTTTAAAATTGTAAATTATCCGTCTTTAAATAATATAGTGCTGTTCTTATGTACCAGTCTTATGGTGTATTCTTTTCGCAATTAATCATAATCGCTATAGTATGTTCGGAAGTGAGTTAATTTTGTTCATTCTTATCCATCTGAGGTTTGATAATGATAAGATGATAAATCTGACGTTGTGAGCACATAGCACCATCGCATTGGTGTACGAGAATGTGTAACTATCGCATGTTATTTTGCGTTCCATATACCGTAGGCTTGTTACCATGGCAGCTATCACATGCAGGATTCCTGCCATTGAAGGCTCATTTCAAAAAGAAACATAGTTTCCATCCTTATTCAAAGTTGTACTTTGTTTCTCTATATATATCAAGAGCCGAAGACATGACTAACCCAGACCTTAAATTACGTATAAAAGTATATCAAAGAGTACTGGAGTAACAGAGTTCATAACCAGGATAAAGCCAGACTTTAAGACAAGGCTATAGGAGAATTTCACGAATTCTTGATGCCCAGTTCGTGATAGAAGCGTTCTTTAAACAATATAAATTTGATCGCGTAAAACAGCAAATAATATACAATTATCATGCTAAACGGATTTTTTTAACAATCCTAGTATATTTTTCAATATGTAATGGGAATCTGCCAAATTCACACTTTAAATACAAAGTATTGGTAGATTGTTTCACAACTTCTTATGGACGCTCTCTGAAACATCCGAATTCAAAAACCACCAAACTTTTGACAGATAACACGTAGGAATCAAAAGGTTAATTTAAACATGATATTTATTGGAATTTTAGAATTAAAAATCTAAGCCATCACAGAATGAAGAAGTCTCAACCCTTTCCCTGCAAGTGTTTCTGTAGCTTGTATGAAAGAACCTGTACTGGTAAACACAACAGCTAGTTAATTGAAAGAACTAACCTTTTCTACGTTCTGGTTATTAATAAACCATTTAGCAATACCTTTCAAACTTCCACCTTTCTTGAACGCCATAACCTTAGTTAAATCAATATTACTCGTAGGAGTCCATTTGCAGCGATAGAAAAATAATCTATTACGGGAATTCCTTGTCTCTGAAAACAGCATCGTCTGCAAGAAGCGATTGATATATTTTTTTTGCCATACATATAAATACCAACATCAACATTTTCAGGCAAGTGCAGCTCAATATCGTTCAGAAAAGAGAAACACATCGGTGAAGATATCTCCCCTCGGAAAAGGCTAAAGTTGCTGCTAGGTAAATTAGTTATTCACATCATTTTAAAACATTGTGTTATGGCAACATTAATTGTATATTGCAAGCAATATTCAGATCTTGTTTAAACTGTCATTTGCTTCATTTTATTTATGACCTTTCATTACATTGTAAACAACCTTAGTATTAATTATAAAATAATGACACAGCAACATAGATAAGAGTTCGATGATAAACAAGAGCATACTACTGAAAGGAAATACAACAAAAATATGCAATAATAAATATTTAAATTCAACGCTGGTCTCGAACTCGCAACCGGCAACATGTCACCCCATTGATATACTTACTAGGCTATCCGAGGGTGTTGAAAATATATTGATGATATATTGATTTCGGATCATTTTTTATTATCCGTAAAGCGAACGGAGGGTAAAGATGAGGATCGATCGTGAAAATATAATCAATATAATGCATTACGTACGTGTGTAATGTGCATCAGGGAAATTAAAGTAAATTGGACAATAACAGCGTCAAAAATGAAAATTTGCGCAATGACTAAATTAAGTAAGTAAAATATTACTAATTTAAATATCAGCCATTGAACTTTTATATGATCGCACAAACTTCTTTTCGCCGTAATTTGATTAAATGCTCCCTTGTTTCAGGCAATTTATTTATTTTTCTGCTTAGAACCACACATTGGACATAGTAAGCCCCCACTCCTAGAGAAGTTAGAAAACAATAAAATGTAACACTCGATTAACGTTCGGTCGTTTCAATACGCGAACTTTTTTGTGATAGCACATTAAACAACACAGAATTTGACCTTGCAACAATCCTTTTGATTGATTTCTTTTAGATATTTTCATGTTTATAATATAGAAAGAACATCAGAATTAAAATAATTAACAGGCTGAATACCCATCAGTATGCGACAAGTCTGAAATAGATAAAATTTACGCATGTAGCCTCATCATAGAAAATTCATGCGTTAAAGCGCTTTCGTATTTCGAGTCCCTGAGCAATTACGGAGTTAAAGATGTATACAATCAAGGGTCATAATTGACAAGGCGCCAAGTGCCAATCAAACTATAGGTTGACCAAAGAGATTATCATATTTTGTATATATATTATTTCACATGTTCTTCCATAAAACGCAAACAAATAGGTATTTGCCATCTGACTAAACAGGCTACTCTGAAATGCGATATAGCATATCGACAAGTTAATTTGAGTTTCATCCGTTATATAAGCATGCGTTTTTAACATATTCTTTGCATTTTTTGCAATCATTTCTTGTTAACTTGTGTAACGTAATTGTAAAGTGCATGCTAGCTGGTTCAATATGGTTGATGAAACACCACAAGAGGAGTATAAATAAGCAAATAAATTGGGAAAGTTTTCATCAGTTTTGGTTGATATTCAAGACACAAGGTCCGCCGACCTCTTAAGTGATCTAGGATCTGGAGTGATAATTTTAAGTTAGCCGAACAGTTTGGTTTTTATAACTTCGTGCACTAACTCTGTATATTAAGTCGATCTCCTACACACGTTCCAATGCCTCCTGGGGATTGCAATAATTGGCAACCGTATTTCCTTTGCGCCTCTCGTGAAATTTTACAAGAGGATTTAGTGCTCCAGATGGAGAGAATGCTGGGTCAACTGGTCTTCCATTTATGAAAGTTTCATCATCGTATTGAGAAAATCTGGATGGCAATACTAGTATGTCTTTCTTTCTAAGAAATTACTTAATTTGAAATTATAATCTCGTCAAAATTGCCCGTTTAATGGTACGTCGCATGGTTTACATACCACGCAATTTCACTTTATAGGAGGGATTTACAACTACGTCATTGCTTTCTGCTATGTTTACCACGTGGTACACAATTTCCAGGAAGGTAGTACAAGAAATGTAAACAATGGCTACTTCTGATAAGGTTTTTACAGTAACATCTACTGAAAATGGTCTTCCTGGTGCCAAATTTATCTCAGAATTTGTTGAGATAAGTAATGGACACAGTGCTGCCGATGTTTAACTTCATCGGGGAAAAGACCAATACTAATTAACAGGCAAGCAAATTATGCAATCCATGTATATATATACATTTAAGAAAACATATACTATTGTGATGATATGGTATGATGTAGGTTTAACATATAAGATTTAGTCTAACAGCTGCATTGGAATTCTTTAATATATTGTAATATTGTTTCTAGCCCAGAATTAAGGTAAAATGCATATGAAATGGATGTATATATATCAGTTGCTCAGAAACAGGTACACTTTCTCTGTCTAGTCATACAGCTGATCCTGTCTGTGTGTCCTAATGTGTATTTGTGAATAGATGACATATAACCAGATACTAAATGTATAAAATAGTTTTCGATATTTTATGATTAAGAAATTAATTGCATTTATTTTTTTCAGATGCAGTGACTGTATTAAAGCTGAGGAAGACAAGGTCATCATAGTGTCAGCTGATAACGGATTATGCCAGTTGAACTTTAAATGAATCAATGAAAAACAGTCCACAATGTCATGATTTATACAGAAAAGTGTGTAACAAAGCTGGTACACACATAGTACAAATAAATAAGTATTATATATATAAATATATACATCGATGTGTTGTCAATACAGATATTAAACCATAATACTAAATACATAAATGCATTCTTGTGTTTTCTTATAGTGTGTGATTTCAATTTCAATATGTCTCTGCATGCCGCTTAAAAATGTGCAATTGCACTGTTTTACTGAAGGATGTCTTAAATCCCCAATAAGCAATTACTTATTCGCCAGGCTCTAAGATGTGCGCAAACTGTGATGTCACTGTCACTCTTGCTCCCTTTATCCACATCCGACAGAAATGTTATAGCGCCAGAACTGGAATGCCCTTTCAAAGTTGCTTTATTTGTGTACAAAGAATACAGATTCCTTCACCGAAAAATGTAAACTCTGTGTAAGGGATTGGTATAAATGACTAATTTGATGAATGGTGGTGCCAGTGTAGGATTTAAACAGATTAACATCATTCCGAAGCTGCTCAAACGACATATATTATCTTTGTTTTACAGTATTTTCCCCTATCTCTTTTTTGGACTCTCTTCAGTGGAATCTGGTTCACAGCTGGTCGCTGCATTTAAATTTAATTTAATTTGGATTAATGAAACACGTGAGCAAGAATGTTCACACGTAATTGTCTTCCTTAATTGTATAAGTTATCATATATATGCAAACACGCATATGGCACATTTCCTGCAAGACTTGATCAATCTGAATATTGTGTGTTTCTGTAGTAAGGTGAGTTGAATGGCTGTTTGTCATACTGCAAGAGAGCCTTTGAAACTTCAATGTATTCTTAGTGATACAAATATAGCTATAAGCGTTTAAGGCCTATCTGTTTTGGGAATATTTATCAACCTGTCGTAAAATCTTCGATATATATTGCAATTACCTTCAATAGTTCTAGTAAAATTCTATCTTATTTAATACCACAATAGTATGTAATATCAATATCTATTCAGTTATAAGGTTTCTATAAATTTAAGCAAAAAAAAAAACACGAAAATATTTTTATTTTGAAAAAAAATCTATCTGGCTATATTACATTTAGTTTTCAAATTTCTAATGTATATGTTGCAAGCTTAGGGTCTGGATGTTCCTCAGGGGGTCCTTTTCCTCTAATAAAATGTTTACTGCATTTGTATGTCCACTTTTTCATTTAGCAACTGTGAAATCTTCTTGACCACGCGCACATATTAATCCTTTACACTTAAATTTCATTTGTTTTAAGTTAAGGGAAAGGTCTGAAAAAATATTTATTTTGTGTTATAACAGAGTGTTGTTTTTTAAGAGATAAAGGCTCCAAGTCCATACCCAATCCAGTGCAAATCTATGTTAAACAGAGTCCAGGTCGTACAAAGTTTGTACTACCTGTTACAGTTGCTATGGACTGTGCTTATCAGTAAATCTATTTTTAGCATATTGACTGATTAGAAATCCCTCCTATATGTTCACATATTTACGGACAATTCAAGCTGGAAATGTTTTATTTATATTTATCCTTATTTCCCTAATATAAACAATGCAACGAAACAAAGCTTATGCTAAGCGCATAGGGATAAGGCATTCATTAGCCCATTTAAAACTAAACAGTAGCTCAAGCGAGAAGGTAGCACGAGCAAATGTTGTGACACTTTTAACATGATTGTCACACTCTGATGCTTAAAATAGACAATGCTTTTTAGAAAGCATGTGCTCCTTACAACAACTGAACTCATCTCGCATCTACTGTGTCACATTGAACAGCTTTTGGGTCATGCAATAAGTGAACAGGCATAACTATGCATGGGATAAGCATCAAGTTTCGTTTCTATTTGGATGTTGCGTGAGTCATGCACTTATTTGGGACTGCTGACACCGTTACTTACATGATCTAAAGATCTGCTTGTTTAATTATGGAACTGAACTTTTGATCTATCAGATTTTATTCGATTTCATCAAACCATATTAAGAGGGACATCCTCGGCTTTAGCGAGTTCATTTGTTTACATCCAATAAGGACAAAACGATTACCATGTCAAACTTAGGCGCCTCTTGAACCTCCTTTTGTTCTTAATATAGAATCACAGTGTTCACTTCACCAAACATACAGCAAAAGGCAAAGCAGTAATAAAAAGCTAACATGCCAGAAATTGGAAATCAACTTCCTAAATATAATTCTGTGAGCCATATGGTGAATAAAAAAACGAGCAAAACAAGCCATACCTTGCTTTTGTATTTTGGTACTAAATCTATTTACGAAATGTACTTGTTCATATATAACTATTATGAGTGTATAGCATAAAATTATTATACATTATACCAATATTAACATTTTCAGGCAAGTGCATCTCAATATCGTTCAGAAAAGAGAAACACATCGGTAAAGTTATCTCCCCTCGGAAAAGGCTGAAGTTTCTGCAAGGTAAAGAAATTATTCACATCATTTAAAAAATATTGTTTCATAGCAATATAAATTGCATATGGCAAGCAATATTCAGTGACGTATTTAAACTGTCACATGTGCATTTTATTTACGACCTTTCATTTCATTGTTATGGACCTCACTTTTTATTATGAATGAATCACACCGCACCATAGATAAGAGTTCGATGATAAACAATTAAGAACATACTACTGAAAGGAAATACAACAAAAATGAACAATAATAAAATTCAACGCTGGTCTCGAACTCGCAACCGGCAACATTTCACCCCATTGATATACTTACTAGGCTATCCGAGGGTGTTGAAAATACATTGATGATATATTGATTTCGGATCAATTTTTATTATCCGTAAAGCGAAAGGAGGGTAAAGATGAGGATCGATCGTGGATAAAATCAACTAGTGCATTGTGTGTGTAGTTATTCATCTGTGACAGTTTATAAAAAATAACAGCGTCAAAAATGTAAATTAGCGCAATGATAAATAAACTAGATAAAATATTACTAATTTAATTATCAGCCATTTTCATACAAAAAAAAAACGTGAACAGAGTAAAAAATTTAAATTATTTTACTGTGTTTGAAATCGTAATGTAATGAATTTTTGTATGTACTGTAACGACTCTTTTATGACAAGGGCAGTAATGTCAGGTGCGTCCAGGTTTCCTGGTTCATTGTTTGGGGTGAAAAACGTCCTTGATTCGGTGAGTTTTAACACAGTTTTCTATATGTTTCAACGATTTTTCTTAAAAACGACCTTGTACACCGAATGAAGAGCAATTGCTTGTTTACGATAACGCTTGTTTAAGATGAAAATTATGTCTGTATTAAATATCTCGTGACAACAATACACGTTCTAACTAAGCTTACCGACTCACTCAATGCACTTTATTCTTTTAAACTACGATTTAAAACCATTCTGTTTCGTGCAAACCTCATTCGATACCTTTTTTGTAAATGGCAGTATTGTTATTGTTTTGCCAGTTTTGGTAATTAATCGGCAAATTTAAGGAAATGCTTACTGGTTCATTCTTTACATTTTAGAACCTAGGTTCATCCCAAACGGGTAAATCTATGGCACACTAAATAACGATTTAAATGCGTCGATTGTTTTCCTAATCCATATCTGTTAACTATAACACGTCTACGAAGGGTCATTTTGATCAGAACTCTCTGTTTAAAGTAGATTTGTCATTATATGTTGGAGGTAATATAGTAAGACGAGACACGATTAGGTCTTGAATTAAAATACTGTTTACAGACTTGTGACAAACATTTAAGACGTTATATTGTTGACAGTTTTCTGAAGGTTGTCTCTCTTTTTAATTTGATTGTCATATTTAAACAATATGCTTAGAAACATCTGCATAATCTATAAGGTAAACTTTTTGTTTCCTTTTATTATTTCCCCCAAAAAGACAATTTTAAATAATCCACACTTTTATGATGAGTGATAAGAGTTTAGTCTATATCAACTCGAATGACCAATACGTAGCAATATAATACAAATATTTTGAATATACTTTTAACAACATCTTCCAATCTTTTCAATGTTATCATCAATTTCAGTTCAAAATAGCAGACATGCTAGGAAAGAACGCTACAAGTGTGTTATATGCTGGCAGGAAAAAAAACCACGTTCATCCCATTAAATACACATGCAGCAAAATCATCATCCAGACAAGTGTCATGTGTGTAAAAGAAATGGAAAGTCATTTTCGACTAAGCTTGATCTAAAGAGACGCAAAGAAAAGCGGGATAAAACAATATTGAAGTACTATTGCAAGTTTTATGAGAAGTAAGAAGCTGGTCTACGTGTAAAATGATAAGGCACATCATTTAAATTTGCTTTGTTTACCTTGTTCCAGCCATATTGTTTGTGTTAGTTGTTTAGCTTCGTTTACCATGTTTGATGAGTTCGTGATTGATCTGTGATTACGAATTTCTGCGAAAATTGTTTTCAAATAGACGTTTAATATTAAGTGTCTGTCTTATTATAACAACTCCAGCTAATTCGAGTATGAACAAATTCGTTTAAAAATTCGTGTAAAAACAACATCGTTTATTATGTTAAGTTATAACATACGTACATAAAACATATTATAAAACTGAAGTGAATGATATTACTATTGACGATATCCTATCGATATTATGAAAATAATATGTAAGAAATAACAAGTACATTTAATGACACATGTGTATCTTAAACTATAGTATGTGCATGTATGTGTATATGACGAAATACAAGGGGACGTTAACAGTAAAGTAGACCTTGAACATCAATACAGAGAGTACCAAATACCAGCAAGAATATAATTATTGGCAAAGGCAAAACAAGCAAAAGCAGTGAAAATACAGCTTACAATGTATAAGTTTTATAGCAATCGTCCTTAAAACTCTTTGAATTCAAGAGAAAAATATAAAGCTTGTCGTGCTTCCGAGACCAAATCAAGACGCACAAAGTTTTAACCGTTTATTCACACATTAGCGTAATGTATGATGATGATGTTAGTAAAAAGCTAAAAGTATACAAAAACACCTGTATAAGACTAATTATTACATGTTAAGATGTTTGGTCCAGAATATGTTTGAGGGTATAAGCTTTGTTTTAAAACACTGAATACGTTCTGGGAATCTTACTAAACCAGCATATTGCGGAGGAATGTTCCTCGTAAAACAACTAATGGTTGCCAAATAAACAAAACATCACTTAAAGCAAACCGCTCAACCATAAGCTAGACCAACAGCTCAAAATAAGTCTTCCTCCTTACTATGTAATAAATGTATATAAAAACTAGTTACATTGTAATTAGATGGTCAATCTTGACTTAAATTGCAAAAATGTAACAACCTTGAAATAACCAAGAGTACGAAGCTATTGTAAACGAATAACATAATCGCGAAAATATATGACATTCGTTAAAATACTACTTAAAGTTTGTAAACAAGACAAAAACTAGAAGAAATCAATCTATACAAGTTCCATACTTATGGCAATATAAGAAACTTACACTATGAGGGGCTAAAGGACTAGATATTTAGGTTTGATGTGCGGAGCGCACACAGCATACGTTGGAACAACGTCGAAACAAAAGAAACCCCGTCAAAACGTGAACAAATACCAAAGTCGAATTAACAACTACCGAGGTCAAAACACATAAGTATACATAACAATTTCAAAAACTATGGAACTATATGATAGTTCCAAAACAAAGCTGTTGTTAGTTTAGACACAAACTTAAGTAATTTCATACATAATTCTTCATTATGGAATTTGGTGAGGATTGTGAGCATACTCTGAGGCCTGAACCTCATATTTCACTTACATGCCCCTTTCGTCTTAAAAGTAGACACGACTATTTGCAAGAGACTTCTGTGCTGTAAATTAAAGATATTTATCATGAGTGAATGTTCACAATGTATGTAATCATGTTAATTTATTTTAGTGAAATATTTTACAGCTTTTAATTGTTGAAAAGTAAAAGACACTATCCATATCAATTAAAAAATTGCCCTTTTAACACTTTATTTCATTTGTTTATGAAATGTATGTAGTGAATGTTAACTTATGTGGAACACTTATTTAAATGAGTACCTGGTTCCTTGCCATCTACAAGCCTCTTGTTTTTGCCTCTATTTAAGTTCAGGTTTGTTTTCTTGTTTTCTTTTTGTTTTCGTTCCCTGAAAGTATGAATTATAAATACGTTCACCTTCGTACTGTATTAACTATTAAATTAACAAAGTTAGTTATGGTGTGGAAATATAATAAAAGAGATGAATGACTGGTAATTTGCATAGTTTATCGTGACAAAGATTAACCAGATTTGGGATGAACCTGGGTTCTTAAAATGAACAGAATGAACCAGTAAGCATTTCCTTGTGGTGATTTATCTCGAAGTCTGGCTATCTGCAATCGGATAACAATAACAATACTATCACTGCCCAAAACAAGGTATCTGATTAGGTTTGCACAAATGAAAATGGTACTAAATCGAAGTTTTGAAGAATAAAGTGCATTGAGTAAGTCGGTAAGCCTACTAAGAACGTGTATTTATATCACGAGATATTTTAATATAGACATAATTTTGATCTAAATCAAGCGTTATTGTAAACAAACAATTACTCATCATTCGGTACACAAGGTCTAATAAAATATATCGTTGAAACATATAGAAAACAGTGTTAATATCGAGGACGTTTTTCAACCAAAACAATGAACCAGGAAACCTGGACGCACCTGACATTACTGCCCTTGTATAACATATGGGAGTTTACTGCACACCTAGTGTAACAGGGTCCGTTTGGACCTGGCTTTCGATAAACCGTCGGTGACTCAGATAAAGAGGCGACATTGTTCAATAATTTTATTTAACTGTAACTAACAAATAAGTTTCATAATTATTTAATGTCTTTGGAAACGATAATTCCAAGTAGTTCGTAGGTAACACCAAACAGTCCATAACGTTTCCCCCTAAATGGTTAACACAGTTCTTAGCATTTATGTATTGTTCAACGTCAAGTACTAAGTGACAGGCCGGGTCGAACTCGTATG
Source organism: Mya arenaria (assembly GCF_026914265.1). Lineage (NCBI taxonomy): Eukaryota > Metazoa > Mollusca > Bivalvia > Myida > Myidae > Mya > Mya arenaria. The sequence continues at coordinate 72,968,121 of NC_069127.1, forward strand.
GATGAAGGGAAAACGTAACACAAGCTTTGAATGAAAATAGGGCATTTATTAATGCCATAAAAGTGTTTTTACGAAATATCGTAAAATAAAACATAAGTGTCAACAGCATGTGTATAATAACATTTCCCGAAATACATCTGGGTGGAAAAACCGCCACAAGGAGAATCCTCCGCCGCCGTCCTGGTCGTAAGTGCTGATATCGTACAGTGTACCTTTATTGTCCAATGGTTAATATATATGTATGTGGGGCCTGCTGTTGAGTGGTCTATCAGATCAGGTTAGATTTGATAGATGATAAAATACACCAGATCTGGTAAGGGTTGAAGATTGCAGATCTGGTAAAACAGCTAGGTGGTTGGCAGCTAATTTGATAACACTATGTTGTAGATAGTACTGATCTGTTAACAATGTTTAGTTGTCATTTACTAGGTTTGGTAAAAGCACTTATAACGTTGAAAAACAATGTTATTGATAAGTAATCCACTTCACTGTAGGTTTGGTATGACAATTACCAGATTTGGTCATTACACTAAAACACTGTTATATAGAAGTTTCCAGATTTGGTTATTACACGTAGACACCGTGGTATTATATTTACCACTCACATACGTGGTTATTACACTAAAACAGTGTTAGTATAGCATTTACCAGATTTGGTACTTTGTCTTCACTAGATATGAAGAAGTTACCAGATTTGGTTATTACACATAGACACCGGGGGTATGATATTTACCAGATGTGGAGATAACACTTTAAAAACACTGTAAGTATAGCATATACCTGATATGTTTATAAGCACTTTGTCTTCACGAAGTATGAGAAAGTTATCAGATTTGGTTATTACCAAGTTAGATAAAACGTCAGTCAGTTGGTTTCATCTTTTGAGATTTAGATCAATATGGTATTCTCAGGAGATTGGTACAAGGTTATTGGTTAATGAACCCAAAATGGTTTTCGACACAGAAGTGGCACTGGGGATGAAGGGGTGCTGACGTAATACCATGTTTATTGCTGGATTTCTTCACTAACTTTGTCAGATAAGTTCGATGAATTAATGGAACATATTCAGTAGTGATTTTAGTTAATTTACGGATAGTTATTTAAAACCAAATAAACTATATGGGGTTGTTATTCGCTATGACGTACTGATCATGTTGTAAACCACGATGCCTTATCATATTTTGTTTATATATTATTTCACATTGTCTTCCATAAAACGCAAAAATAGGAATTTGTCATCTGACCAAACAGGCTACTTTGAAATGCGATAACAACATTATTTGTACTGAAGTCATACTTCATATGGTTAATTCCCTGCTTTTATAATTTGGTACTTAACTTTATTCTACGAAATGTACTTGTTAACATATAACTCTTATGAGTGTTTAGCATTATTTAATATCATAACTGAGGATGTTACCATATGGTTAAATGGTTTGAAGAATACAACTTGATGAATGTTTCATAATGCTACGACAGTAACAATCTACAAAATGCTATTATTTTGTTGCTGTTTGACATTATTTGTTAGATCGAATTGATTTATGTCACCAGCAGGTTTGGCGAGACTTGCAATCAGTTTTCTATCTGTAAGCAGAGCTTTATTCTAAATGCATGTTAAACCATAACTAGCTTAAAGACAAAAACAGGAGATGAAACCTAATTTATTGACAACCTGATCGAAAAAACAACAAAAAGGAATCTTACTTAAAACATAAATCGTGTCGTGTTAAGAACTTTATAATTTACCACCTTCCAGACGTCCGGCCGATAGGATAGACATTGGACTATATAAATCTGAGACTTTACATGCGTCTCCCTGTATGACAACCATTTGTCCTTTTTACAGTTACAAACTGAGATATACATTGAACTCTATACAGTTAAATTGGACAAACATTGGACTCGAAACAGCTACACAAATTTGACAAACATTAGACACTATTAGTACAGCTTCAAATTTACATTAGATACTGACCGTTCCAAGTGGTACCTAACAATCCTTTGAGTTTAATATGTCATTGGCGTTGACCCTTTGCTATTAAAGGGACTGTACACCAAAATGGCACCAAATGGTAACGAATCTCAGGACAATTATCTAATAAAATATGTTATGCTTTAATACCATTATTGTAAAAATGTACCAATATGTGAAGAGATAATTGTGTCGGAGACCGGGTTCGAACCCGTGTCGCCAATATAGCAGTCCAGCGTCGTATCCACTGAGCCAAGGTGGCTTACTCTAAACGGGTGACATATTTAAGCTATATACCTACCTCGGTAATATCACGTGATAACACCGACTAGCCAATCACGCATAAGGAATGAATTATACCTGGTAGACATACCCAGTAATCTTTTTTTAATGGAAAAATACGAAATAACTTCTAACCAAAAATAAATTGTAAACATAATGGTACTTCAGTTAGTAAGTATTAATGCATTGTACACATCGATGCCAAGTTGATGTCAATTTTCGACAATTTTCTGTTTTTTCGCTATTTTATCATACGGAGTACAGCCCCTTTAAACGGGTTGTTTAAACTTTCGACTACTGAACTATAATGTTTCTGTAAGTTTTTATAGAAAGATTGGACATACATTGGACTTTATGCTATTTCAAATTCGACAGACATTTGACTATATATTGTTACAAATTGGACAAACAATGCACTCTATACAGCTACAAAGTTGGACAACATTGGACTTAAATTTATACTGCTGCAAATGGACATATATTGGACTCTATACTGTTTCGAAATCGACAGATATTGGATTCTATACTGTTACGAATTTGACAAACATTGGAATCTATACAGCAACAATTAATATTGGACAAACATTGGACTCTATACTGTTTCAATTACGACAGACATTGGACTTTATTCTATTTTAAATTCGGCTGACATTGCATTGGACTCTTTACAGTATATGGCGTCATTCACAGAAAATGAATTAGTTGCAGCCATTTACAACGATTACTGGTACATCGGCAAAGTAGTTAAATACAATCCTTCCGATGATGAACTTCCCTAACTTTATGGAACAAGGGAAGGGCAAAGCATGTCCAACATTCAAATGGCCAACAAAGATGACTCAATGTTGAAGAGTTCTGATGACATTTTTTGTTTTGTCGATGAACCAATGCCTTTTGGTTCTAGAAAAATGCACATTAGCGGAGTCTGACATTATAACAGTGATGCAGTTTTTTGACGAGTTTCATAAACGAATTTAGATATTTATGAACACAGACAATCATTTTGAATATATAATAATGTTTGAAGAACATTTTACGAGAATTTAGTTCAGTTTACTCATAATGTGAATTACGTTACCAAGAAACAATTGTGTATATCTTGCCACCATTATAGTTGCAATTGACTGTTTGAATTTTGAACGTGTGTTTGCGTCATTATTCTACTATGATTTTCTTAAATAACGAATTAAAATGTTATGAATTGGAATTTAAGCAAATTGTTTAATACATTACATGGTGCTACTTTTAATATATATAACAAATGTGATCACGCAATACCCACATGTACAGAAAAGTGCAGTCATAACACGTTTTTTCTAAAACAAGTTTACGATGCATGATGGTTGAGTATAAAACGTATTAATTGTCAAGCAATTTGAAGTATATGCTTTAAATATACTGCTCATGATTATGAAATTCATTCATTTGTGAATAAGTTACGTTTTTGGCAACGATTGTTAACAGTTAACTCGTTTTGGCTGTTCACATTTATTTCAGAAAAACATAATATTTTTAAATAAAAATACCTATAATACAGAGAAATGCGTATTTGTAATGGCCGTCGATAACGTTCTTCACCGACGTCACTAACGTCGTGCCCCTCGTCTTCTTCCGTCCTCTTCCCGTATCGCCTTCTATGGAATCTCGCCCTTCTCTAAAACGTTGATGCCAGTTGAATACTAATGAACGACACACAGGTTGCTTTATTTTTGCCTTGGCCATCATTTTCATAGTCTGTGTCGGTGTTCTCTCCAATCAAACGCAAAACTTTATCACCGCTCGCGCTTCTACAAAGTCCTATGACGACATATTGTGCCACAGACTGTGCTTGTAATCAACTCAGAAAATAACAACTTAAAAACGGAAATGGCATCAGAAATTTGAACAGTATATTAGTGTGACGTCAGCGTAATATGTGACGTAATTTGGCGAAATTTCGTGGATAAACATGGAAGGAAATCGTGTCATGAAAGATACATTAAAAGTTTGTAAACGTAGGTTTTAGACGGTGCGCCGACCGTGCGTTCCTTTAATTTTAAATCCCGTAAGTTTTCAAAACTCATTAAATTTTCAGACCTAAAAATTGTATCGTCTATGGCAGATTTCACGTTTTGTAGCTAAAGAACTTCAGCGAACACGTTATATATTACCTTTTTGGACGTGTTAGCTGAAGAGAACGCCGTATCAAAACCCTACCAGTTATTTCACTTGTATGCATTGTACAGACAAAATAGCTGTTTCCTTAGGTTAATGAAGTAAATGTAGTTCACAAACTCATTTTCAAAACCAGAAAACGCTTTAAAGATAGTTGATTTAGCATGTTGATAAATCCTATTACAAGCATTCCTTATCTAGGTCATAGTTGTGTTCAAATTTAATCACGTGACACCAAGATTTTCAGAAAATACCCATGTGACCTAATGTTTAGTTTTCTGTTATTTTTTCTATTTCGAATAATTAATAAATAACTAAGAACAAATTTGGAAAAATAAATAGTTCTTACTTATCAAAAGGTATTTACAGCCTTACTGCAATTGGATTCAACTAAATGAACAATGTGAATTCGATGCTATAAATAGAATCCATCGACGTCATCATGGTCATGTGATTGCATTGCATCATCACACTCAATTGATTCTGGTTGACTTTACTATGGGGGTTACTTTCCAGTTGGCCCCGCATGGCCGTGTGAGTGCGGTGGTTTTGTCTTAGTGTCAAATTTAGCGGAGATATTGACTTATATAGAGTCTCTGGGGTGCGGGGGGGGGGCATTTGGCCGGGGTTTTACCAACAGTTCGTCACCGCAGGGCGGGGATTTTACCCGGGGTTTGCTGGACTAGAAGTCAAAGTTCCCGCTATTCCCTGGACCTGGGGGGGCGTGGTTACAATTGACTGGTGCATTAGATTAAGATCAATTTACAGAGGTTGTGTACAAATACACAGTGTCATAAGAAGAGGTTGATCAGAAATCTTTGCCCGGAACTGTATATGCCTAAAGAGTGACATGGACACTGATCAAAAGATCTTATCATAAAAAAGCAAACAAACATCCAGAACTTTAAAACCTGTAACAATAACCACCCCGCCTGCAGTAACCTTGCATATAATCCAACCCGACACAGCGAAAGACAATTCTTATAAAATAATGTTTAATGTAAGTAAATTGCAACTGTCAAACAATTCAGACGATTTACACATCATCTTCTTGTCTTCAAGGGTATGGTTCTGAAAAAGAAATTAAATTATTACATACTTTCTGTTGAGATATGAGAGTGTTCTAAGTTATATATGTCTGCCTCTAACACAAGAAGTTGTGGGTTTGGTTTGATCCCCACCAGGGGTACTTTCTCATTGCCTCACAAAACTAACACAATACATAATGTTTTCTACCAAGGGAGCAGATTTGAGAGATTAAATTCACAGAGCTGTCTTCACAATCTTACAAACTAAAACAAAACACTCGAACGTAAATGCCATAAATTCAAAAATTTTAAATTTTTAGCAACAGATCATTTTAGATACTACTTTTACTAACACTTCTTATTGTTTCGCTACATTCAAAAAACCGTTTTGTTTGAAATACTACAAGAATACAACGTCAATTTATTATCTGTAAATCTATTCATCAGACTCCTTCAACATAGAACAACATTTAGTTCGTCAACTTGCGCCACAATACCACTGGTCATAATGCACCAGTCAATTGTAACCACACACCCTAGGTCCAGGGGTGGGGTTCAGGGAAAATAGAAAAGGTCTTATCAGATCTCCAGGAGTGGGGTTCAGGGAAAATAGTCTCATCAGATCTCCAATCTGATAAGACCTGCTGTGCAGTTTTCAATGTTTTATTATGAAAATGGACCTAAACTAGGCCTTTAACTAAATTTTTATTGTATATATACTCTAAGGGGGGGGGGGGGGGGTTCAAACAGGATTCCAAAAGTAACACCAAGGGAGATGTCCTATTGTCATGCAATAGCACACATTGTTCTGTCCAAAATGTAACACTAGCATTCAGGTGACGAAAATAAGGTAAAGATACAATATATAACACAAGTTTGTGTCAAAAATAAGATTTGTCAAATAAGAAACACAATGAATCACAAAATGAGCATACAAATATTGACTTTCATCTCAAGCATTCTCTCTTGTTGATGTCAAACTCTGCTTCTGTCCTATGTAACATTAGGGGAAGAGTCATTTTGTCACATTAGCAAACATATTTCAGTCCCAATTATAACATAAACATTCAGCTTACTTAATCAAATTCAGATTAAGTATTAAACAGTTCACCTTGTATCAAAAGCATACAATGGATCACAAAAAAACAACAAAAAAACATAAATATGTGTTTTATAAAAAAAAGAAGGTTTCTGTCCAATGTCACATTTGGAGTTATGTCCATTTGTCACGTTATCATCTATATTTCTGTCCATTTTATAACGTTTGCATTCTTAATTCTGTCCAATAAATAACGATATCAAACAAAAAAGCGGTATGAATTCAATATAAACTAAGTACCTAATGAATGAATACTTACAAACGATAGTTTACAGACGACATTGTTATGTTCGAATAATTGACTCGGGAAAGTCATCAAATTTCAACGATTTTCTCGCTTTATTAAGCGCTTGTCTTAATGCTAGCGTGACTAATGTTAACGTTACATCGAAGGACAGAGTGAGCCAAACTTGGATTAAGTTTTTATCAACGGTATTCACCACTATTTTTATCATTTCAATGTCAACTGTGAACCAGTCCAATATAAAAGTAATCGCTACCCGGATGTTAACCCTCAGTCGGTGTAAATTATTCACGAATAGAAAAGGTGCTATCGTCATGCTAAAATGGGACAGAATCGATTTTGCGTAACATTAACACATTTTTAGACCTAAAAAACTTTATGATCGGGAATGACCAATTTCTTGTTACATGCAATACTGTTTTTATCCGACACGTAGTCTTTGTTTTTATCAACGGTATTCACCACTATTTTTATCATTTCAATGTCAACTGTGAACCAGCCCAATATAAAAGTAATCGCTACCCGGATGTTAACCCTCAGTCGGTGTAAATTATTCACGAATAGAAAAGGTGCTATCGTCATGCTAAAATGGGACAGAATCGATTTTGCGTAACATTAACACATTTTTAGACCTAAAAAACTTTATGATCGGGAATGACCAATTTCTTGTTACATGCAATACTGTTTTTATCCGACACGTAGTCTTTGTTTTCAGTAATTTAATAAAGGTGTGTTTAGGCTTAAAACAGTAAGCAGAGGATCATGTCTGCTAATGTTACACAACAATTGGAGGACAGATTACCGTAACGTTATCACCATGCGCAATTACCGAAAATTTAGGTATATTACGAACGAAATGCAATCATTTTAGATATATTATTGTTTTAATTAACATTTCTTGCAAACATTATTCAACAGACAAGAAAAAAATACTTACCAGATGTTACTGAAAAGCATCCTCAAAAAAGTGGTATATTGGTTCCGGGAAGATTTTCAGTCTTTTTTGTCCTAATTATCGGCATATTTTTACATTTTTTTTACCTTATTTAACACAATATTTTCATTATTTTAATACAAATCACTTCTATAAGGTGTTCTTATTGGGTTGGGAAAGGCAATTGCTGTATAAATGACGTTGACATGCAATAACAATAAATGAAAGAAAATGGGCCACATAATTGCCTATTTTGTGAAATCTGCCCTATGCAGAACACTTTGAATAAGATATTCATGACTTTTTAAATGATTTAGCCGATAAATATAGAAAATATGTAAGATGTCCACGTAATTCTGGATCACTCCTCGTACACACTAAACAGTCTGGATTTAGGAAAAACCATTCCTGTTGTACAGCGTTAACAAGTTTAATAGATGAATGGGTAAAAGATATTGACAGTGGCTAAATTGTTGGTGCTGTCTTTCTAGACCTAAGAAAGGCATTTGATTTAGTGGATCATGAAATTCTACTACATAAATTAAACTTGAATCATTTTTCTGAAAATTCGATAAAGTTTTTTTTAAATCCTACTTATCTAATAGAAAACAATTAGTTAAAGTCGGAAACATACAGTCTGGCTTGCTTCCAATATCATCAGGAGTACCTCAGGGATCCATTCTTGGTCCACTGCTGTTTCTTATATATATATCAATGACATTGCGCTTTGTAAAACGAATATGAACATCGATTTATTTTCAGATGACTCAACATTGCATGAAACCGGTAGTAATGTAAACATCATTGAAAGTAAACTACAACGACATCTAAATCTCGTTGTCTATTGGTGCCAAATAAATAACATGTCATTGCATCCAACTAAATCCAAGGGTATGGTTATCGGAACTATATATAAAACAAAACAAGTTAGTAAATTAAATCTTACAATCGATGGAACAGCATTAGAAAATGTGACTGTGCAAAAACTACTTGGAATCTATATTGATAATAACCTAAAATGGCGTCCGCAAACAGAAATTGTTTGCAAAAGAATCAACTGTAAAATCTCACTTTTGAAACGTCTATTGTTCTACCCCAATGATGAGATGAAACGATTGTTTTACAATGCATATATATCCTTCCAATTTTAGATTAGTGTTGTCATATTTGGGGCAAAGGAAACTCAAGTTACTTATATAAAGTTAAATCCTTGCAAAATAGGGCTGCAAAAATCATTCTTAAAATTCCTAAACGGTCATCTTCAAACGGATTGTTACAAGAACTTCTGTGGCTAACGTTTACAGACAGGTGTAAATATCACTGTGCAACCCTTGTCTATAATATCCTTAATGGAAAGGCTCCGATGTATATGTCTGAGTTGCTAATCTTTGCAAATAATGAACTCTATTCTCTAAGATCAACTTCAAAACAAGATTTAGTTTTGATACAAACACCGCGAACTAACTATTTCATGGATTCCCTTTCGTACTACAGTATGAAGGTTTGGAATACTATTCCGGATGAAATACGAAATGCGAAAAAGTTAAACACATTTAAGCATAATTATAAAGTGCACCTCTTGAAATGTGCATACCATTAGTTTCAAAAAGGTATATCATCTTTCATTATCTTAAAGATTGAAATAACTGTTGTTTTATAAATTGTTTTGTTTTATTTGTAGACATGTCGGTGTGTACATGATGTATATTCAAATAATTGTTATGTTAATTAAACATGATTTGTATAGACTAATTATATTAAAAACATCAAAAGTTCTTGTATAGGAATGTATAATTAAGTGCGATGCAGATGTTTTTTGATTTACCAAATGCATTTTGTTTTTGTTTGTTTGTTTTTCTTCATAGAAGGCCACATTGTAAATATGATGTTGTTATGGTTGAACCTGTAATTTTGTCATATATATGTGTTTGTACATTCTCTAAATAAATATATTATTATTATTATTATTATTATTATTATTATTATTATTATTATTATTACTACTATTATTATTATTATTATTATTATTATTATTATACAAATGTGTTTGCGTTTGCTTGTTGCTTGAATTCATTAATATTTCTAACTTATATGTATTAGGGTGTCTATAGAAGTAAGGTTTGAGAAACTGTCTTCGTTCGTCATTATTTAAAATGGTTACATTCAAACAAATAGACTACGATACATTATTAATAAAATGACACCTTCAATGCAATTAATTACTTTCTTTTGCAATTATACACGTATTGTTTTGTTATCTAGAAAACAAAAGTTTGGTCAAATACATCTTTAATTGTATTTCAATAACAATGTGTTAATTGCTATAATTGACGTGTGCTCTTTTAAAAAGCATTAAAATAACAAACACATTTATTTCCAAATGAATGAATGTGTTAAAGTTTAAAGGAAAAAAATCAAATAAAAGGGGTTGAAAAGTCTTTGATTTAGGGGTAGAAAAGTCTTCATTATGGCTATTAGAATAATTCAAATAGGGGTTGAAAAGTCTTTGAAATAGGGGTTGAAAAATCTGAGGGTTGAAAAGTCTTCGTTTTTTGAAGGGGTTGAAAAGTCTTGGGGTTGAAAAATCCTGCTCCCATTGTGGCTAGGAAATGGTCCGGACCAGCAAGTCTTTTAAAATATACCCTACCGTAATTCCGAAGACTTCCGTACGGACCTCCAGGTTGTATACCAGCTTATACCCACTTGCCGCAAGTCCGCAGTCAACAGCTCAAAGGTCTACTACACGATAAACGTTCTAGCTGTACTGTATAGAGTCCAAATGTCAGGGCGTGAGTTTGTATAGATTAGAACGCCGAACTTATAACCGCGCATTTGCGACATGCGACATCAAACACGACTTATTTACGGCAGGTCACGAAATTGGAGAATTATTTTAACCTGTTTTTATTTTTTCGCTAAACTAATTCATTCAGCTACTTTCTCTGAGCTACCCCTTGCAGGAAGTCACACGTTGCGTAAGTCTTCGAGTTCTCCCTGTTTTCATAATTTTTTCGCTAAACCTTTTTGAGACGCTGCGCCACCACCACGCCTAGTCTCGTTGTACTTGCGCTCTTTGAAGAGCTCAGTATATGGAAGAAGAAGAAGAAGAACTTATTCATTCAGTTATTTTCTCTTCAGCGAACACGTTATATTACCTTTTTGGACATGTTAATGTGTTGTAAACATAAAAAAAAAATATCAACATTTAAGTAATAAATGGAAGCCAGAACTACTCGTGGAATGTCCAATGTATCTACATGACTTAGTGGTTATAAAAGAACATTCCTTTAACTTTAGATATAAGATGATGGCTGCTATCCCAACTGTAAGAACTACAACATATGGGTGCAATTCTTTCAGCTCCGGTGCCCCTAAACTCTGGAACTCCCTTCCGCAACATTTCAGGGAAGAAACTAATTTTAATCATTTCAAGAGTTTAGTCCGGGCATGGAGCGGAGATAACTGCAAATGCTCATTTTGCATATAAGAATGCTGTCATATATCATGCTGTAAAATGTCTTAATCAAAGATATGTTGGATGGGACCTAGCGAGCTTAGACTGCCTAGGCAGCTGGTCTCTTTCAATGTGTCTTTGATTTAAATAATGTTAATTAATTGTGACTTCTTTTGTTTTATTTCCATGGTAAATGCATTGTCGTATTACCTTGTGATTAGTATTTTCGATTAACTTATGCTTTAAATTATGCTAATTTACCTACATTTTATATATAGCCTAATGTCTATCAACTGCCAAATATGTTTTTGTGATTTTATTATAAGAATTATTTATTTGTTTCAAGTGTACATGCTGTACTGAATATTATTATTTGCATGCACTGATGTGTGTGATATATTAGTTACATAAATTATGCTTTTTTATTATGTCGGTCAAAAGCTATTCATAGCTTATGTTAAACTGTTGATGCTAGTACTCGACAATAAATAAATATTGACTTGACTTGACTTGGAAGGAAGACACATGTTGCGTTCGTCTTCGAGTGTTGTCTCCATAAATGTAACATAATCAACATAATATAACCTATCTAAGTCGACTTTGCTAGTACAAGTGTTTGACTTCATCAGTTCATGAAGTTCATAAAGCGTGATGTTTTGATAAAAAGAAAGATGTTAGTCTATACTTGTCACAAAGACAATTACAGTAATGATATGTTTAAGTGCTGGGTCACGGACTGTGATAATAGTAACTTAAACTCGGCTTGCAATTGAGACTATATGGTTTGCCAGTAAAGTTTGAATCACCAAGTTGTATATAAATATATGATACCTCCGTGTCCAATATCACAGGCACCTGGCTCATTTGTTTGTGTCTAAAATGTTAATTTTGTTTGATTTTTGATACCAATTTTAAGGGCGTTTACTCCTATTTTAGTGGCAACTCGGTACAAATGGATTGTTTCTTTGTTGATAAAGAAATTTGAAAAAAAACTGAACTTCTGTGAAATATGGTAAGTTTGAGTTACATACTTGTTTCTTTCTTGTATATTAAAGGCATTAAAATACATTAAAAAAAGTATGAGGGTAACTCATGTTCTGTGGTTTAAAAATTGCCAATATTGTTGTAATCTATTTCCTTTTCTAAATGAATATAATTCAGCTTTCAATTGAACTATTTTTATACCCCCAACAAACAAAGTTTGAAGGGGGTATATTGGAGTCACCCTGTGGTCGGTCGGTCGGTCGGTTTGTCAGTGTGTTGGTCGGTCCGTTGCAATTTACCTTGTACGGAGCATAACTTAAAAACTATTGGATGGAATTGGATTAAACTTCATACAATGATAGAGCATAATGAGAGGAAGTGCAGTGTACAACAACCATAACTCTATTCTTGCTTATTACCGAGTTATTGCCCTTTGTTACTTTTGTTTGTCTGGCGTATAACTTGAAAAGTACGGGATATAATTTATTGGAACTTCATACAATGATAAAGCACAATGAGAGGAAGTGCAGTGCACAAGAACCATAACTCTATTTCAGCCAGTTACAGAGTTACCGCCCTTTGTTACTTGTTTCTTGTCCGGAGCATAACTTGAAAACTATTGGATGGAATTTAATAAAACTTCATACAGTGATAGATCATAATGAGAGGGAGTGCAGTGTACAGGAACCGCAATTCTATTTCAGCCAATTACAGAGTTACTGCCCTTTGTTACTTTTTCTTGTACGGAGCATAGCTTGAAAATTATTGGATGGAATTCAATAAAACTTCATACAGTGATAGATCATAATGAGAGAGAGTGCAGTGTACAGGAACCACAATTCTATTTCAGCTAATTAATTACAGAGTTACTGCCCTTCGTTACTTTTTCTTGTCCAGCGCATAACTTGAAAACTATTCGATGGAACTTTATAAAACTTCATACAGTGATAGATCATAATGAGTGGAAGTGCAGTGTACAGAAACCGCAATTCTATTTCAGCTATTATACAGAGTTACTGCCCTTTGTTACTTTTTCTTGTCCGGAGCATAACTTGAAAACTATTGGATGGAATTTAATAAAACTTCATAAAGTGATAGATCATAATGAGTGGAACTGCAGTGTACAGGAACCGCAATTCTATTTCAGCCAATTACAGAGTTATTGCACTTTGTTACTTTTTTCTTGTCCTTAGCATAACTTGAAAACTACTGGATAGAATGTAATAAAAATTTATACAATGGTACAGCACAATGAGAAGGAGTTCAGTGTACATGAATCATTACACTATTTTAGCAAATTACAGAGTTTTTGCCTTTTTCTGTGTTTTTTTTTTGTCAAACTTTTGTCCATACAGTAACTTGAAAACTACTCGATGGAATTTCATAAAACTTCATACAATGATAAATCATAATGAGAGGCGGCGTTCAGGGGTATTAATCACCTTCAGTGATAGTTCTAGTATGAAAGTTACGGTATGAGTATGAATATTGTGTTTAAAAAATATTTAAAAACATAACTTTTTAATTAATAATTAGAAATTATTGTTATGAAACGCAATCTAGTATTTTTGACAATGTGAATTATGCAAATTTCGTAGTGACGTATTGTGTGCTAATTGAGACTACTTTTGGTTATCTGGCATGTTTGTTATTGTGAAAAATGCATTTTTTTTTATCAAACTGCAGGTTCAAATGTAAATTAGTTAAGAGAAATTTATTAAATATATATAGCAAACAGAATGTTTACATAACTTTAAGTAACTGGGACTGCTGGAAGTAAGATTTAATTAAAACTTGGTCAAAAATGGACATCGACATATATTGCATTTTTGCACCGGCAAAGGAATACAAGTCGTATTATGTGCTAGTAAGTCTGAAAAACATTGAAACAACACAATAAAAGAACAGTATATTCAAAATGAAATAAATTAACACAAAATCAGATACATGTACAGTAGGAGATTCTTATTGGTTTCCCTGGAGTTTCGCGTTGTTTTCACTCCTGAGTAATGCGGCGATTGTAATTATACGGTCCACTGATCAGCCTCGGAGGGTGAACGAGTAAATACGCCGAGGAAAGCAGATTATGATAAATAGGATGTTGTGTACGCGATGACCAAAATCCGCCTTGGAATGTAACACAATGCGGTCTTGCATATATATGCACGTGATCATAATCCTTGGGAAATACCTATGCTACGAAGGTAGCTACATGTAGGTGAGATCACGTGGATATGACGTGGTTTGATTGAGATGCAGGCCGATCGCTCGTAGCTCAGGGAGTCTGGTTTCGGACTTCCAAGCTATTAAGTCGTACCGTTGTTTCTGAGTTGAAATCTGGTTTTAAAATTCCACCATTGTGTTGCTTGAAAATAAAATGTAGAAATTTTGCAAACTTGTTTAAAAACATATTGTGACCATGGAATATTGTGTCACAAGGAAAACAGAAAGTGGTAGTACAGCGAGGGGGGTACTGTATCTTCAGATGTGTTGTTTATCTCATTATATGTAACCAAAATGATATAAATCAACATTTTAGACACAAACAATGAGCCAGGCGCCTGTGGCCAATACTGGTGTATAAATGGTGGGCAACTAGGGTGGTGGTTATAAAATTGGTAAACGTTTTCTCATTATTCAATGATGGAACAAATTCAAAATCAGATAATGTCGTAAAATGACTCATTTTTTAAATACTTGGTTAAAAGCATGCTATTGGTACAAAATTACTTAAGATTATAGATGCAGGGTTCAAATATAGTAGTCGCTAACTCATTAAATGCGAGTCAAATTTAGAAAATAAGAGTAGAATATCATGCCCACTCGATATTTTAAGCGAGACACTTTTTTCCTACTTCAAACCTTAGTTATTTAAAAAAAGATTGGTATGTTAACAAAACCTCCCATAATTATTTCAATAATACGCACAAGTGACGTCAAACTCCCGGAATACTGAGATTGTCTGTTGACAAATCATTTAGATTTTTTAGATGGTGGCCACTTCGCTATTTTCGAAGATCAAATCCGAAATTTACGATGATCATAGAGCCATTTACTTTGCGATTTAGCGCCGCACTCCATGTGATGAATGTTAGTTTTTTTAATTACTGTTTGTTTAAATTCAGTTTAAGTATATGACCAAATGTGAAGAGTAATCAACGCCCCAAATGAGAAGTGATTATTGATCTGGTTTGGAACAGTAACTGTATCAATTAGCGGCAGTGAAACTCAATGACGTAAATAGCTCCACCCATTATGCTAATTAACAGATACCTTGGGCAGTTTTCGCTAACCACGATATTTGATATTTTATTCATTTCGGTCAAATGTGATTTATTTCTCAGCTAAAATTATATTTAAGCAAAAAACAACATTTTTTACACATCGTCTATAAAGACGTGGGAAACAGGTGCCTGTTTGTTTCCTCTCAATTTTAATGAAAGTGAAAGGAGAACTGTTGGACATAATTAAAAAAAGTTCAGTGTACAGAACAGTAATGTTCTATTCTATAGGGGATAGCAGGGGAAATCATGGGCCATGTTTTTACCTTCCAGGTGGCCCCGCAGTGAATGCGGTGGTTTTATTTTCGCGTCGAAAATAGCGGGAAAGGGCCGTGGCTTTGTGCCTGGAAATATTTGTTCTTTAAACGGGATTTGTTCTCGTTTTAGCCAAGCCTTTCCCGGATTTTAACGAGATCTCGTGAGATATTTAAAAAAGAATGCGCCTCATCCTGATCCTCTCCAAATATGAAAGAAGTCAGTTTCAAATTATAGGATGTCCCAGGGGTGCGGGGGCAATTGGCGGGGATTTTACCACTATTCCCCAGACCTGGGGGGCCTTGGTTACATTTGAATGGTATATAATATTGAAAGTTATGCTATTTGATGATTTAAAAAAAAGCAAGTAGTTTTGACAATTTAGCAAGTAAGTTTTAAGGTCACTTGTTTTTTGTAGCAAGTGGCAAAAAAAGTAAAATTTGATCCAGTTTTGATATCTCTTAGCTGTGAACACTATTGAAACATGCAGTTGACTAAAAGGGATCCAGTTTTGGTTAAGAAAACATTTTCCGTGCTACATATATTGGATCCAGTTTTGATTATAACTCAACAAATGTATAGCCATCTTAACTGATTAAAAGGGATTCAGTTTTGGTTAATTGCATTGTCTATAGCGGTACTATGTATGGGATTTTTAGCATATTGTAAATCTGTCAATCAGCAAGTATTTGGCCACTGTTCCACCAGTCAAAACATAGCAATAAGCCATTTATAATTGGTATTCTTCTAATCCGATAATTGGGTCATGTTCTATCCAATTATCGAAATATACAGGGAGTCCGGTAGTCTGGTGATATCATTGTTATCGGCAATCCGACCTGCAAACTACCGGTATCCTTGAAACATTCAATGTATCATTATGAATATGATTACTATTTTAAACTTTTATTTATTTTTTGATGCCTCCAAAGGAGGGCATAATAAAATCACACGTCCATGCTTTGTTTGTGTCCAGACGTAACTTAATCATGCAGAATGAATTTTAAGATTACTTGGTGCATGTGCTCAGTACATGAGGACTTCACGTAGACCCACATTCCTACCTCAAAAAGCAAGGTCATACTTACAGGTTTATCATAACGGAATACTGCTTAAAAACAGTATATAGTTGTTAATGTTTCGGCTGTAATTTTGTCTGTAGAAAAAGCCCTGCACTTACAGGTTTAGCATTATGGAATGCTGCATATGTATATCATGGGGTGAAAGCAGAAAGGTTATATCTTCTTTTTTTAATGTCTTTTAGATCCTTTTCCCATTCACCCCTCGATATACAAGTTTGTCGTATCCGGGTTGTAACTTTGCCATGCAAAGTGGGATTTTAAAATAAATTGGCACTTGTGTTTAGTTATAACAGCTCTTTCTGAATGTAGGCATATTAGTAATTGCATAATCCATTGAACTAGATGGCACTTAATTTGGGAGCATTTGTCACTTACTGTTACAGCTCTTGTTCTGATCTGTAATATTTGATAAAATTTTGTCCGATTCCCAACACAATTCAATGGCAGCCTACAAGCAAAGTAAAATGTATTGAACACTGATTATCTATTTTCATAGAAAAACAACTTCATGTTCATTATGATTTCAACAGTTGTTTTATTTACAGGTTCGTGAGCATCGTTAACATGGGTCAATGTTTTATTTACAGGTTTGTGAGCATCGGTAAAATGGGTCAATGTTTTATTTACAGGTTTGTGAGCATCGTTAAAATGGGTCAATGTTTTATTTACAGGTTTGTGAGCATCGTTAAAATGGGTCAATGTTTTATTTACAGGTTTGTGAGCATCGGTAAAATGGGTCAATGTTTTATTTACAGGTTTGTGAGCATCGTCAAAATGGGTCAATGTTTTATTTACAGGTTTGTGAGCATCGTTAAAATGGGTCAATGTTTTATTTACAGGTTTGTGAGCATCGGTAAAATGGGTCAATGTTTTATTTACAGGTTTGTGAGCATCGGTCAAAATGGGTCAATGTTTTATTTACAGGTTTGTGAGCATCGTTAAAATGGGTCAATGTTTTATTTACAGGTTTGTGAGCATCGTCAAAATGGGTCAAACATATTCAATTCAACACTGTGAAACAGTAGTTGTTGGAACACACTCAAAGAACATGGGTGAAGACCAGATCCGTGATAAAAAAAGCACATTTTCAAAGTTTAAGAAAAAAATAAAGCGTAATAAAAAGAGGAGAAATACTGATGGATATAAATACAGAGATCATAGAAGTGAAAATTCTGAGTCGTCAGAAGATGGATATAATTCGACATTTAGGGTGAGGAATAGTAGCATAGAAGAAACCCACCCACATAGAAATGAGTATTTGTTGTCTGGTCCATGCACAGGCAATCAAAAAAATTGTCACAACAGTCCAAAGCAAAACAGAAACTATTTGGCATTACCATATGAGCCACATATGGTATATTCTATCCCAGTGCAGGCCACACAAGACAGTGGCATGGAAGGATCTGAACTTGCTATTTCCAGCTCAATATTCGATCAATTTGTAAAGATCCATGTGAGTGAAAGCGTAAGTCCATCTCCTTACTATTTAAACAGAGTGGGATCAAAAGTATCTTCTGATAAGGATGACCGAAGGCTTAACTCTCACAGTGACGAAATTCATGATGTACATTGTCAAGGTCAACTGAATGATTTGTCAAGTAAAAGCAAAATGGATACAACTAGCTTGAATTGGGATTCAGATTCTAATGATGAAGAGACAAGATTGAGTGGAAAGAAAACCAGTAAAACAAAAGCAGGTGAAATGCCATGTCACAGTCTTCAAGAAGACAGTATGAACTCTTATACTGGTGATATTACAATAATTGCTGATGATTATTATCCTCTAAATGATTCTAAAATAGGAGACAGTTCGTTGGATTTAGGAAATGAGAAAATGCATAATATGTCAGATGTTGAAGAAAGTAAAGAAAACAATAACGTTATGTCGACTCTGAAGCTAGCTGAACTCACTGTCCATAATAGTGAGGAAACAAATTGTAAACCTATAGTGGGTGTTCCAGGTTGTAGAAAAACAAGATGTTTATCAAGTGAAGTATCAAGTGGCTATCCTGCTGCAACAAATGCAAAAGACTCGCTGTCTGTATCATGTGAACTTAGTGAAAATGAGATTTTTAATAATTTTATAGAAGACTACGTTCATTCAAACAATGTTTCTAGTTCATCAGGAGAAGATGATGAAGAGTTTGAACAGTTGGAGAGAAAATGGGTCCCCAAAATGTCTCTTTTTGATACTGATTTGTCAAGTTATTCAGATAATCATGAAGATGTTTGTGAAAACAAAGAAGAAAAGACTAACCAGTCAAATGAGATTAAATCTTCCCACAGTTTGGTCAGTTGCATGGATAAGACTAAAAGTATGCAGATTTCTGGATTGTTGAAAGGTAAAAGCTGTACTGATATTTCTAATTCTTTTGAAGAAAACTGCAATTTAAAACAAGAAAACAAATTGAGCCATTCTAGTGATTCTAGTTGTTTTATTTCAAACAATTCAGATAGCTGCCCCCAAAAAGAAAATAGCCCAGTTATTGATGACAATGCAACAAATCAGATAAATAATTGTTTGCATTCTAATGTTATTATTGATCTGGTAGACAAGATGAAACCTGAAAAGAAGGTTGAACTTAACTGTAACAGCAAAAGTATTCCTGAAAACAAAGACAATGTTTTTCAAATTTGCACTCTTGTAAAAAGAAATGCAGAAGAAGAAAAATCAAATGAAATGAATGTCATACAGATAAATCAAAAAAGTAGCACAAGAATTCCAACAAAAAGTTCGGAAGACTCTAGAAGACAGTTAAAGAAATACTGCAGCAATGTTTCAGATCTTAATTCAAAATCCGTTTCAGAAAATGAATCCATAAAGGTAGTCATGACACAAGAAAGTGCCGAAGCTCAAGATATTTTTGAAGACTCATGCAAAACATGTAACAAACCAGTAACTGTTGAAACAAAAGAACTGACATCAGAGCATTCTATTGAAGACAGTGGGTTGTCAAATGCTAATGGTGGAAAAAATATGTCAGTCTTTGATGATAAGATAACACAACTAAAAGTGATGGCTCATTCAATTTTAGAGAAAAGCATATGTGAGATGAAGATTGAAGCTAAATCTGAGAGCAATAACAACCCTGGAAACAAATACTTGCTACTTGACTTATGTCCATTGTCAGGTCATGTCTCTGATGTTCGGGATGTGGTCAACAAAATAACTTCAACAAATGCAAGAGTGGGAAATTCAGTTGGTAGAAAAAGATTTCCATCAGAAAGTCTAGAAGACTCTGGATTTATCAGTAGAATTCCATTAGAAAGTTCAGAAGACTCTGGAGTTATCAGTGGGATTTCATCAGAAAGTTCAGAGGTCTCTGGAGAATCAGTTTCAGAAAATGAATCCATAAAGGTAGTCATGACACAAGAAAGTGCCGAAGCTCAAGATATTTTTGAAGACTCATGCAAAACATGTAACAAATCAGTTGAAACAAAAGAACTGACATCAGAGCATTCTATTGAAGACAATGGGTTGTCAAATGATAATGGCCGAAATCTGTCAGTATATAGTGATAAAACTTCATCACAAAATCTGATGGCTGTTTCAAGTCATGACAAAAGCATATATGAGAAGAAAGTTAAAGCTAAATCTGAGAGCAAAAGTAGTTCTGAAAACAAAGATGTTTTACTTAAATTCTGTCCATTGTCAGATAAAAGTCCTCTAGATGTGACTAGGATAAGCAAAACAGCTTCAACAAATGCAGAAGTGGAAACTCCAGTTAGTAGAAGAGGTAGAAGAGTCTCATCAGAAAATTTAAACGACTCTTACGATATCAGTGGAATTCCATCAGACAGTTCAGAAGTATCTGGAAAATCAGTTTCAGAAAATGAATCCATAACGGTAGTAATGACACAAGAAAATGCCGAAGCTCAAGATATTTTTGAAGACTCATGCAAAACATGTAACAAACCAGTAACTGTTGAAACAAAAGAACTGACATCAGAGCATTCTATTGAAGACAGTGGGTTGTCAAATGGTAATGGTGGAAATCTCTCAGTCTGTAATGAAAAAATAACAAAACTAAAGCTGATGTCTGTTCCAAGTGACAAAAGCATACTTCAGAAGGTTGAAGCAAAATTTGAGAGCAATAGTAGTCCTGAAAACATAGAAGGTTTACTTAACTTCTGTCTTTTGTCAGGTCAAGTTCCTCAATTTGGGACTGGAGTAAACCAAACATCTTCAACAAATGCAGAAGTGGAAAGTCCAGTAGGTAGAGCAAGAGCTCCATTAGAAAATTTAGAAGACTCTGGAGAATCAGTTTCAGAATGCTTTGATCAACAATCTAAACTAATAGCTACTAAAGTTTTCAAAAAATCTGATGGATGTTTTACCAAGTGCACTGTTAATAAACAAGCCCAAGGTCATCTTGCACAGTATTCAGAGTGTATTGAATCAGTGAATAGCGGTCAGTGCATAGACACAGACCATGGATCAAGTAAACAGTCACTTGACAGTAAGGATGTACCTTTAGAGGTAAATGCTTTAGCAGATGCATTTCAGTTTATATCAAATTATAGTAATTTGCCTCGCTTTAGTTTTCTTCTGCCAAGCATTGATGAACACACTGACACTTCGCATGAAGATGGTAATGAAGAAAAACCATCCATTACAAATACTGATAATGAATCTTTAAATATTGATTATGCTTTTAACCAATCAAGTGTAAATAAACATTCTGAGAAAGAGGATAATCAGAGAGACACATTGAGCATTGTCAAAAGAAAGAGGTACAAGTGTTCCTCTTTCCATAAGAAAAAAATGGAACGTTCAACACATGCATCACAATATTATTCATCTAGTGAATCAGAAATGGACGTAAACTACACCTATGTACCATCTTGTATAAAACAGTTTTGCAAGTCATGTGGCAACAATTTGATGATAAGGAATAGAAAATGTGATAACCACAGACCAGAAAGAAACCCATATCCCGAGAGCTTATATAAGTATACTTTGAAGCAAGAACACAATGGAAGTACTGGGTACAAGTTAGATGAAGTAAATAATTGTGACTCTGGGTTACCAAGTTCAATGGAGCATTCTTTATGGTCCAGTTGGAAATCTAAGCTTAATGAACTGTGCAGGCAAGAATTGGACAAGATTGCACTAAAAGATATTGCGAGGAGATTTTATGTGAACCACTTTACAAGTTACATAGTCCTAGGTTTGAGAACTTACTTTGATAGAGTTAACACAGGCATACCATTATCAGAAGGAGAGCAGCATCAATTTGAATGGTTGAGGTTCATTTCCTTTAACCATTATCAGGGCAATGGAAATGGCATTGTTTTGGCAAGAAATGGATTCTACCATCATCCAGAAGATGGGCCGAACTCAACAAGATGCTTTGCCTGTGGTTTTAGGTATAACGAGTGGGAGATGTTTGATAATGTTGATGAAATACATAGACAACAGTCCCCAAACTGTCCCCTTCTCCATGGCAACATTGGTGAGGGTACTCGTCGGAATATCTCCATTGTCTCTGACGATGTTCCCCGACGGAGACCAGCCCAGCAGCAAACTGCAGTGACCACTGAACCCACTGGAAGAAATGTGCAGGACTCAGAACCAGTGAGGTCCACCTCATCATCATCATCATCAGCTGCTGCTGCAGCTACCTCAGGTGCTTCATCTGTATCCTCAGTTGCAGCTACCTCCACTGCATCATCTGCAGGCAGTTTCATTCACAATCATCTCCCTTCTCAGTCCAGAAACCCAATAGCTACCTCACTGACGCGTGCAAGTGAACTGGGAAACTTTGGTCGCCGAGTTCCCTCCACCACTCAGCCAGTAACAGTAGCCTCTTCAGCCAAACCCCAGTCTCTGTTTAGTGCACCTTCATCCCCAGCATCGACAGTAGCTTCCCCAGCATCGGCAGTAGGTGGAATAGCTACCAGTCTAGCCAGTGCCCACATTAACAGTGCAGAAGGAGCCCAGCACAATGTAAATGTGTTATTTTTTCATTGATCTTTGTAATTTATCAGGGTCATAGTATTTTACTTAGTGTTACAGTTTAGACGTTATTTTATTAACTGTACACATTTTTAGAATGTTTAATCAATTTGATCATTAAACATTAACATTCTTTTACTATTTTAGCAATGTTTATTTTTTGCCTTTGTCTTGTTGTAAGATACAAATGCATATAAAAAAATTACCAAATCTCAGTTTGGGCTCGCATTTTGTCAATTCTGTTGTTCAATCAATTGTCAATCCCTTTGAAATGTTCTGGTTAACCATTTTCAAGATTAAATGAAAACAAGACCACAATATTAAATTCCTGTTGTTTTACAGGGCTTTACTAGTATGCAGCCAACTTCAGACCCGAAAAACACAGACCGGATGTACCACTTTAACCCGACCACTCAGATTCGTGGGATGGGGATGGTGGATGAACCGTACAATGAGATATCTGTACCACCACCTCAACAGGGCATTAGTGGTAAACCACACATTCTTTTGGCACTAGAATTGCATTTTATCTGACCTCATGGTTTTATATCACACAGACCATTTGCTACAAAGCAATAGTACTCATCTTACCGTGACCACAGTGGTAAGCCACAATGGCTTTAAAAGAACATTGGGTTGTACCGGTGGTACCCAAGTCATATTACTTTTAAAGTGAACAATTTCAAAGTATTTTTCTGCTGTCTCAACGCATTTTTCAAGCATTACAAGGGATTGTTTTGCAGGGACTTGAATAACAAATACTGGTTTTCATGCATGCTGTATGCATATGATACTTTGTACTACATAATTAATTATGTATCCAAATACAGTCAAAGGGTCTTAAAAAGAATTGGTTTATCTCATGTAAATAGCTTTTGAACTTGACTGCTGATTATATTACCCGGGACCTTGGGTTAAAATTTCCTTGTGATACTTTATCATGGAAATAATCCTAGCATCAGTGATAACTTTGATACAGTTGAATTTTTATTTAAACATGTAATGAATAGGGTGTTAAACCAAAAGTGATCATACATTTTATCATTATAGAGTCTTAAATCTAATGTTGACTTTACAGTGATCAACATTAATAGTTAATGGGAATGCTGAGGACAACAAATTTCATTGAGTGATTCCAGGATCTCTAAAGTCGGGTGTTCTAGGACACCATATTTTTTTGCATTGGAAAAAATTCTTTAAAAAGAAAATAATTTATTTTTAAAGTAAAGATTTGCAATAAACTAATTTTATATCATAAAATAATGTCAGCATCATGAGATAGCTTCCCAATATATATTTTTTATATATAACTGCTTAATAACTTTTAACAATATCATCAATGAAAAGCATTCACTTGTAAATTGACTGCATATAATATGATAAAAATATATGATAAAAATAGTTCTTTCAATAATAGTCATGTCATAAAAAAGGAAGCTATCAAATTTTGCAATGTAGTTAAAGGTTTATGATCCAGGTAGTTATAAAAAAAAGTCAGGCACATATAAGATATCACACTTAAATGCATGAATTGACATAATTTTTAGCTGGCAATAAATAAAGCTATATTTAAATGATTTGAGAACTGATACAGGAAGATAACAAATGTTTAGTTTCTCAAGCACTTCCTTGAAAATCAGACGTTGGAGGTAATATTTCATTATTCAATAATTTCTTTTACTTCCATTTTTTCTTTACCCAAATCACAGAGGCAAATCACAGAAGCAAACTATTTTAATTTTTTTGTATTATATATAGCACAAATTGAGCATTAAAAAAATAACGTAATTGGCAAAAAAACCTTTTTGGGGTTATCAAGGGGTTAAAAAGGAATTTAGTGGCGACTGAGAATAGTACTAAAGTTATTTTCATGGAGGGGTCCAACAGTTTTTTTATATTAAAGCTTTCCATTTTAAAGCTTACCATTTTATTCTTTCAGTATCTGGAGTCAACCGTCCATCATCTATATTTGGTAATGAACCAGTCGGGGCAGGTGCTTTTACTGCAGGTGAGAGCCTTAAACCTGCTCCCATATTTGAATACACCTGAAAGCATAAATCCTTTGTTATTGCTTTAAGCACTATGTAGTTTTTGTGATTTTGAAATCTAAAGCTTTTGTTATCTCTTTTCACTTTTATTAGACGGATTTTTCATTGAAAAATTATGGGTTATAGAATGGCGAAAACCAGGCGGGCGTGAACAATTTTGCGTTAAACTTTTCATTTTATGTAAAAAAAGAGTTTTTTATCCAATGGTTATCAAACTTGGTCAGACTATTTGTCGGCATGTTATCTTGAATATATATATATGAATATGGATCATTTCTGGTCAAAAACTAGGTCACTTGATCAAATCTTTAGAAGAAATATTTCACGGTTTTAAATTCAACAATTGTTATCAAATCTTGATGAAACATGGTCAGAATGCTTGTCTGCATTATATCTTGCATATTTTTTAATATGGGTCAACCGGGGACAAAATCTAGGTCACTAGGTCAAATCTTACGAAAATTATTCCCACCTCATAAATTCAACATTTTTATTTCATATCTTGATAAAACTTGGTTAGAATATTTGTCTGCATAATATCTTGCTTATTTTTTATATTGGTCATCCCGGGTCAAATTCTAGGTCACTTGGTCAAATCTTAGGAAAATCTTTCCAAGTCATAAATTCAACAATATTGTCAAATCTTTATGAAACTTGGTCAGAATATTTGTCTACATGTTGTCTTAAACATTTGTGAATATTGGGTCACCTCAGATCAAAAACTAGGTCACTAGGTCAAATCTTAGGAAATATTTTCCCGATGTCATAAAAAAAATGAAATCTTAGATGATAAAGTGTGTCATCTAGGGTCAAAAACTAGGTCTCTGGACAGATATTATTGGAAAAGCTGATGTATTTATAAAATGTTCATTTTTCCTCACACAAATGGAATAGTTTCTGTTGATCACGATATCTCCGATAAGTATAAATATGGGTCTTTTTGGTTAAAAATACAAGGGCACTAGCTCAAATCCTAGGTTTGCAAAATTGCATCATCCAAAAAAAAATCCGGCTTTAATGCGGCGTTGCCGCATGGGCGTCTTGTTTCAGTATTTTTGTTGATTGAATAACAGTTTAGATTTATTAAGTGGATTGTGAATACTGCAATATCATTTTTCCATGAAATTGTTATTTATATAATGAGAAATGAATAATTTGAAAAAAATTTGCCCTTGTACAACAAGTACTTCATTAGAGAATTTATCTGGAAGGAATTTGAAATATTTATGATGTGTTTCTTCTTTATATAACAAGTTAATTCTTTTAAAACCAGGATGAGAGAACCTAAGTATGGCAAACAGTCATGATAGTAATTTACATTCAAATCAAGTGACATGTTTATAACATCCTTGTAGACAAGAAGGAACCAAATATGGAGAATGTGATAAATATGCCTATATTTTTGTAAGTCTAGAGAAACTTTTTGTTTAGATTCCAGACCCCACCTGCCCTAGCAGGACGCCAGAAGTAGTACAAAATGGGAAAATGAAGCCAAAAACTTAAACATAACACATATTTTTCTATGAGAAAAATAAAATCTATCACAAGAATATTTTTCTTCATGAGAATCTAAGCAAAATATTCTCTGGCCTCCAAATTACAAGGATGGCGTGCCTATTCCATATATTGAGTAAAATATTACCACAGGAAATGACAAACATCCTGATCATTGTTCATTTCCATTTAAGCCATTATAACAACAATGAAACATCTCAACAGTGAAACATGAATGACAAACATTTGATTAAGTACCGGTACCCGGTATCTGAAAATAGAACAAATTGCTTTGCTGATATGGTATTTAGTCAGTACCTTTACCTACTAACATTATAATGTAACTCCTACACTTAACTAACAAGCAGCATAAAATACGTGTATACTGCATTGGATGCATGCATGACCATCAAAACATGACATCTTTTTTGATGATTGTGAAACTCAAGTCAATATTAGCAGCTCTCTTGCTTTTGTGTGATTATATGGACCGAAATGTTTGGCTTAAAGCGGATTTTAATTTACAAAATATATAGATAAACAGTTTAAAACCTTGAGTTTGAAATCAGAGTCAAGACGTTTCATAAACATTGGCCTGAAACCAACATATCATCACCTTAGTGCATAACCCAATAACTGCATATAGAAATAAAAGCAAATATGAAGTTCTTGCATAAGGTAATGATATGAGTGTTATTATTATTTTGTCATAGGGTATATTTTAATGTTTTTTCACTGTTTGGATTACAGGTCAGCCCCAGAGCATGCCAGTCAGTGGACAAACCCTGGTCAGCGAACTGCGTAGCTCTTCTGTCCCACTCGTCGAAGGATTTTCAGGCTCCCCAGGGCTCGCCCCTCACCAGGAGGCAAGACCACCCCCACCTTCCACACAGCAGGCACTATCCTACCAGCAGAGGGCCCAGGGATTAGGAGGAGGTTCTGGTCCAGGGGGTGCCCCCCCTGACCGGGCGCGTGGTACAGGCTTACCCGGTCTTGACCCAGATCTGACCGCTGGTATACACATTGTAAGCCCACGCCACCCAGACTATAACACCCTCACGTCTAGAATCAACTCTTTCAGTGGATGGCCTTCTCACCTTGATCAGAACCCCCGGATGATGGGAGAGGCCGGATTCTTCTATGTTGGTAGGGGTGAGACAATATATTGTCTGTTTACAATCACTGATCTAACCTGTGAAATTTGGCCTGAGTGGGTTGTTAAGTGATTTTCATAAGGCACTTTTTGAACTAAAAGCAATTCAAAAACTCTTCCACCATTAAATATTTTTCTATAACAATATTTTAAACCATCTATTTTGGGCCTGAGTGGTATTTTTATTACTAAGAATATTTGCTGCAAATTGAGTTTTTATTTTAATCTTGTGATGTAATTTAATGGTTAAATATAATAAGTATATGTTAAATTACTAATATTTACCTTCGTTCAAGGTGTGGCTGACTTCTGTCGATGTTATGCCTGTGGAGGTGGATTACGCAATTGGCAACCAGGTATACACGTCATGTTCATGTATCTAATTATAAATAAATCAATATCATTTTGGTTTCCCATCGGTGAGGTTTTGGTTATTTTAAGTATTTATTTTAAATGACACATAATTAACAAAAGCATAGCAATTATGTTTGGATTGATCGCACCTAACATCTAAGGTTTCATTTAGATTTTATTGTACATACATTCCAAACTAATTTCACCTCCGATCTGTCTAGACTCACCTGCCAACTAATAAATGTTTGGCATTTGAGAGGAAGGCACTTGTTGTACCTGTTTACGGTACTTTACGACACTTAAACTATGTTGTCACTTCACTACTCTAAAAATATTTTGTCACAAGTTTAACATGGATGAATGTTTTTTCAGCTTGTCCCATTGAGCAATTTATCCTTTGAAATACTACTTGATTTTTTTAACTCTATACATACATTTTTCAAAAACCTCTGATTGCGTGTACATGCTATTTTAAAACGGATAAAGAGCAGATATTAATATGTTTCTCTCTGATTTTGTTTAAATCACATGTGCATATAACGTAATAGAGCTACATTTTTGTCTTAGACTTTATCATGACATTATGTTGATGAAAAAACTTTATTTAAACTAGATCTATCATACATTGTGTTATTTTTCAAGTGAATAATGCTGGCCATGTAAGTTGACCATTGACTGTCTTGGAAAGTGATTGTCTAAGGCTGAATGATACAGCCTTTAATAGACCACAGAACTAATGATTTTACCAATGATTTAAAGTGTAAAATTGCCTTATAAATGTAAATTTAGTTCATGGACAGTCAATTATTTAACAGTATTAATATAAACAAGGCCAATATCCTTAAAATACATGTAGGGCTTTATAATATTGAAATACTTGCATGTATTTAATTTTATAATCTGACAAAATGTAGCATTTTGAATGGTTTAAAATTGCAGGAGATGACCCAGTTTTGGAGCATGCTCGATGGTTCCCACAGTGCGAATACATCATCAAGCTGAAGGGTCAAGCGTTTGTCACCGAGATCCAGAGACATGTCTCAAATTTGGTACTGTTTTAGTTTGATTTTCAAAAAAGTAGAGGCATTGTTCTAGTCTTGTTGCTGTCTGAAGATGGATGTGCAAAAAGTTCGAACAAAACTCAAACACTATTTAAGATGGTATGAAGATTGCCACGGCATATTTATGAGAATTTTGGTAATATTTCAGTATTTATCATGATGCACAAAATATTGGCCAGCAAAAATAACCATGACCTCAGTATTTAAAGTAACATATGACAGGGTTCCCGCCAGGCCTTTATGACCTATTAACGACACATGTTTACCTCACCGACATGCCTTAATTCCCGCAGTGGCGAGCCTTATCAAATAGTTATCAGTATTGACAATAAACAGCTGATGTTTTCGAAATAGATGATCAATAGCATGAAGGCATGTCGGCCGTTTAATTGCTTGCTGATCTGCTATCTTAATGGTTTGGTGATCAAAGAAGTCATGTCGGGAATATATCACTTGACACATCATCCAGTCGCATTCGTGGCTCTCTCCAACTCCTCCCATAATAAATTGGCATAAGGTGTGAAATACATTAAACCTCCATCTTTCCAATTAATAATATTATTGGCATTTGACTTTAAATTAAACAGTCAATGATATAGTAATTTGTGTACTCAATTTGTAATTTCATGCTGCACACAGATTTGCATAGTTCTTAAAAATTATGTCAAGTTGAAATTTTGACATGGCATTGCATCTTTAAATTACAATGAAAATCTAAAATATTTTACACATGTTGAAGCAGTAAATAGCATAGTTATTTCTAGACTGAGATTCATTTTTATATCTTTTCTGTGAAAAAAGTTATTTAGAAAGTTACATCATTTCTTTGTTTGTTCACGTCAGTGTTGACCCATGTAAGAACCCAGTTGAAGTCACGTTGTTCCTCACTCTGACATTGCAAATGACAATCAGAAATCAAGAACGCCAATTTGAATTAGATCATTCCGTCTAAGAATTTTAACATGTCTAAACACGAACTCCTCATGCATCCTATGAGTCAGGCAATCTCATTGTCATTCAAGCAAATACATGCATGCGCATGCATGTGATGTCAGCCCATATGAAAGTGAATGAAATTGTGATATTGTTGTAATATGATGTATTTTTTCCTACTTGAATGACTGAGTGTTTGATGTATTACTTGATAGCAATTAATTTTGATATTTGTGTAAGATAGCATGATTCACGGGAACCCTGCTTTTTATGTACAAGGTCTGCAGACTCCAGGGAGGCGGTGTTTTACCTGACAGGTCTCAATATAAATATAAACATTACTACTAGCTACCATGTGAAATTGTTTCATACAAATTCCAAGCAATACCAAAAAATATGAAAAAAACCATCAATTTTATTGTTGGACTATATAGCAGATAAGTTTATCGTAGAATGCAGGAAATCGCACCATGTTCATTACAATTCTAAAAAATTCCTCCACGTCACCCCATTACAGAGCCCTGAATAGCCTTTGGAAAATCCTGGGGGAAACCCTCTATGACGTCTGTTTTAAAAGATTTGCCATTGTCAATATCAATTTAGTCAGATTTGTTATTTGAACATTTTATTATGATATATTTCAGTCGGCTTCCAACAGTACTCCAGCTGAAACACCCAGGCTGTGTAAGTTGACCAGATGTCAGGTTCCCATACCCTTCTTGATCCCTGTGCAGTGGGAAGAACTGTTCTATGAATCATGGATAATGAAGCTCAATTAAAAGCTGATAATAAAGCTAAGGAAATGGTTCTTGCATGATATCTGAGATAATGATAATTACTTTGTGCATGTTCAGGTTTCCCATAGTTTAATATTGATTATTCGGCACTCCTGATATTATCTTTTCATATTAAATGGATAATTTTTATAATGAATAAAAAAAATTTGTTTCAATTAAATTCAGTACAAAGGTTGTAATGTGAGATTTGCATTGTAACTAGGCATAACAAAGGCACACCGAAGGACAAAATTGTATCATGTAGAAGTCATACATTATTGATGTTGCATGAAGCATATCTTTGAGCAGAAGGAATCAATCTAAATGTACACAGAAGATCACAATAAAATAATAAGTTGTCCGGTTATGGCAGTGGTTAAGGCACTCGCTTTTCACCTAGGCGACCTGGGTTTGATTCCCGGCTTGGGCGCATATGAGTTTGGTTAGTGGTCACCAAGCCGCACAAAAGGGTTTTCTCCGGTTATTACAGTCCCCAACAAGACTACATCTCTCAACAACATCGTGCCAACGAGAGTGACTTAGTATAAGCTATCATTGCTTTCTTCACAATCGTTGTAAAATATACAATGGTTAAAGTAATAAAATAAAATTATATAAAAAAAAAATAAGATTAACCCAGAAATTGCTTAAAGGACAATCACCTTTACCAATCATCCATTGTGATACAAGTTTGGCATTGAGAAGTTCATATCATTAAAGAGCATATTGCTTGATATTTTTACCAATTAGATAGTGTTTTTTCCTTAAAGGATCATGATTTTTTCTCTCAGGGTACCGAAATGCACAAGAAAACACTTATGTTATAATTATTTTCAACTTTGATACTGAGAATGCAGCAATGCAGAAAAAAATACAATTAAAGTATAAAAATGTTTTTGGTTTTAGTGGGGAGTGAGCTTATGCCGATTCAAACGGGAAAATAATAACCACAAAACCACTCCCCCACAAGAACATAAGCTTAGGAATGATTTAAACTTTAAGCCTTTTGATTTGCCTGAATTTATTTTATCACACAAAGGCTTATCAGTATTTCTGTTTTGTGCCTATTGATTTTCTTGAAATTATTTTTATTATACACCATTTCTCTCTATTATAGCTGAGAACAACTCTCAAGACCCACTTGACTGTGAGACTGGGCGACAGCTAATGAGCATGGGCTTCCCCCAGGCCCGGACTCGGCGCGCCATCAGGGCGCTCAGGAGAACACACGGTAGGTTTGGAAAAAGTTATTTAAGAACTACTAAATTGACAGGTTGGGACTTTGTTCACCTGTTTAATTATTGTAAGACGAACAATATGGTGCCAGATATTTATCTCTAAAATTGTCTGCAGACTTCTATTAACTAAGGAAATGAGTAATTTTGTTGCATAACTGCTTACATTGCATATTCTGTCTGATATATGAATGCAACTATTGCGCTGTATGCCATGCAATAGTACTGTTCCAGTCAATGACAGAACATAGCATGCTTAGAGCCATTAAGCCTGGATGATGCCAAATTGAAACATGGATCTTGATACTTGTATTGATTCAGAATCTAGAATGGAATTATGAGTCATCAGATTCGTCATTTCTTTGATCAGCAGATACATTGTCATAGCTATGGAATTGTTGAGTTCAGCATAACATTTAATAGAAGCTTTGGTGATGGTCAAAACTTGGTACTCATTTTGAATTTGACACATATAGGCAGACAGCACCATTAATCTGGTTTTAAATAGAGCATTTCCACTGATGATGTGTTTGATTGAACATAATATCCAACAATAATAAAAATATTTTAAACTGTTAAAGGTCGTGACCCCACACCTGATGAAGTGTTGGACTGGATGTTGGAGGATCATACTGACTCTGAGCCAGGTACGGTCTATAGGAACAAATGATATGTAATCTGGGGCCATCACTGCAAACAAGGCTCAAGTCTGAGTCAGACACAGAAAAGCACTTGAAGTACAGTATATTAAAATATTTTTTTCCCATTCATTTTGCAAGTGTAAAGGTATGAAGTTGAGCAATTTAAATTAAACTGATGTAATGAAAAACGCTTCAGTGGTGGCTGTATTTAATTTTTATTTGTTTTATAAGTTAGTCATAATGCCAATAGGTAAAATTTGGTGCTAATTATGATCACCTCCACATTGTCAGTATCGAGTATGACCTCCACGATTGGCAACAACTGCATCAAGTCATAGACCCACATAACTTGCATACAAGATTCATGTGAATGCAGTCCCACACTTCCCGAAGAGCAATTGTTAATTCATGAATGTTGCGTGGCTGCTGCGGAATGAGACGTAAACAACGACCGAGGACATCCCTTATGATTGTGTTCTATTGGGTTGCAGTCATGTGTGACAGATGGCCTCGGAGAAGTATCTACGCCGTTAATGTGTAGAAATCTTCTGGTAAGCACGTGCATCGTCTTGCTGAAATATTGACCAAGGGCATTGACGTACCATAGGCACATATACCGGTTCAAACGATCTGATCAAAGTATCTGTGCAGTCAGACAATGAATTTGTGATTGATTTCTGCACATAGAAACCACACAACTTCCACCATAACAGTTATAGTGCGTTGCTTTCATGATGCGGCCTGTATACACACAGTCTTTTGTCCGCCTTGGAGAGATTAAACCGTGATTTATCACTAAATATCACAGAATGCCTTCAACAGCCACAATTGTTGACCACCAATTGACGTTGAACTTGACGGTGATATTCTGTGAGAATCATGCAGTGATACGTCCTCTTCGAGGGGAAAGTAAAAATGAAGATTTGCAGTTTTGCCTCGAGTCTGAAAGGGGAATCACAACAAGAATTCACCCTAAACCCTGACAGGAAGCTTGGAATGAAACACCTCAACTAGTACCATTGAGATCGAGTCTTTCAAAAATTTGAGAGCTGCACTTACCTTGATCATCTGGATGCTTGCATCTGTTCATGATGGTCCTTGGGGCATTGAATTGAGCGGCTAAGTGATCGAGATCAGTATTTCATTACATAATGTCTGCAGACAAGATGATTGTGTTTCTGTCTGAGGTTTTCCATACTGAAAACAATTTCTCTATTTTGCATTTGGTTTGAATCTGTTGGAGGTAGGGTACACATTATCAATAATATCTGCTCTTGGTTGTTTTTATTAAGATATTATGTTTCAGGTTAAATCTAGATGTCATTTATCTGCTAGGTGATGATAATCATGTTACGATGATGTAGCATTGAGGAGCACTGATCTATCTGAGACAAAATTTACAATTTTTAGAACATTGAGGAAGATAATCTAGAACAGAATTGGAATTGTAACAGTCAATTACAAATTGGTGTTGCTGAGATTCATTTTAGACGGTCTCTGAAATGTTCACAAATATAAAGCATGAAATTTCAGAACAAGATTAGAAGGTCCTTGAAATACCGTATTAAATGTGTTGCTGAGATGTATTTTAGAAGGTCTCTAAAATGCACAAATCCATTTTCATGTATTTGTTGAATAGTTTTGTATTCAGCCCCGCAAAAGAAATTGAGGTGCCCTATAGTAATGGCCCTGTCTGTCTGTATGTCTGTCTTTCCATTTTTCTGTTCAAAGGTCTGTCCACACTTAAAACTCTTTTAAAATATTAACTTCATATTTATACACTTGTTCACAGTAAAAATACACTCAATTATGACAGTAATGTAACTCCAACTTAATAATTGTCAGATATGTGGCCCACCCTGTCTAATTTACCCAAGAAATTTATTCAAGAAAACACTACTTGAAAGGAATTGAATGAAATTTAAAGCATGAATATATGGAAATCAGAACAAGAACCATAACTCTTTGATTCATTGTAATGAAATGATCTCCATTGATTTGATAAATAAAAAAAGTGCAGTATGTTAAAAAGTAAATGAGAATTGGAGTATAGATGAACAGAAAAATATATGATGTGCACATTTCAAGAACCGTCACTGTGTTGGCTATTGTTCTTTAATTGCCTCCCTTTTGCATAGATGCTATCATTTGAAGGCCCAATCACATCATGTGATGGTTTTTATCTGAATATTAATCAGACTTATGTTTATCATGATAATTTTGAGCCAGGTACCATTCAGATAGTATGTACTTAATAATTAAGATTGTATGAGCAGGGGCGTAGCTAAATGCATGTAAATTTTTTACTCCCATAAGACTTGTGTGAGCTGAAAAAGAAAAAAAAGACTTGTGTGAGCTGTCAACATGTGAAGTTATTTGTTAGTTTGGCTTGGAAAAAAGAAAGGATATGCATCCCATGTGCAAGAATAAATTAATGAAAGAAACATTTTCAAGCATTCTGAACACCAACAGGGAGTGAAATTGAAACAAAATATAACCAGTTAAATAAACTATAACCAATTATAAACATTGTATGTAACAGTTGAAGAGTACTTCTTGGACACTTTTTTTTATTTCAAGATGCCTTGCTGGTTTGTTCAGATATGCACCCCCTTAGCCTTCAATATCCATTTTGAATTTTGGGATGTAAGAACTTGCCATTTTAGGGTTATTAAAAATTGATGTGTTTGCACTGCTGTACAGGAATATGGCTAGGTATGACCCTAAAGGTTATGTGACTATGGATAGATTTACATAATGATTGTAAGTTAATCACTTGGAGAATTGTATATGGTGATAAAATATGGGTTATCTGTTGGACTTTATATGGGTTATCTGTTGGACTTTGAGAGAATTGCGTCAATACCATGATACATATTAATGAAGCCATGTATGTTATCTGATACAAGCCTATTTGACACAAGGAATTGAAGCTATTCTATCAGCAATTATCCAATAATGAGGCCGTATGTTACAATATATTATGTTATAATTTTGTTGCAAGATAATGGGACAATTACCATGTGACATTATAGCAGATCATGTGTTGTCCTACTTAAATTTTTGTATGTCATTTATTTATGGCCATTATCATGTTTGTGTTTTATTATGCATTGTTATACTTTGTTTGACAGCTGCATGATAATGGTATGGCATGCTATACATTATCATAGTATGTTCAATCACATATTATGGTCTTGATGTCAATTTGCTTTGTAGTAATTTGCCATTTGGTTATTTCAGAGGACTCAGAAAGCGTGACCCCAGCCGCTATCTTGCAACCTACTAGCTCAATTCCCCATTCTTCCACGACCACCACCACCACTACCTCCAACCTCACAACAGCCCCGACTGGTTCCATCAATGTCTCTGTCACTTCCTCTACCTCATACTTTAGTAGAGGAGCCAGTCAGGAGAATACAAAAAGGGAGGCTACTCCACCCACTGTTACCAATCAAAGAGAGATAAGTCCATCCGGTGGTAAAATAAGGGAGGCTAATACGGGTGAAGGGAAAGATTCGAGGATGGAGGATGATGTACGGGTGGGAAATTCTGATAAACAAGGTAAAGGGGTTACTCCAAATATGTTTTTTTTAATTTTATGTTATGGTGCAATGCTACTTTCAACTCCAAAATATATTAAATATTGTCATAGCCTTGACATTTTTGTAGTCAGCTCGAACAATATGGACACCTGTTGGCATTTGCTTTCGTGCTTTCATGTTTTTATAACCCGGCAAACAAAGTTCGAAGGGTTGGTGTATTGGAGTCACCAGTTGGTCGGTCAGTTAGCAATAAGTCTGTTAAGCGAACTACTTCCGAAGTTTTAGACATATTGTTCTGGTTCACATGATCATAAGTGCACAAATTACAAGTGCATTACACAATTTCCTTAAATTGCAGACTATCCTTACAAAAGTATTTAATTGAATATATCTGATTGGGACTGTTGATTGAATTCATTCCAAAGTTTATTATACCCCCGACAAACGAAGTTTGAAGGGGGTATATTGGAGTCACCCTGTGGTCGGTTTGTCGGTCGGTCCTTTGCAATTTACCTTGTCCGGAGCATAACTTAAAAACTACTGGATGGAATTGGATTAAACTTCATACAATGGTAGAGCATAATGAGAGGAAGTGCAGTGTACAATAACCATAACTCTATTCTTGCCTATTACTGAGTTATTGTCCTTTGTTACTTTTTTTGTCCGGAGTATAACTTGAAAAGTACTAGATGGAATTGATTGGAACTTAATACAATGGTAAATCACAATGAGAGGAAGTGCAGTGTTCAAGAACCATAACTCTACTTAAGCTCACTACTGGGTTACTGCCCTTTATTTGTTTTTTTTGCTGTCATTTTTTCCCAGACATTAACTTGCTAACTACTGGATGGAATTTATTAAAACTTAATACAATGGTAAAGCACAATGAGAGGAAGTGCAGTGCACAAGAACCATAACTCTATTTCAGCTAATTACAGAGTTACTGCACTTTGTTACTTTTTT
Source organism: Mya arenaria (assembly GCF_026914265.1). NCBI lineage: Eukaryota > Metazoa > Mollusca > Bivalvia > Myida > Myidae > Mya > Mya arenaria. The sequence continues at coordinate 73,005,055 of NC_069127.1, forward strand.
CTTGTCCGTAGCATAACTTGAAAACTATTGGATGGAATTTAATAAAACTTCATACAGTGATAGATCATAATGAGAGGGAGTGCAGTGTACAGGAACCGCAATTCTATTTCAGCTAATTACAGAGTTACTGCCCTTTGTTACTTATTCTTGTCTGGAGCATAACTTGAAACCTATTGGATGGAATTTAATAAAACTTCATACAGTGATAGATCATAATAAGAGGAAGTGAAGTGTACAGAACTGCAATTCTATTTCAGCCAATTTAAGAGTTACTGCCCTTTATTACTTTTTCTTGTCCGGAGCATAACTTGAAAACTATTGGATGGAATTTAATAAAACTTCATACAGTGATAGATCATAATGAGAGGAAGTGCAGTGTACAGGAACTACAATTCTATTTCAGCTTAATCTCAAAATCAGTTAATTTTGACATCACTGCCTTCAATTCAGTCATATAAGATCATTTGTCTAATTGCTTTAGTAACGCCGTTAGCTTTTAAACATTAATTTTCAAATGTAAATATAAAAAACTGTATTTTGATCCTTAGTCAGCAATATATAATTGTTTTGTTTCCAGACATTTACACAAAAATTTGCTCATTTCTTGACAAACAATAAAAAGTTGTTAAAACAGTAAATCTGTGAGAGTTCAGCTTTAAGAGGGTTCACATTCTTACACTTTGTACACATGATCAAGTGTTCTTGTGTCTTAAATATTATGTTTTCATCAATTTTTGCTTGAAACTCTGGAAAATACCTTGTTGTTGTTTTTTAAAATTCAAGTCGTTCCCAACTCATATGTTTTCTTTGATCTTGTTGCAAATAGGATATAGATTCCTTGAAAGTTCATAAAACTTATTGTTTTATGATTTTCATATTTAATATTTAAATTATTCTGCTTGAATAAATCAAAAGCGTCCTGTGTTAAGGCTACACGCTTGGTTAAGTCATTACTTATTACAGCTTTAGTGAACAGTTGCATGTATCTAAAAATAATATAGTCATGTTATATGACATACTTTCTTTTTATAAGAATGGCTCTTGGCCAATTTCTGTCATTTGACTTGAATGACAAATAGATATTGATCTCTGTTTACTCAATCAATACCAATGACATCAATAGAAGGTAATCACATGTATATATTGAAGATAAAATGCATGATGCACTTGGATATCTTTCCTTTAAGATAATTGTATACAATATATTGTATGCCATTACCGGTGTATTAACTATAAATAAGATCTTACATAAGTTGCTATTTAATACCCCAAAAAATGAAACAGTTGTTGGCAGGCTCTATAAATTCCATAACATGAAATTTGTATTGAATGGCAACAAATATAAGTTAATCATACGACGCATATGTCGCCAAAAATGAAGATTTTATACATCTTTTATTAATACATTTTTAATAAATATGGTGAAATGACGTTAATGTCAAGATGTATTACACAAGTGAAATATATATATATATAAAAAATTAACGGTTTTATTACACTCGCACCAAGGAACGTTGAGTGATAATATGGTTAACAAATGCAATCAAACATATCAACAGTTTATTGGTTATCGATTTTCAGAGCCAAAGAATGGTGGTGGCAAGAAGAAAAAGAAAAAGAAGGGTAAGGGAGGTAAATCTAACCAGGAGGTGGAGCCAGGGTTCACAGAAGGGGCCAGTGGAGGACCAGAGGAGGAGGAAAATAATGGTTAGTCTTGGTTTCCTTTTACTTTTTGTGTCGCCTAGTCAGGCAACATTTAGGGGTTACTCTTGCCCTCATATTTTTAGAGTTAATGCCCTTTGTTAATTTTCATGCTTAAAGTTTTGTCTGGGGCATATCTTGTAGAATATAAGAGTTGTCAACTTGAAACTTCATAGCTAGACAGATCTTATTGTGGGCAAATGCAGTGCACAAGAACTGTAACTCTTGCTTTCTAAGTTTTAGAGTAATACTCTTAAGTTTTGTCCGGGGCATATCTTAAAGAATATAAGAGGTATCAACTTGAAACTTCATAGCTAGATAGATCACATTGAGGGCAAGTGCAATGCACAAGAAAGGTGCAGTGCACAATAACAGTAACTCTTGCTTTCTAAGTTTTAGAGTAATTGCACTTTGTTAGTTTTCATGCTTCAAGTTTTTTACTGGGCATATCTTGAAGAATATAAGAGGTATCAACTTGAAACTTTATAGCTAGATAGATCTCATTGAGGGCAAGTGCAGTGCACAAGAACAGTAACTCTTGCGTCTTTATGTTTTGAGTCATTTCCCTTTGTTAAATTTCAAGCTTAAATTTTGTCAGGGGCATATATCGTAAACTTTAAGAGGTTTCAACCTAAAACTTAATAGGTAGATAGATCTCATTTGGGGCAAGTGCAGTGTACAAGAACTGTGAATCTTGCTTCCATATTTTTAGAGATATTGCCCTTTGTTAATTTTCGTTCTTTATTTTGTCTGGCTGAATGTTCTTACCTTCAGTTCAAAACCACCTAGACTTGAAAAGTAAATGGCAACATCATTGTCTATAAATGAATAAAACGCCAATCTAACAGCTATAATCGCGACTGTAATAACTCGAGGAGTTCTAGTTAGACTGAAATAAAATCATACATAATTAATTATATTGCTATATATACATCAAGTTAGTTATATAAGACCGTAATAGAATATAATTTATATATATTTTTTACAATTATGATATCAAAGAGTAAAACATTATATTAAATAATTGTCTGAGATTTGTTACAGAATTTTTTTTTTTTTGTGCCTATCTGGTGTAAAGTCCCTTTAAGAAAAGTACAAGTATTTTAACTGAAGTGTAAGCTTTTAAAATATAACTTGACTTAAACAGTTTAGACTGCCTTAAAAATGCTTTTTCATCATTATCTTATCTGTTTATGGAAGAAAAAGAGTTCAGGTATTGTCATAGCCTTGGTGTTGTCGGTGTCACCATTGTTGTGCAGAACTTTAATCAAAAACTGGTATACATGTGGCCAGAGAAAGAATGAATATGTATAGCATGGCAGATAACTCTTGTTTGTGATTGCTCCACAGTGCTCTTGTTTTGTAGATCTTTTAGTAAATTCAAATTTGCTAGGCTCCATGAAGCATTTTACTATCCTGTGAAATAAATTGTTGAATTTGAGGAAAAGATGAAATTTTAGGATATTTTTTATAAATTATTACATGATTTTAAAGTTTCAAATTAAAACAAAAAAATACTTTTCAGATAATGGAACACAGATACGACAGGAGAACGAAAAGCTTCGAGAAATGCAAACATGTAAGATATGTATGGAACGACAGGTGAACACCACACTGCTGCCCTGTGGGCACTTGGTCAGTTGTGACCGTTGCGCCAGTAGGCTTGCGAAATGTCCAATATGTCGAACTAAAATAAAAGGGTCTGTTAAAACCTTCATGACTTGATGATCAAAAAGCTTAAAAGGAACCATTAAGGAACCAATTCAAAGGGTTATAACTCTCGTGTTATTACAGTAGAATGACTGGGGTTTTTTTTATTTTCTGGAGAGAGTATACCAATACCTATTCTGACCAAATTTGGTAGTGGTTGGACAGAGGTTTTTAAAGTTATTGAGCGTATAACACTAATTTTATGTAGTTTCTAGAATTCAATAACGAAAACTCTCGAGTGACCAAAGCGATATGACTGTTTATCCAACTTGTCCAAGATATTACGCCAATATGCATTCCGACTATATTTGGTGATGATTGGACAACTGCTTCAAAAATTATAGAGCGGACAACATTATGAAGTCCGTCCGATAACATACAAGGTAAAATAAAGTAAATTATTCTGGGTTTTTACCCGCTCAAGTCTATGAAATGGTGATTGGCCCCGACCCGGCGATCGTAGTTTTAAGGCTTGAGCGCCGCAAATCGTAATCAGATATCGTCAGATCTACTTTTAACTTAATTAATTAATGCATGCGTACTTGTTACAAAATAAAACGTATGAGGTTACGCGGTTTAAAATAGACCGAATAGAAAGATCACTTTATTTAGTTTAAACATATTTTATTCAGTTCGTATATACAAAAGTAACAGTACAGCAATAGTATGATGAAATGGATCGGAAAACAAGCAAGATCACTTTATTTGAATACGGTCATAAGATTGCAATGTTAATGTGAATTTAAAAGAACACCGAAGGATCATAAATAAATCTTGGCGAGGAACCTAGGGTCATAGATAATTATATTAAATAAATAACGCAGAAAATGGAAATGTGTTGACTAAAAGACCCTGCCTCACTTGAACTACTTCAAATAGTAAAAACATCCTCAGCCGATATCAGGTTTCATTTAGTAACTTTACAATAGCAATAAAGTCGTAAGATGAAAGCAATGTTCATATATCCTAGTACATATAGGTTTACCAGTTACTGTTATGAAACTAGTAACACTAGACGTCGCTGCAATATTGATTTCGGGTTACAGTTGCGTGTTTTATACAGTTGAAAGGAATTTACCGTTCTTTAAAGTGCTATAAATTTCATCTTATTATAACGAAATTACGCAAAGTTGTGAATCTTTCAAAGTGGAAGTTTCTTTATGGACATCCTTTACATACAACAAATAACAGTAAACTGCTGAAAACTTAAAGGTATACGCAAAGGAAGAGTATAACTTAATGTCAATACCTTTGACATTCCGATAGACCTATTATAACTGATCCTTAATGAGCACAGACTGAACCCCCAAAAATGATATCAGCCAATTCGGTTGTATTCAAACTGCTTTTGTTTTCCTTTCTTTCTTCCGTTTTCGCAGTAATAGTAGGTACAAAACTTTCAACACCCACTAGCACCACCTCAACTATTGTCTTGCTTTCAATACGTTTAGCCCAAACTGTTGACAATGCATGAAGCGGACCTTCCAGTCACCATACAACACGTAATGTCAATACATCTTAGATGAGATGCAACAGGCTAGCAATTAACAATGATTTCAGACGATAAAAATTGTTGATTATAGATGGGAAAAGTTGAAATGAAAAAGTATTGAAGATTCATTTGTTGACATTGTCTTAAAATAAGCTAATGTTCAGGAGCATTATACACAGCATTTGCATCCATTAATATCAAAGAAACATAATTTACATAGAAATTAAAATCTAAAAACACTTTCACTAAAGTATTACCACCATGTATACTCCATGTAAATTTACATAGACTTTATATTCAATCATAGATGTCAAGTTTGATTAGTATCGAAATTTAGAATGAGATATGGACTGGGTATTTTATTTGTAAAACAGAACAAGATGTTTTGAATCACTGGATGAAAAAAGTAAAACCTATAGATGTTTGGAATGGGGTTTAATTTGTATATTGTACAATGATACTATATAAAAAAGGCAAGACAACCAATTATGTAAAAATATCAGTGATAAAAGGAAAACACTTTTACCTTAACAGAATCAGGAAAATTCAGAAAGAATTCACATTTGATATACAAAATACCCCAAGAAATAAAAAAAATAAAAAAATACTCAACTTGTTAACTTCGTTGTCTAAGAAAAAGATTAGAAACATTAAAATACTATATATAACCATGTCATTGAAAAAATGCAAAACAATACAAAAAACTCAATCTGTTGAATTGTTTTGTTGAGAAAATAGTATTGAAATATTTGTGCAAAACATTTATTATAATCTATATAAGACATGAAGGTGATGAATATAGGATATTCGGTTTTTGTAAGTAGCTATGGATGTTTAAACATGTATATATATCTAACTTAGATATTAATATCATGTTATTTTTTAAAGGAAGCTTTATGTATATGTATATGTTTAAAGGCAAATATTGTTGAAGCCTTTTCTCTTTCTTATTCTAGTTCACATGCACTGTAAATATCACACCTGTAAAACTTGCTGATGCTGTACATGTAAAAACATGGAAGTTCAATGCAAAAGTTATTTGCCTAATTATGATATAATATGATTTTTCATCAATGCTTTGTTTTTCTATTAATGAATACACAATTATATGTGTAGGGTTTGCAGATTTGTCATTTTAATGTGAACTTAAAAAAGTAAAAAAATATGAAAAATCATAAAAACACCAAAAAATTATTTCAGTTATATTGAAATAAGAAAAAAAAATGTTCAGCATATTCATTCTTAAGTTTGGATGTATTTATAGAATATCTGGTTTACTGTATGTATGAATATCACCAATCATTGAATTTACCTTTTCTTGCCACATTGTTAATGTGATTGTATATGTTATTTGTCTTATTATAGGAATGGGATAAATAGTTTGTTTTCAATTAAAGTTAGTTTCTGTATTTAAATTGTCCCAAACTCATTTTGCATTTGTATAAACATCATTTTCCTTAGTTCACTTTTAAATTATAGGGCATTATATATATATATATATATATATATATATATATCTAAATTACTAGTAATGCCATAAAGGTATCTTGATAATGATTATAGTTACTTCACTAGTTATTATGTTGTATTTACTGTATTATATTATTGAAAAGAAAAATCAGAATAAAAAATAATAAAATATATATGTTTTGTGAATGTTTCTTTAAAATTTTGAACGCTCTTTCTTGTTTCTGTAATTTTGCAAATCCGAAGACCCATTTCAAAGCAAGTGCTTTTAAGATACATGCTTGACTCATGTATGTAAAAACATACCTATGAATAAGGTTAATGCTTTGCTTATATTAGTGTATGTGCTTATGCGATTGCTCTGTGTCCATCGTCCGTCGTCAACAATTTGACTGTTAACACTCTAGAGGTCACAATTTGGGCACAATGAAACTTGGTCAGAATGTTACCCTCAATAAAATCTTGGACGAGTTTGATATTGGGTCATCTTGGGTTAAAAACTAGGTCACCAGGTCAAACTAAAGGAAAAGCTTGTTAACACTATGGAGGTCACATTTATGACTGTATCTTCAGGAAACTTGGTCAGAATGTAAATATTAATGATCTCCAGGTCAAGTTCGAATCTGGGTCATGTGCGGTCAAAAACAAGGTCACCAGGTCAAATCATAGGAAAAGCTTTTTAAGGCTCTAGAGGTCACATTAATGACTGTATGTTGATGAAACTTAGCGAGAATGTATATGTTGATTAGCTTGAGGCCAAGGTCAAATGATGGCCATGTGCGGTCAAAAACTAGGTCACCAGGTCAAATTGAAGGAAAAGCTTGTAAACACTCGAGAGGATACATTTAATGCTGTATCTTCATGAAAGTTGGTTAGAATGTTTATATTAAATATCTTTAAGTCAAGTTTAAATCTGGGTCATGTGCGGTCAAAAACTAGGTCATTAGGTCAAATCATAGGAAAAGCTTGTTAGCAATATAGGTCACATTTATGACTGTATGTTCATAAAACTTAGTCAGGATGAATATATTGATTAGCTTGAGGCTAAGTTCTAATCTGGGTCATGTGCGGTCAAAAACTAGGTCACCAGGTCAAATAAAAGGTAAATCATGTTAATACTCTAGTGGCCACATATATGACTATATGTTCATGGAACTTGATCGGAATGTTATTTTTGATGATCTTTAGGTAGATTTTTAAACTAGGTAATCAGAGGTCAAAAACTAGGCCACCTGGTCAAATCATAGAAAAACTTTATAAACACTGTAGAGGTTACATTCTCTCTTTAATCACCATGAAACTATGTCAGAATGTTTTCGTTTATGAAGACTATGTCAAGTTTGAAACTGAATAACCTGAGTTCAAAAACTAGGTCACGAAGTCAAATCATAGAGAACATTGTTAAAACACTGTTGATGCCATATTTTCTACTTTATCTATATGAAACCTGGTCAGAATGTACTTATAACAGCAAGGTAAGGTTTGCAACTTGGTCATCTGTGATATTAAAAAAAATCACAAACCTGGTCATCTGTGATATTAAAAAAATCATTCGTGATATTAAAAAGTACAACTTTGGTCACTAGGAAGGATCCTAGTAATATATTTTTAATTCCAGCAGGTATAAATGTTTGGATTCCATACTTTATGATTATATTTGGATGTGAATGAGATGTGAAACCCAAATCTTTAGTCCTGTTTGGCACCATATAACCTGAATTGGTATGCGGTAAAGCCCATATAACCAATTCACCATCTTACTTTAACTTATATGATCTAAAGTAGCTGAGATGAAGATGATCCTTTAAAATTGTGGTCTAAGGCTGATAGGGAAGAGTTTTGTCACAATTGCCCTCACCCTGAAAACACTTATTTCACACTTGAATTGGATCAGGTGAGCGATACAGGACCTTCAGAACCCTCTTGTTTTGTGTTTTTTCTACACATGAATGCAATACTTAATGTAAGACAATACTTATGGCCTGTGGACCCCAGCCCTGTAATAGTAACTTGTAAACGCTAAAAGATAGTTGCGGTCTGAATAAGTATTGTGATTTATGCAAAGAAATGTACAGACAATAATGTAATGACATATTGATGATTATAACTGGTGCTTGTACTGTACCTGTATGCCTTAATTATGATGACAAAAGATTCAAACAATGATTAAATTGATAAATAACCGATCATTGATCGGTTTCATAAACCGATTATCGATAGTTTTTTTGGGAGGATGATAGGTCATGTCCGGAGATTACCCCTATTGGTGTTGAAATGTGTATTTCGAAGGTCACGCTTGCGATGACTTTGATCACAAAAAGCTCGTCCGATTGATACCCAGAATATGCAAGGGCATACGGTTCCAAAACTTGTTAGGAAGTTGTCCATGTCATGCAGATGACCCATAGTGATTTTGAGGTCACAGGTCAAATTCACACTATATTTTAATATCTTACTATAGAAATTCGTTCCCGCAAAAATGATTATCTTTTTCACCCGTTAGATTATCACGGCACATGCGGATGATTATGGCATAATGGACCCTGTTAATTATTCAAGCGAATTGGCTAGGGTCATTCAAGCCGAGGTTCGTATGAAAGTGCACCTAGGCTTGAACGACCCAAGCTGTGATCACCTGCAATCAAATGAACGTCACAATCAGCCGATATAAAACAGGTCAAAGACATATATATGGCGTCGATATGTACTTAAAAGGTCATTTAAGGTTTTCATCTATTCTGGATTATGTCTAAGGCAAAATACTGCCGAAACCGCTTTTGGAAAGTGATCAATAGATAGTGACTTTAAATTTTTCATCGTAAACATGCATTTTCTTTTAAAGTTTGAATGTTGTTGTGCTCATTAATAAACAGGAAACGTTATCACAATGTAGAACGTACTCAGTATTTAGTTAGATGTCCTATCTACATATGGCTACAGACAGTATTCGGCACGGGATGGTCAAAATTATTAAGTAGGCATGGACAAGAAATTAGGCCTTCGTGGATCAAAGACATCAAATGAGAGCTTTTTTGTTCACAACGTTGGCTTGATTGAAAGTATCATTGAAATGTACAGTCTTAAAGAGGTTATATAGATTATACAGGAAATGCTTTTCATCTTCAATTGATCCAATGGTCACACAGTCTTCCTGTTCACCGACAACCCGACTTGTCTCTATTCTTAGTTTCAACATTCCACATTTGAACTGACACAAGATCAAGTGTTCGTTTTTACTCAAATTCAGACTTCTTCAATGAATCCTTATATAGTCTATATTTTCTTAGTCTAGAAACATTTTGAACATTTATTCGCCATATTTCTGAAGGGAGTAAAAGCCACTGAGGTCATCATCAACTTTAGATAAGTATTTTTTATTTCGAAGACAATCTGACATGCACTCGCTCTTGGAAAAAAAAAACGTGGAAATACGGTGTTTCTGTGAAGGCAGCGAATTTAGCAGTAAGTATTGATAAACCTTTACAACAACTTGTTCATGAACGTGTCCTCTATGACCCAATACAAGCCAAAATAGTTATAAAAGTCGAATGTGTTATTTACATCATATAACGATATGATATGAAATTAATCGTATGCCACTTTCAATTAAGACAGAATGGGGGATTTTCTCAATCACATATGGTTTTATGTGTGGTAATACAGATGTTGAATAATTATAAGCGTGTTATTATTTTAATGTGCAAATGATACAGCTGTATGATCATTCTGACACTCCCAGGATAGATTTATGACATGCTTGTCAATGTTTAATTTAGATTGAAATTTAAGCTTAAAACCCAACTTTTATTAACTTGCATAAATTATTATCAAAGAGTTAATATATATTATAAAATTTACATGTATCTCTAGCTGGTATTTTCAGAAATGGGGAAACCAAAACAACAAACCCCAGCTGTGAAATAGTCTAAATATAATAAAAAGTAGTACACAATGTAAATGAAAAATTATATACTAGTACATGTAAATATAATCAAACTTTAAAACACATATACTAAAAGCTGTTTGTTATACTCAACTTCAATTTCCTATTAATATTTATGCGAAAAGCTGCAGAAACAAGCACAGTAGCAAAAAGTTTAAACATAAACCCGGTTTAATGGCGCTGGGTAAACACCAAAGCCAAAGACATAGAATATAAAATCATAAACAAGAAATTTGGAAGAACAGCACAAAACTCCACAAGCAGCACAGTACATATATACTATATATAAAAAACTAGGTATGTTTATCAAGGATTGTTAGGTACCGCCTTGAAACGGTCAGTAAAATGAAAATTTACTTGGGGTTTAAACCAGTTTGTGTTCACAACCTCACTCTTATCCCAACAATCCAGAATAAAGAAATAACGTAAATTATTGAGCGTCAAATGTTCAGGTGTTTCTGAACTTTTGCATTCCGTCTTTTGCCAAAATCTCGTTTAGATAGGACTTCTGTAATGTTCTATTCATATATAAAAAACATGCGTGTTTATCAAGGATTGTTAGGTACCGCCTTGGAACGGTCAGTAAAATGTAAATTTACTGGGGGTTTAAACCAGTTTGTGTGCACAACCTCACTCTTATCCCTACAATCCTGAATAAAGAAATTACGTAAATTGTTGAGCGTCAAATTTTCAGGTGTTTCTTAACACTTGCTTTCCGTCTTTTGCCAAAATCTGGTTTAAATAGGACTTCTTTAATTTTCTATACATATATAAAAAAACGTGTGTTTATCAAGGATTGTTAGGTACCGCCTTGGAACGGTCAGTAAAATGAAAATTTACTGGGGTTTTAAACCAGTAAAACATAAACATCACATTTAGTGAATATATTTAATTGGATATTGATGAGTTAAATACTTTCTGATTCAGGTAAGAACTAGTGAGGCAGTTCCGGGTCCTTTAGGCATAAATTGAATGTAATTATCGAATATCATTGTGTTGGAGAACTGCGCTATAAAGGGATACAATGCCTACCAGATCAAGCCACCTAGTACAGATCATCCAACCTAAGGACCGCAAATAACATTGAATACAGAGGCATGTATTGTGTGGCTGCCTGGCCTTAATACGATATATGGAAGTATTCATGACATGGTGAAAGACCAACGTAGACAATTGAAATTATCGGATATTGCAGGCCTCCCCACTCCCTCACCAAGAATATTAACAGGGTTTTTCAGAAGTGTCCTAGATGAAGCATGTATTGCATTTATGTCAACTTATGAACCGTGCAGTAAACGGGAAAGAAAGTGGTGCTGTTATCCCATACTCATATTTCAATACATGTCCACCAAGTACATTTGAAATGTCTTTCTCCCTACTACACTCATCAATGGAAACGATGCAAGAAGGTGCCGCTTGGAGGGTGTCATTTAGAAGTAAAAATAAATATTGTGTTGTTTGATGCTTAGTGATATTGGGTTAATACTTTGAGCGTGTAATAATGTTCATATAGACAACATTCAAATAACATTACTATTTGTAAACAACATTGATTGCATTGTGCAGTTGTGGGTTTATGGTGGTGGTGTGAGCTAGTCGCCCTGATCGCTTTAGCAGTTGATTGCCATCCATGCTCTTCAAGTCGACAAATAGTACCTGTTCACGGCAGATCATGCTTCACATAGAGCTCAATTTCCCCTTAGACTGTGGATAAATCCATACATTGAAATTTTCCGTACGCAGTATATTTTTCTAAATCGATTATTATTTATGTGTTCCATTGTAATTAGTTCTTCTTTATGAACAAAATTGAAACAGCTGATGGATACTCAATTGAACATTTATCTTTTGTAATGAAATCCTCAAACATAAAATAAAGTGAGGTTACTAAAGCTTTCGTCAATTGTAGGCCACACCTTTTCACATACTTCAATATTCCTTAACAAGAGGCATATTTTGAAAAATAATTTATCATTGTTCCGAACCTTTTGATCACTTTCATACAAAATAAAACTTTGTCTGACTCCATAAAATGCAAACGGGTACCTCCAGCTTTGATGTTTATCATTACCATAACCAGTTTTATTAAGATCAACATGTCCCTCAATTTTGTTTTAAATATAAGAAAAGAAATACATGAGGCGTCTGTATGCAATCCAATGGATTATTATTTTATTATTTATGCCAAGTCCATTTAAGATTGAGTAGGAGACTTCACAATCTGTTTTATGTTTAACCCCCATACATGACATTTGCCACTACAAATTCAAATGTCCATGTGCCGGGCTTAAACAGTAAAATTCACAATAAGATAACTAAAGCCTAACTATAACAGTCATAGTTATGGACGTTTCTATGCACATGTAATTGTCAATGCTGTTTACATTTTTTGTCTTAATATAGTAGATTTAAGAATAGACTCGTATTTTTTTTAATAAATGATGAGGCTGCACGCGAATTAACTAATGTAAGCACTCATTGATATGTTAGGGTAACCAGTTCAAAATCTCGTTGGCTATGCATTGTGCTCTTTGTTTACTTGGCTTGACCTTATTTTTTAGCCAGGTTTTCAACGAATATTAGGTTATAAGAGTGGTAAGTAATGTTGTTCGGGCGGGCGGGCACCAAACATTGGTTTCCGCCCATTCCTTTAAACTAGCATTGATGAAAAGTAATGAATATTGGTGTGTAGGTAGTTTATTTGAAGAGCATGGGGATTGCTGTTGATGGGGATTGGGACAAGGTCAAGGTCACTGTTACTTAAAATAGAAAAATGGAAACTTAAGTAATAATTAATGGAGAATAATGACAGTTGGCGTGAAGAGAGTTGATATAAAGAGCTAGCTTGGAATCGCTTTTGAGGGTATGGGGTTAGAGTCAAGATCACTGTTTACTAAATTTAGAAAATTGGTTTCCGCCCAATAATTAAGCTTAGATTTGAAGGATAGTAATGGAAGTTAGTGTGTAAGTAGCGTATGTGAAGGGCTAGCATGGGATTGCCTTTGCGGGGTAGGGGTCAAGGTTAAGGTCACTGAAAAAAAATGATTTTCGCCCAAATGTATAGTGATGAAAGTTAGTGTGTAAGTAGTTTATGTGAAGAGCTAGATTGTGATCGCCTTTTAAGGGGTCGAGGTCAAGGCTAATGTCACAGTTACTAAAATAGAAAAATGGTTTCCGCCCAATAACTCTATTTGAAATTAATAGGTAGTAATGAAAGTTTGTGTGTAGGTAGCTTATGTGAGAACGTGAGTTGAATAAGTGAGTTGCGTATAACGAATACTTCTTTCATATATTTTCACACATTTTTAACAGAAAACAAAGAACAGTTTATTGACCTTATTGTTGTATACATAAAGTATACATATTTATAAACACATCCATTTCCCGAATCTATACATGTAATTAATTATTTAATTTAAATGGAAGTAAAGGTCTCAAGCAATAACATTTTATTATTAATTAAATACTCCACTTACATTAAAAAAAAAATGAAAAAAAGAAGAAAGAAAATGAACCAATCGAAAAAAAATAAAAAAAACAACAACAAGAAAATGGAAGTTCAAATAACAATGCCAGTGATGATAAAGAAATAATTTTGCTTCATCAGGAATTAGATATAATTACAGCAGAAAAAATAATGGAATGCTACTACGGTCTAAAGCACAATATGTAGAACACAGCGAAAAAAAAAGTATTTTTTTTGCAAATCTTGAAATACGTCACAATGAACAAAAAATAATAATTACAAAACTTAAAGAAAAACAAACTATTTTAACCGATATTAAAGATATTTTAACCGAACAACGACATTTTTTTGAAAATTTATACAAAAAAAAACAGACGCAAAACAATAGTGAAATCAACTTTTTTGATGCTCCTCTAAAATCATTTAAAAATGAAGAAAACTAAAATGTGAAGGTTTGTTATCTGATTCTGAATACACATATGCATTAAAAGATATAGACTTAAATAAAAGCCCTGGTTCAGATGCACTAACAGTCGAATTTTATAATGTATTTTGAGATATATGAAAAGAGCATATTGTATAATCTGTAAACTTCTCCTTCGAAACTCAACCACTTACTGAGCTCCAAAGCAAGGTCTTATTTCTCTTATACCTAAGCCAGGTAAAGATCTTGAATTACTCTCAAATTGGCGTCCAATTAGTCTTCTCAATAAGATATAACTCATCTGCCATTTCTCATAAGAACAAGCCAAGGAATTTTGGTACCATACTAGCTGTTGTCCTCTAGAAAAACAAAATATGATTAAAATTTAAATGTCTGCCCTTCATGGGCACACAGCAAATGTCAGCAGTTTTCCTGCACAACCATGTTTAAGCATATTAACCATATGTCCGTGGTTTGAAACATCTAATAATAAGTAAGGACGTTTATAAATATAATATACTGAGTTAAGAAAGTCTTATATATTATCAGCCTATGTTTAGTCAGATTCAGACTTCTTTGTACATTTGTATTTAAAAGAAATTTAATAAAGGATTTGTGTTCTTAATATTCCACTTCGCACGTGTGATTTTTAAAAACAAAAATCTCCGTATCTGTCAAATGGCAGACCAAACCAACGGAAATAAATGATAAATGATATAAATGAAATAAATCTCCATTTAGTTCAACATTATTAACCTTTTTACTCCTTCGTAAATTTCTAAAAAACCTTTCAAGTAAATAAATAACGCGTCACATAAGCAAGTGGTAATAGTAAGCCCATCATTCTATATTTGGTCTAACATATCCCTTTGTTGTTTGAACATCTCCTTGGTCGGCCATTATTGATTTTTTTCTAGAAAAACGTACTAATTCCAAGGTCAAACCTGTTGGATTTCCGATTGAAATCATTATTCTCTCAAATGCCCCTTTATTGAATAAGTTTATGAGAATATGGCAAAAGGCGTAGGATTATAAATTAAATGCAACAAATGTGTGCTCCGACTTGTATATTCAATGTGAAATACATTATATACCAATCAAATTTAGTGACTGGTAACCCTTTCTACAAGTTCACTAACTGCTTTGAGAACACCCCTGCTTTGATCAGAAAATGATTAAGGTAAACGGAATTGGTGAAGTAAGTCAAGAAGACAACATTTTGTTACAAACTGGTTTTGTTCAACTTAAGAATTATTTGATATAAAAATAGTATTCGTAGCAATTGTTTTGAGCAAATATGCGAAAAGGTTGTTACTGTTTCGGAATATTCCAAACAAGTGTAGCAGGAAGTCAGAAAGGTAAATTAATTGAGACCTAACGAATTGTTTTTGAATGGCTATTGCTTGTAAACACGAGTAATTGGAAGTGAAATAAACAATTCCTTTCTCAAGTGTTTTCTGAATTAGACGGCACTAATTCCATTTTTTAAACATTTCTTGTTTCAACATCGAAAGTGAAAACGACGTTAGGGATGTCCGTGCTCGTCTTCGTCGGACAATTAAACAGTAATCGCCCTAATCTGCCGTGATAATCTCACGGGTGGAATCGATAATCATTTTTTGCGGGAACGAGTTTCTAAATTAAAACGTTACTGTTAATGAGTATTATTTCTAATTATACTGTTTAAGGTGGTCTTCACAAGTTCAGTAGTATTTACAAACAATTAATTATTAAACATACCATCACAATATAGATGTACAAATTATTTTATATTTTGTATAAGCCAGTGGTTGTTTTACCTGCCAGACACGGAACTAAATTAGTGATATTTCATGGAAAAGCTGACATTTTTCTCGCTAGCTATAAACTATTACGCAAACAGCCTTGATTAAATAGATTGTATAACTTATCTTGGATTTTGGATATATCTATGTTTGTGTTTATATACATGTTGAAGATCAAGGTATTGTTATCTAGGAATTTCTAACTTAATTAAGTATGTGGAAAGTAAAATATGTATATCTTATGTGTTTTTGTTTAAACTTTATATTGAACAGGCAGTCTTTTTTCTCAGATTTTATGTAATACATAAATATTGTTATAATTAACTTACAAACTGAATGGTTTGATGCGACGCATCGATATCTAGTTTTATTGGTCTACGTGATATGTTCTAAACTACCCACAACTGGGTCATTCACCATATAAACACATTCACCTGGTTAAAATCAATCACGGCTGATTGCTTATTTACTGCAATAAATGTATTGGAAAACTTGAAAAATACTGCCTTCTCATTTAACAAACTATTTTGTTGACCACTAAGTTTTGCTTGAGCTTCTGACATTTTAACACAGCTAAACTAATGCACGAGTCAATTGTAACCACGGCCCCCCAGGTCCGGAGAATAGCGGGGACTTTGAGTTCTGGTCCAGCCAACCCCGGCTAAAATCCCGTCCTGCGGGGACGAACAGATGGTAAAATCCCCGCCAAATGCCCCCGCACCCCAGGGACTCTAGGTAAGGCCCATTCCCCGCCATATTTAAAGCGAAGACAAAACCACCGCATTCAACCGGCTCTGCGGGGCCACCTGAAAGGTAAAAACACAGCCCATTCCCCCAGCTATCCCCGGTATACCCCCGGACCTGGGAGGGGGGAGGGGGCCGTGGTTACAATTGACTTGTGCATAACAGAGGCGAATCTTTCTATAGGCCATGTAGGCGCACACCACAGGAACATACCTCACAAAACATTTTCATATATATAGGGAATTTTCTACATACTAGTGTATTACATTTAAATTGTATCAATATGATATCATTTAAAAACAAAACATCACCTATAAGTTGAATTATTATATTACATCCTTGTCTTTTTATTTCTATTTCAGATGTTAAAACAAGTTTGACATAACTAACAAGGCGAACACACATATAATTATATAAATGTATATATATATATATATGTATATTTATAAACAAAGAAACGAGGTGAAAAAAGTAAAGAAAATATTTACAGTATGTTCTTGTACAAAGTATATTAGTTTTTACTGTTTTTAAAACGTATGTGGTACAGATAAACAATTTTACAACTGACCAATTATTAAGTTCTTTATCTTTAATATTTGATTTTTCATAAATATTCCAAGCAAATTTTAAACTACTCTTTAACCCAATAAAAGACGGTCTTATTTTTCTCCTTTTACAGAGATAAATGTCTTTTTTAATTTCATAACAAAGTATATTATATTTTATTGACTATTTACAAGTTGTTCCCAACAGTTGGTTTTTACTTAGTCCGAGTGATGGTAACCTTTGTTGTGCATTGCGCATGTTTCTAAATGTCTTTAACCCTAACAACATCGTTGCTAACAAGTTGATGGTGTGCTCCTAAATTCATATTAAACTTGTTGAACTGAAGCAGTTCACGCCATTCTTGTTAGAAATTCTACAGATCACAATGGTTTTCATTAAACTTCATGAACAATTAGTTTGAAAGTTAAACACGACGAAGTTAGTTCATCGTTTCCTATATATGAAATATTTTTTTATACTAGATAATTAAAAATAATAGCGTTTCTTTAAACCACAGTATTGTTTTTTACGTTTTAAATGTCATTAAGTAATTGTGTTAAGGTGTCACAACGTGTCCAGTGTACAAAAAGAAATTCATGAAAATATTAACATAAATTATTTGCCACCGAGATTCTCAAAGTATGCTATAATAGTAATCGGTTATGATTTAATCTATCAAATACTATATAAGTTTTTTATTGTGAAAAAATTAACTTTGACAGGCATGGAGACAATTCAAAATATGCTTATTCTATGCAAAGTAGAACTCCAAACACATATAATATTAAGTTCTTTCTAATATGAACATTTTGACAATGGAGTCTTTAGAGTTTTATGTTGTTTTCTTACATAGTAATAAACTGAGAGACAAAACCATTAACTCCACACACAACACATGTAATCTGATAAATAACATTATCCGTACGTTGTATAAAGAGTGTACATGTATTGGAAAGGCCAAATAAAAATATTTTGTGTTTAGGCATTGTTGCAGTTATTTTTATTGAAGAACATGGAGCTTTATTTCCGTTTGTTATTTAATTAAGAATAATTCAAGAGAGATTCATTTTAATTAAATTACATACGTTCCGAATGAATTGTGTACAAATATGTATAATTTTGTAAATTATCTTTATTCTTAAAACAAATGCCTTAAAAGCGAAACATTTACTTAATCTTGCCCAAATCGTGATAAAGCCATATTCAAAATTAAAACATCTGTCTAGTACATTTATATATAAAATAACATATTGGCTACATAAAATGAACATTTTGAAAGGACTCCATTTTTTTATTATTCAAAAGCAAGGGGATGCTTTTTCACAACCTCAGACTCTTAGCAACGCTTTGTCCTTATGCACAGGCAAAATGTTCTTGATAGGATTTAGACTTCCAATGCAGTTTAAGTCATTTATCTCAAAAAATACCTATGCATATCAAAGTGTTTTTACCATAAAACAAGATTTTAAAACACATGTCTTCTCTACGAAAAACTCCCACCCAATTTCTTGTTTCGATAGTGTTATCGTTATATACTGAAAATCTAAAGTTAAATATTGATGTTAATCTTTTGTATCAACTACATTTTCACTATCAATACGCTGTCTGTGGTGACACCTTAATATACTCGTATAACTATCGTGTGGGTAGTCGGAATTGAAAACAAAACTTGTTCGGTTTAAGCAGGGTTTTTCCCCGCAAAAAAAAACAGTTAGATATTTACGCAATTAACTCAGGTAAACACAGGTAAGCTTAAATGGAAAAATAAACATTTTATTGGTTGTATGCTAATATATTAATTTCTTTAATTGACTTAGCACATACATTGCACAAGAATGTTTATATCATTTGCACATCGGATGGCTCATTGGGCCATAGATTGCTTATTTGGACATTTTTAATGCTCCTAACCTCGTTATTGGGGGCGTTATTTGAACATTCCTAATTTTTTGAAGTTTATTTCTGTGGTCTGGGCCTTTAAGTCCCAACACTAGTAAAGAAGTCAGTATAACAAAAATAAATGGTCTTTGAGCTGTACATTACTCCAACCTAGATACTTAAAGCGAAAAAAAAACCTGGATTAAAACGGGCATACTTTGTAGAAGCTTTGTAGAGGGTGTGCATGTGCTACATACTTAAGAGTAAAAACCTGTGTCATATATCTTCCATTGGAATACAAACATTGTTTTGCTGACAATCAGTAAAGGCATTTAATGTTATGTAACAAATAAAATACTGACACGTTTAGACTAAAAGCATTTCCATTTTATTGTCTTATGGGTATATACTTATTTACAGAACAAATGTGACACATGAAAAAAGGTATGTTTTTAGCATACATGGTAGTGGCCCTAGTGGATATCTAGATTATAATGCTTTACATATATAATTTATCTCTAAAACTCTATGCACATGAGCATGTTTGGCTATGATTGGGAATTACTATTGCCACAACTGGGAACAATTTGGTACCGAATAGGCTTAATTAGAGCTCCACATGCATATTTTGGCTCTGATTGGCCTGTATGGTTGCCAACCAGTGGTTAATTTGGCACTGAGTAGGCTAAATTATAGCTGCAAATGGGCTTGTTTGGCTCTGAAAGTACTTACTATTTATCAAAATATGACCTATTTGGTACTCAGTAAGTTTTATTAGATTTGGACATTGGTTTAATGAGCTCCGAATGTTTTTTCATTTGGCACTAAGTATCCTTAATAAAAACAGCACAATGGGTTGTTTGGCTTTATGGTTTCTATAATGTGGTTTATTTGACATTTTTCGCAATGCTTCAAATCAAGTTTAATGTACATACACAGTTACATTCAAACAACAAAAGGGAACAATGGAGATAATGTAATAATAAAATGTAAAATAATTAACTCAAATAAGCACTTGTCTGACTAGACTTAGGCATATAGAAATTCAACTTAGTACCGACAGTATACCACTATATAACCATTTACAATTAAATGACACTCATGGCAACTGTGCATATATAATGCAGGAAAAAATATATAACTTATAATTTGACGAATTATGACGTGTCAATAAATGGGATTTGTCTTGATAATTACTGTTACTTTGTCGTGTTTACTATTCTAAAATGTAATAGTCAATACCTACCAGTACTTTTTATCGGCTGATCACAAAAAAAGTTGCATAAAATAACAAATCAATGGTTAGTTTGCTTATAGCTGCAGTTGTGTCTGACTAAAACTTCGAATGATTATGACTCAGTAAGTATAAAACAACAGCACCATGTGTAATAACACTGTATCAAACAATGTTATTTATCCCATATTACAGATTTACAGAGAAAATTAATTTCATTACAATTAATAACAATGATTCGGACAAAGCAACAGGCTCTGCAAAAACATGCTGAAAACTATGGTGTTTTTTTGTTCTCCTCGTTTGTCTTATCACTTGCTTTCTCACCCCTGGCTCCATCCTTACGACTCACAGTTCCTCATAATTCATCTGTGACTGTTCCTGTCAGTTAGCCAGCACACGTGTCGCATTGGTCTGAACTCAGTTATGCCTACTTTAGGTTTTTTCTTGTCTCAATTTCTGTACACATCACGAATGCACCAATCCTCTGTCTGAAGGTAGTTCATGTCGGAGTCTATCGGACAGTACTTAATGAGATGATAATTTAGGAAGCTTTTGAATATACTCCTCTGTATTACACTCATCAACTTAAGAAGCTGTTGAAATTCCGCGTGTACTATCAGTTGAACTTGTCCTAAACATTATGTGTTCTTTGTCACAAGACTGTACCGAAGCGTACATCATGTTTTCCTACAGGCCATAAGTTGATAGAAAAAGTGACTTGCAAACCTTTACCTTCTCTGAGTTAATATTATAAAAAAAAACCTGTAAAGTTGGCCTTTTCTTACTCTTATCTGAGTTAACTATACGCATCGGGACACCTTTCTTATCAACTAGACTTACTAAATACATTTCGTTCATCTACCAATTCAAGTCAAGTCAACAGTTTATTGAGTAATTAAAGGCCACTGGCCCAAAATACATAACATACAAGAAAGGCATGAGTTGTGTCAGGGTAATTAATCCATACAAGCAAAGTGTAAATAAAAATCATGATAACTTCCCCTTAACAATTAATGTTTAGAAGGAGATGGTATACATAATAATCTAGTTTTCGTAAATCTTCAGATTGATTTGTGTTTAATAACCTATAAAAATCTTCTAATTCAGTACCATTAGAATACCAATTAAATAAATATTGCGTTCGTATATCATTATATTTACAACATATAAAGAATGCATGGTATTCACAGTCTAAAACAAAAATGTTATTATTTTCTAGACAAAACCGACAAACGCGTTCTTCTCTTGGGATATTATTATGCCTACCAGTATCAATTAACAATTTATGATTTGAACATCTAAAAGCTATTTTGTGTTTGTAAGGTAAGTCTAAAGATAAATAACGTTCCACATTAAGCAAAGGTTTTGTATTCTTTATAATGAAAACACCGACTTGAACTGTTAATAGAATCGTGCCAGTTTTGGTTGAAACAATCAATAATTCTCCTTTTAAAAACACTGATAAATATAGATATATCGCCAACATCTTGAGATATCCAGATATAACCGAAGCCATACATAAAAAGCATATCCTTAATATAAGTTGCCCAGCAAGTGCGTCCAACTTCATCTCACGACTTGAGCATTAAGTAACATTGTTTAGGGTATCTATTATTAGAAAGTTGTAATAATTTGCAATAATATCTAATACAATTAGAAAAATAATTTATACATAAAGGCAATCTTCCTCATTCACCAAGAATCATACATGTATTAGTGCTTTTATTAACACCAATATGCTTCCTACAGAAATCGTTTTGTACATATTCAATCTTAGGACAGAATGTATAGCCCCAAATCTGGGACCCATAACATAGAATGGGTTTATCATAGTGTCAAACATTTTAAATAGTTCTTTTGTTGGAAAATAACCAAAAGGTTTCTGGTAACGTTTAATAGCAAAAATAGCTTTTTGAGCTTGATCTGCTAGTTTGTCTTGTGCTGGCGTCCATGACAACTGTGGACTAAACAATATACCCATGTATTTATAAACAGATGTTGTTTTTATATTTACGCCACGAAAGAACCATTTCTCATTATTTTGTAAAGGGCCACCATTTCTAAAAACAATTATTTCAGTCTTATCAATATATATGCAAAAAGCTACAGAAACATGCTCAGTAGCAAAAAGTTTAAACATAAACCCGGTTTAGTGGCATAGGCAAAGACATAGAACACAAATTCAAAAACAAGAAACATAGAACAGCACACAACTCTACAGACAGCACAGTGCATAAATACTATATATATATTTATAAATAATTGGTATGCTTATCAAGAATTGTTAGGTACCGCCTTGGAACGGTCAGTAAAATGTAAATTTACTGGGGGTTTAAACCAGTTTATGTGCACAAACCTCACTCTTATCCCAACAATTCTTAATAAAAGATAAAACGCAAAAGATAAATCTTATCAATGTATGCATTAACTTGAGGAAACTTATCAATAAAACAAATAATAATAAAAAACGAAAAGGTAAACCCCAAGTACTTCAATGATTAGAGATTCCAACTCTATCTGCAGACGGAGGGAAACAATTCAGAGCACCTAATGCAAATACTTTTCAAAGATACGATGCAGTCATCGTTAGAAACCAAAAGCTTCACACACAGTCTGCCTTAAAAGGTTTAAAACTGTGTGATCATAGAGTTTCATAATAAAACATAACATAATCACAGTACTAAAACTGTAAACAAATAAAGAAAAACATTATTAAAAATAAAAGCGACTAGTATATGCTATTCTCTCCTTCCAAATGATTTGAAAACGTAAAATATTTGAAGAAATTTAAGTCACAGCCAAAACACTCGGAGTCAGTCAACACGTGTTCGCCAAAAACGGTTTTAAAGATAACATGCAGTAGCAAATTCTTCATAAAAATCAAAGCACTGAAAGTTTAGTTATGAAAGGATGCTATATTCAACCCAATATTTTGTTTCAGGTATTCATCTTCAAATACAAGAAGGCAAGTGCTCTTCAAAATATTGCCTTTATATCCACGGTTTAAATAAAATCCAAGTAATTCATTAAGTCTATCTGCCCAACTGCCTGCTGGAAATATTTTAGTTTTACGAATTTTCTTTAAAACATCACCATAAAAATCGGGATGAGCAATACCATCAGCAATGAGCGATTTAAGACTACTATTGTACTTTGATATGAGATTATAATGACCATTAACAAATTTAGAGAAAGTTTTCCTTAATTTAAAATATCGGAAACCCTGTTTTGAGATTGACCTCCATACCGGTATTTGAACAAAAACTATCTATTACGTTTAATTGTTGTTGCAATTTAAAAACCGTTTCCGCACAATTAGCTACGTCATCTGCAAACATTAGGAAAATAATATCTGGCATGTCATTAGTAATGAAAATACAAGAACCACAATTTTCTCGTAAAAGGGCTGATAATTCATTAATGAACAGGACAAAAATTGTCGAACTTGACTTGCCTCCTTGTCTTGTACCGACATTACATGGGAACAAGTTTGTTGCCCCAACTGGTGTTTTAACACATGTAATTAAATCGTGATACATAACTTTGAGAAAAATTACCATGTATGCCTATATTTTGGAGTGATTGGAACGGTTTAACGTGGTTTATTTTGTCAAAAGCCTTACGAAAGTCTACGTATAAACAGTATAAGCGCCCTCCCTTTTTTGATAGATATTTTTGCACCATGGCTTGTAAACAGAATAGGTTTTCGACTGTCGAGTAATTACGACGAAACCCAGCTTGACATTCATCAATTTTATAGTTGTCTTCAGCCCAATTATATAGCCTTTTATTAATGGCACCTGAAAATATTTTGTACATTGTATTAGTTATAGATATCCTCCGGAAGTTCCCTGGTACAGTATTGGGTCCAGATTTGTACACAGGACATATAATACTTTGCCCCCAAGACTCAGGAAAAATGCCAGTCGACAGAATGCTATTAGATAAGTGTAGCAAAAAAGGTCCTATATCAGAACAAGTGTATTTATAAAACTCGGAAGGGATTCCATCTAATCCACAGCTTTTATTTTTAACAAGATTAGAAGTAGCAAGTTCTACCTCATTTAAGGTAAGCGGATCGTTAAGTGGGCTAACACTATGATCAATTGAATTGTGAATATTTTCAGTATTAGGATCAACTAACACAGCGTTATCGTCATATAGTAAACTTTTTGAAATAATCAAACCACACACAGTCTTTGGTTCCTTTATACCAAATTTCAGTTGTTTCCAAAAAGAGTTGGGATTAGGACTGTTTACAAGGTTCAATCTGTTTCTACGTTGATAGTCGTACTGTTTCATAAAGCAACAGGTCTTATACGCATTGCGTTTATCTTTACATATTCTTAAGTCATACATATTATTTGAACGGCGAAATGAGCGTAATGCGTAATTTTTGTGTTGTTTTAAGGTGAAACACTCGTCATCCCACCACGGAGGTTGATCAGACACGTATTTTGCTCTAAATTTCATACATTCCCCAGCTTCATAATATAGTGCTGTTAACTTGTTTATATATTGGTTAACACCCTCATTCAAAGACTGTAATATTGCATGTGCGTGCAATTGTAGTAAATGCCGGACATTGTTAGCAAAAATATCCTTAAACGAACTCCGCCAACAGTATGATTCTGTTTTCGTTCTACTACTACTTCTACTACTTATATCATCTAGCAGTTCTCTTCTTTGTACCATATCTTTCGCTTTAAATTTCAATTTACATGAGATAGGAAATTGATCAGATTCGTCCTTATTCAAGACTGAAAAATCCGTAACATATTGAAAACCCCCAGAAGAGGCTATCATATAATCAACGGTACTAACTCCGTCGTTTGAAAAGCAAGTATATTCTCCCCGTATATCACCTGGGAATCTTTCATTGAATGGATGCACATCATAAATACAGCAAAAGTTCACTAATGTTTTACCAACATTGTTCCCTCGAATAATATCTGTGTTGTTTCGTGGAATTTCAAAATTACTTCCCTCGTATTCTACGTCACAAAATATAAAGTCAAGATTATCGTTTGGGATAAAATCTAAAAAGTCTCTCGTACGTGAATTAAATTCCCCGGACAAAAACAATTAACTATCCGGATAGTCAAGCTTAATGGTTTCAAAATTGTCAAACAATTGCAAAATACCATTTTTCTCAGTCATTCGATTATAGTTTGTGGATCCTTCAGGCAAAATATATGTGAAGTACATAATAACATCTTTACAATCATGCAATAAAGACAAGTTTATATGTAATACAACACAGTCGTTATAATGCGTATATATACGTTCAATAATATTCAACTTAAACAGAGCACTACTTATAAAAACGCTGATTCCCCCAGTGTTTCGTACAGCATTATCGGTCATTGTTCTAATACAATCAAAGTGAAAATGTGACTCTATAAAGTTATCAAATTCGCCCTTAGTTTTACTCCAAGTTTCACAAATGCAAATAACGTCAAATGAGCTTAAAAAATTCTTCAATCAAATATTTTCACAGTGTTTGTTTAGCCCAGCAATGTTTCACGTTACAATTTTTATATTCGTGGTTCTATATGAGTAGTCATTTGGTATGCCTTGGCCGAATCCCTAGTCGGTTGACGCATCGGAGAGTAAGTCATATCCGGGGGTTTCCGTCTCATCGCTGATTGGTGCATTCTTACCATGGTATACCATGTGCTCCTATGTCACGACCCTCGCTCTGACTTTCGACCAATCGTCTGCTCTCGCCGTCATTGTTTATGTGACCACGTGTTGTTTGAACATGTGGTGGCTGATCACGCGGTCTATATTATATCTACCATTGCCAAAACGCCTCATGTGTTTGTGCTCCAGCTTTTTGTTTACCACCACGACTATTTCTTTCTGCAGTTCTTTTTGCAAGTACTTGCTCGTTTCAATAATCGCTGAATTCTTCTTCCTGCCGATAATTTTCTTTCCTTTCATTCAAGTACGTTTAGCCGACTTCAGCTGAATTGTACTCTTCTTTTGAGTCGTTTTCATGTATGTGTTATTAACAGAAATGTGATCTTCATTGTCACTTATTATCTGGTAGGCACTTTATCAGTTGTCCTCGTCCGTTTCAAACTGACCATTTTCGCGATGGCTGAAACAGTCCAACAGCTATGAAATGTCAATGATTGAATGTTACATTTACTAAGAAATGAGTGACCGACTGTGTGGTCAATGAATAATTTACTATTATTAAACAACTTCGATGATATTGATCTATAAGAATCTGCAATGTGACGCGTTTAACATAGTTCACGTAAATTACCAGCTGTTCACCTACCCTTGGCTCTGCATGCAAAGTACAATTATCTTACATATTTCACGGAAATTCATGTTAGTCTATGTTTTCAAATTTTTATCAGCTGAAGAAAATCGCTTGAAAAGGAAAATGACGAATTATACATGTTTGCTACGATCCACAAAGTAGTTTAAATGATGTTGGCATTTCCTAATTTTGACAGACTAATGGTTATTAAATGCGATGAAAAACAATTATTGTATATTTCTAATTTTTGTTTCAAATTTATAATGTGTTTAAACTGTTCTTATAATTTCGGTCTTTCGTGACAGCACAACGGCACTTAAAACCTCAACCAATCATAAAAAAATACACAGATTTCAATCGAGTCATCAAAATGTTCTCGTAAATATGTTTTATAAGCGGCTTTTCGCGGATATTCTGCCCATTCAACTTTTCATAAACATCTGGTCATAACTTTATTAAAGGGCATTGCAATGATATAAAAACTGTATTCTAGTTATCACAATCATACAATTATAAAATTTGAGTTTTTCTGTTTATATACCATTTTGCTTGTATATTTGTCGGCTACTTTTAACATTTCTTAGCTTTTCGCGACATTTTGTGGCCGTAGCCATACGTTGCATTAAAATTACTAAATCGTATAAATTGACTTTTATAGATGTTTATGGTAAAGAACAAGTTGCAAATATTCGTTTGATTACTGCTTTGGCAAGATATATAAAAGTGAGGTCGTCTACATCGCCGATTCCATTATTAATGTTCTTAAACAGTACAACAAAAAGAATGTCAGACAATTTACCACACTTAAGCCGAAAGCAAGTGATGGTCGGTGATCTCGGTGTCGGTATTCACCACTTCGATTATTGTTAAGAAAGAACATATAGCAAACATGCGTTTTGTTGTGCCAATTTCACCTCGGGCGTTCATATTTGTGGTCACATATTTATCTGTTTCACAGGTAAAAAACCGCAGTTTTCAAGAATATTTTTTAATGGTTTTGGGTTTAACTAGAATTGCTATCGATAATCTTATATGTGTGGCGATATTGAAAATCTAGAATATGAAAAATAAGCCCTTTAATAAATTTGTGGCTTAATTTGTGAGTTTTAATATAAACTTTTAGTGAAGATGCTGTGTCCAGATTTTTGAAAAAAAAAATGATATGAAAATGTCATTAAATATTATGCATGGTTATTCATGACTATATTTATACACACTTAACTGATGAGATGTATACAACGATCATCAAATTATTCTAGTAAAATTCAGCGTGCAGGTTTCTGTTCAATGTTTAGTTCTTGTAAATTATGAATCTGAAAAACACCTTAACCAGAATCATTATGTATGAAAACCGTTAAAATATGGTCATTTGTTCTCCAGAATCAGCAAACCAAAAACACATATTAACGTGTATACGTCACCACAAGTAATACATCTGACAATCGAAATGGGGAATAATATCAGTATCGGGGACAACAACAATTTCGAAAACATCCATTTTCATCTGCAGCAAAATTCAGATGAAATAAAGTATGAGAACTTAGCATCTCAAAAAGACACCAGTAACAACACTTCTTCAGGCGAACACGATGACCAAACAGTCATTAAATCCATATTCAAACTAGTAAAGAATAATTTATCACAACAAAAAAATGTAGAACAAACACCAATTGAAATCGATGAAGAAACACACATTACTGAACCGTTTCAATGTAATGAAAAAGTAGCGAATATCAAAAATGATTTGGACGAACGTACCGAGGACAATTCCGGCGAAATGCAACACATCTATGCAAAGAAAATTCCGCGATATCCATTTCATTTTAAGGAAACAAAGGATCCATGCTATTTAGAGGTAAAAAGAAATTTAAACAATGTACACATGATCGACAAACATGAACTGCAAGCATTTGGTCTTTCTACATATTTCGACGCCGTCAACCGTGGGGAAATTCTCACTGAAGAGGAAAAAAATAAATGGCAATGGTTTAGGTTTATGTCCTTTTATGAATACAAAGGTAAAGGAAGTGCTTGCATATTAGCATTAAATGGATTTTATCACGAGGGAAGCCATGGACAAGATGCCACAAGATGCTTTTCCTGCAAAGTAAGGTACAGTAATTGGCAAGTAGGCGACGACGTGAAAGCAATCCACAGACAACTATCACCTGCGTGCAATTTCCATTCAGAGTTAGGTCAAGCTACTGTATCTGTTGCCGGAAACAATTCAGGACAACAAAGACCGCACACAGGTGAGCCAATACGGTTATTTCACATATCTAAAATCAGTCAGTTTTCCCATGAAACCATTTTTTGTTCTTCTGAATAAAAGAACTGATTAATTGTCCCTGTATTTGTCAATGGTAAAACAAACACTTTATGAGAGGTGTATCTCTTATTTATTTAGATCAAGCACTTTGTTCGGGACAAACCAGCGAAGGCTTAGGGAACTTCCCCATTGACGATCCAGCTGATTACGGTCCCAGTGGTGGACGACTCGAACCAGCACTACCGGGGCCTTTCAGAAATAATGACACACACGATGAAGAAGGGGTCGTTGGTTTGCCTTGCATATACGTAAGCTGTCCAATCTATCCTTAAAACACAAATTGTGGTCGTTGAAAACTTTCAAGTATGTTATACTCTAAAGGTTTCATGGACAAAAGTGAATTCCGTGGTACTTTTCACAACTATTTTTTTACTTAAACAAATTAGTTCATCATGACATAGTGCACCTTTAGAAAACGATTTCGTTAACAAGGTTTTTTAAATAAAGTTCTAAAAAACCGGCACTTTGTGTCTTAATGTTAGTGGACTGTTGAATACTATTCTAATAATGTTATCGGTATTGATTTCATGTAAAACACGTTATAAAATCATTATTTAATTAAATCATATATAACGTGTCTTAAAATAACATTGTTTTATTAGTTGTATCGCTTAATTTTAGCCGAGCGTGAATGCAGCGGACCACTATGGTAATACTTAAAAAATATCTTAATAAAATAGTTTCTGAAATAACCTCGTATGTATTAACCTCGTATGTCTCAAGATCGTATGTATTTTACATCATATATTTACAGATTGTGTGACATTTTCATTTATCACTTGTTTACAGATGACACGCTTTCAAGATTCAACTCTTCAACTGACGATGGGAATATGCACGGAAGAGACATTCGTGTAAACGAGAATGTGACATTGAATGGAAGCCGTAAGTTTAAATATGATATTGTTATGGTATTACTAAGTTTGCAACAATTGTATTTATCTATTTAATATATATGCACATGGTAATAATAAACATTTGTTTTACCCAAGTAGTATATTTCTTTATCAAAAAGAAAACTAGGCAATAAAATAGACGTACGTTCAAAATTGATGGACTAGATCAAGAGTCAGAGTCGATTTCAAGTTGTCCAAATAAAAGTAAAAATATGTTGAAATATGTATTGCTCTTGTAAAATAACGGAAAATGAATTTGTTTTAATGAACTCGTACATGCCTTTAATAACAGGTAGGATGTAGTAGATAAAATGTAAACATTTTGCTCGTATTATAGCTAATGCTAGGCTAGCTGACGCTAGGGAGGACGAACCAGGGTCAAATGCAATAATTGATGACCATTTTGACAATCCAGCCGACGTACAAAGAACCATCAGCGATGGCAAGTATTCTAATTAATTTGCATGTTTAATATTGGGATACTAGTACAGTTTAGGACAGCTTTAGTGTATTTAACCTCATAAAGATAAACATTTTATGCCTGGTAAAGCAATAGTAAACTGATTTCGCTTGAAGTGTGAGAAAAAAGAAGGATCAAAAACTTATTTTTCAGCATTACATTTTGGGCCTTGCAAAACATATTGAAAAAAAGTTATTTTTCATTTTTAGTTAACATATAGGACAAAAATGTACCTAAAACCTTTTATCAATGAGGTTTGGAGAATACTTTTAAGATCAATAGAAATCAAATTAATAATATGGTTAATGCTAACTGTCGAATACCTTAAACGAAACATGAAAACAATACTTCAGCACCCGTTGAAAGCAGCGGAAACATTGGAAGACAGAATCACCTAGTTGATAATGGCTGTAACAACATCGACCATCAAAGACCGAACAGATATGGTAAGACATGACAAAGCGTGGAACTAGCGCGAGACATGTTGTGATTGATCAATGTTGGATCTCGTTATCCAACTTATCTCCAGTGAAGACACACAACATAAATTTTATTTCTTTTACAAGCCATTTTCTTGAAATTAGTTATCTTTTGTTTAATTTGATTTGTTTATAAGACTAAACTCTCCTCGATCATTTACGATACAAAACTAGTTCTCGAAATTGTACTTGAATAACAATTAAAGTTTGGTTGTCATTTGTAAGGCGGTGACAGTGTTGTTCGAACATATGCGCATCTTCAGATGCACCAAGCACCCAACAACAATGAAGGCAAGTATTTTCGAGAAAGATATCTAACACATAAGTCACCCTTCTTATACATAATTACATTCAGCCTACGCATTTTGTTATTGCTTCGCTTACAGTTTTTCAAATAAAACGCTTTCATTTTTCAAAGGAACTGCTTGTTTGAGGAGCTTGGTGGCCAAAAAAAATAATAATAGGAAGTTAAGTCTATAAACACCGATGATATCATATGGCACGGAGACAACGCAAGTTTTTCAAACACTATTAAAACAACACACGGACATAAAACATTAAGTCAATGTTTATAAATTAGTTTATGATCCATGTGAATTTGAACTGAGTTATCACAGAAACTACATTAATATATATATTTGACCTTTGTTGGACTGTAGGTAGACTTACCGTCAACCTGGATGATGATAATTTGGGAAAAGAGAATGCCAGACAGTCTGAAACAGAAACAAGCGAAGCCAGCAAATGTAAGCAAACACTTTATGCAAATTAAACACATATTATAGGAGTATTTCGTGGGGCACAAGTGAACACCAACATACGAATACCAAACAAAGTACATTACTCCTGGGTGTATGTAAGCTTGGTTGGTGGCCACCAGTCACCGAGCCAGACAGGTGTTTTTTCTCCGAGTACTCCTGTTTCCCTCGCAGCACACAACCGAACTCTCGCGCAACATCATACCAGCAAGAACGTTAATATAACTTTCTTCTCACTCAATGTAAAAACACATTTTAACTAATCATTCTGCCAATAGAGCTTGGTTGATGTTGCCCATAATCTGTAAATGGTCCTATAAACTATTAAATAATATTTTTATGGAATGTCTTGAAAACAATTATCTTAACACACACCAATAAATGTTTCATCAGACCAGTTGGTCTTTACAGTAAGGAATTATCATACGAATTATACATAGGACATATATGATATTCATTTCTCAATATATTGTGTTTAATTTTATTATAGTACCTGTAGCCCAAACCGCCAGGTTCAACGGAGGTCACAACACAACTTCTCGACAGCATGAAAGTGGTAAGTCTTAGTGACTTGAGTCTGCCGTTATGACTAGTTATTGTTGTTATTTTGTTTTATCAATGCTTATTCAAAAAAAAAAGAAATTTGCGTGTGAGAGAATATTATCGCATTTACCCAAACACTATACACTCTTTATCATACATTTTCAAATACAATTTAAATTCTGAGTGGAGTGTTCTAAATCTGTGAAGTGGAGTAGAATCGTGTCCTTTTTAAAACATCAAACATCAGCCGCGGAATGTTCAAAATAAAATAAAGCATATTAGTATTTACTTTTTAATTTGATTTGCACATAGATTAACATTTACCCCCTCGAGTATTAACCATTACAATATGATTCTCGAAAGTAAACTTGAATAACAATTAAAATTTGGTTTTCATTTTTAAGTCGGTGACAGTGTTGTTCGAACACATGCGTATCTTCAGATGGACCAAGCACTCTTCAATAATGATGGCAAGTTATTTCGGATACAATCAATCTAACACATAAGTAACTCTTGTTATACATACATGTAGTTAAATTCAGGATAAACCTCGCTTTCATTTGGTTAAACTGATTACAACCCCGTCATTATCCAAATGAACTGCTTGAGTGAGGAGCCCCTTAGCAAAAACAGAAAAAAAACATAGGATGTTAAGTTTATAAACATCGATGATATCATATTGCGACGGAAAAACGCAACTTATACAAACACTATTAAAACAACACATGGACAATACATATTAAGTCAATGTTCATATACTAGTTTATGATCCATGTGTATATGAACCGAGTTATCATAGACACTACATTCATGTATAGTTGGCCTCTATTGGACTGTAGGTAAACCTACCATCAACCTGGATGATGATAATTTGGGAAAAGAGATTGCAAGACAGTATGGAACAGAAACAGGTGAATACAACACATGTAAGCAACCTCGTTATGCAAATTATACAAATATTGTATGAGTATTTCATGGGATACAAGTTAACACCAACATACGAATACCAAATAAGCTTCAACACTGCTGGGCGTATGTAAGCTTGGTTGGTGGTCACCAGTCACGAAGCCGGACAGGTGTTTTTACTCCTGTTTCCCTTGCAGCATAAAATTAAACTCTCGCGCAACATCATATCAGCAAGATTGATTTCGCTTACGTTAATATAACTTTCTTCTCAATCACTGTAATAACACATTTTAACTAATCATTCTGTTAATAGAGCTTGGTTGATGTTGCAGAAAATCTGTAAATGGTCCTATAAACTATTAAATAGTATTTTTATGGAACGTCTTGAAAACAATTAACTCAACACACACCAATAAATGTTTCATCAGACAAGTTTGGTCTTTACAGTAAGGAATTATCATACGAATTATACATAGGACATATATAATATTCATTACTCATTATATTATGTTTAATTCCATTATAGTACCTGTAGCCCAAGCCGCCAGGTTCAACAGAGGTCACAGAAATGCTTCTCCACAGCATGAAAGTGGTAAGTATTAGTGCCGTGAGTCTGCCGTATTGAATAATTACTTTTGTCATTTTGTTTTATTAAAGCCTATTTATAAAAAAGAAAGAAATTTGCGTGTGAGAGAATACTATCACATTTACCCTAACACTATACACTCTTTTTCCTAAATTATTCAAATACAATTTAAAATCTGTGTGGAGTGTTCTAAATCTGTGTAGTAGAGTAGAATCGTGTCCTTTTTTGAAACATCAACCGCGGAATGTTCAAAATAGAATAAAGCGTATTAGTATTTCTTTTTTTAATTTGATTTGTATATTAGATTAACATTTACCCCCTCGATTATTTGCGATTACACTATGGTTCTCGAAAGTAAACTTGAATGAAATTTGTTTTATTTTTTTATTTTTAAGTCGGTGACAGTGTTGTTCGAACACATGCGTATCTGCAGATGGACCAAGCACTCCATAATAATGATGGCAAGTACTTTCGGATAGAAGAAATCTAACACATAAGTAACCCTTGTTATACATAGTTACATTTAGGATAAGTCTTGTGTTTTTGCTTCGCTTTCATTTGTTTAAAGTGAATAAAACGCCGTCTTAATTCAAATGAACTGCTCGAGTTAGGTGCCCCTTAGCAAAAACACAAAAACATAGGAAGTTATAAACATCGATGATATCATATGGCAATGAGACAACGCAACTTATGCAAACACTATTAAAGCAACACATGGACAATAAACATTAAGTCAATATTAATATATTAGTTAATTGTCCATGTGTATATGAACCGAGTTGACATAGAAACTACATTCATATAAGTTTGGCCTTTATTGGACTGTAGGTAAACCTACTGTCAACCTGGATGATGATAATTTGGGAAAAGAGATTGCAAGACAGTATGGAACAGAAACAGGTGAATACAACACATGTAAGCAACCTCGTTATGCAAATTATACAAATATTGTATGAGTATTTCATGGAATACAAGTTAACACACAGCAACTTAAGAATATTAAACAAACTACAGTACCACTGGTCGTCTATGGACTTTGTTGGTGGCCATCAAGCCGGTCAGATACTTTTTCCGGATGCTCCTGTTTCCATCGCAGCACAAAATTAAACTCTCGCTCATTATGCCAATGAAAATGATTTAGCAGACGTTAATACTTTATAACTCTCTTCACATATATTGTATAAACATATTTTAACGAAACATACTGCCGATTGAGCTTGAGTGATGTTCTCGAAAATAAATTAACATAATTTATTTTAGAACAATTTGTGATCTGTGCGGAGTGTGTTAAATCTGTGTAGCAGAGTAATATCGTTTTTTTCAAAACATCAACCGCAGAATGTTCAAATTAGTATTGAACAGATACGCCAATCATCTTATTGCAGATTTAATGCATCAAAGGCAACATGGTCAACGCCCTCTGACCGATGAGAAACACGGTGATGGTTTGGATGTATGCATTCACCGAAGACCCAAACATGCATGTCAAATATGCCCCAAGAAACCACCATAAACAAAAACAACAACATGTCAGCTGATTGTAAAGCTGATGCGGCGTACCACTAACCACCACTGCGCCAAAGCTTTGTTGCATGCAGCTTTTAAAGTGATGTTCTATTGTAAATACGTAAATTGAAATAAGACAAAATATGAAGAAAATCAAATGATTTGTTTTATATCGTAATGAAGATATGGCTTATTTGTATTTGAAATTATTTTTGTATTTTCTGTATTTTTTATTAATATGAGTGATATGTTTTTTATGAGTGTAGTGTATTCGCTTTCAGCATAAACTTACTTTTCGATTTTGTTCAAGTTTTAGTTGATAAAAGCGAGATCTAATGATATGTGTTTTTTGAAATTTATGGCAGTGAGCTTTTTTCGATCTAAAATTTCAAATATTCGTTTAGATCGATTTATTGCTACTGCATGGGAGGAAAACTGCACATCATTTCCTTGATATTTAAGTTCATGTTTTTCTAGAAATGTTTGTTTGACATTGTTTCATTGATTGTGATAGAGCAAGTTTTATGGGGCATCACCATCTTTTGCTTATATAGTGTAAGGAGTTGTGAGCAGTTAAGGCTTATGATTTTTTTCAAATAGTGTTTTGTTCTTCGATGCAAGTTTTTGTGAACTGCATATATTATACAAATCTTATCTCTTCACTAAAAATAGTCCTAAATCATTTGCACAAAATACCAGAAAAAAATGCAATGCTATCGATAGTTTTATATTCATAAATGCTTCAAATATTTTTAAACAGAGTTTTAAAGATATTTTGGCGGATCTGTATCTATTTCAATAATACAGACTTTTGTCGAATTGAAAGTATGTTTTCATTAATAAGTGACAACTTCTGTTTATTTTCAAGTTAGATGGAATTGAGTTTCTTCTCCAATCAAAAGATAAAAAGGGTCAAACGATGTTGTTGCTTTTTGTTTATGTAGGACCCGGCTTTAGTCATAACTTAGCAAAAAGATCAATTTGAAAAGAACTAGAGCCCCGTACGCCCCTAACATTTGTATGCATGCACAGAAATGTTTTAACAGGATTAAGTAACAGTTGTATATTCGATTTTATTTCAACTATTTCAGTGATATAGTTTTGTAAATGCAGTGTATACGTTTTACACCGAAACTTGATTTTCGAGTTTTCACCAAGTTTTAGTTAGCAAAAGCGTTTTTCAATGATGTATGTTGTGAGAAATATATGGCAGTAAGCTATTTGCGATCTAATTGTTTTGAATTTCGAACGTTCGTTTAGATCGCTTTAGTATAAGCCCATATTGAATTGTTTTTATGTTTAGAGTTAAAAACCTTAGCTGAAAAATTTCAAGCTATCCTGAAATAAAAAACAACAACCCGATAACAAACGAATATTAAATGAGTTACATAATATGTAGAATATCGAAGCCAGAGCCCCCTTAGTCCATTCTGAACAATTCACAATTGTTAGATCGATTTCCATTGCAAAATGAATTAAACAACATATAAGTGTTGATCATGGAAATCTCACATAATGAATCCTTTGTTTTATATCAAAGGCTATCATGCTATTTACACTTGTGTTCTGTAGTCGGAATTATAGTAAAAAGAAATTAAAAGTATGCGGCAAGATATTTGATCATATAAAATGTGTTGTTCTTTTCGATCGGGTAGCCAAAAACCTATCCGACCGCGGACGTTTAACATAGAAACGATTCGGTATGACCTTACTGCAGTTAAGGAACACTGTGTAATGAACATTGTACATATTATGTTTGTTAATTTAGTGCATGTTTCCTTGAACAATTTGTTTCCCATATTTTGTATATTGGGATTGAGCACGTCGGACTTAGTGTCAACTGTTACGTATTATTTTCTTGAAAAAATCGCATGAATAAATTATTATTTATAGCCTTTTATGAAAAACATTGTACATTTTATTTGTAACACGGTTTAATTGTATTAAGGTCTTCAACGTAAGGAGTTAACATTTAGAAGAATGGTTGCACATGTTTATTATGTTTTGAAATGTAATATGATTTTTCCCTTATACAAATATATTATTATTATCATTATTATTATTATTATTATTATTATTATTATTATTATATATTATTATTATTATTATTATTATTATTATTATTCTTTCTTTTAAATGGTTCTATAATATTTGATGCGAGCACAACATAATATAATAATAATTTAAATCATCTTTGATATAATAGTTAATTGTATAAATTATACAACAATATTTTGTACGAGACATATTCCAAAACCGTTTGCACTTGAACAAAGAAAAACAGTATCGACATTTAAATGTTCACAAACGCTTAAAGTGTTTCTAATCAAAGTTTGTTTAGAGAATCTGTTGTCATATAAATAATACTAATTTTTTCGTTTTAATAGTATGTTTTTTATCAACATGTAACGACTTCTTCTCCGATCAAGAAACTAAGATTAGGTTAGAGCTGCACCCTTACAGATTGACAGTTTTTCTTTTAGTTTTTGTCTCAGAATCAGCTTTTAGTAATAAAACCTTTTTTTACGCAAATATGAAAAACTGCGATCTGTTCTTTTGTCAGCAGTCTCATATCACTGGTTTGCAAATAATCACGCAAAAATTGGCTCATTCCAAGACATTTGTTTTTTGGTCAAAACGGTAAATCTGTGAGGGTGCTGTTTTAAACCACGTTGTTGTATTTTGTTTAAATGCGAGCATACATTTTTGCATTAAAACTATAATTGTCCAATTCACTGAACCCTGGTATAAACTAAACACTTGTATGTAAGCACAAAAATTGACTTCATGTGGAATAGAAAAGTAATATAGTTTGGCATTCTTCAACCTAATTTGTATTGCTTGCATTCGTTTCGTTGTTTCATTTTGGAAGTTATTAGTATACGTTAAATGTCCTTTGTCCATCCTTCAATCGTCCACACTTGGTTAGCTTATACTTCTGAGTCCATAGTTGTCAAAGACACCGTTAAAAACCTTAAGAAACCGGCCCATGTGCAGTAAAAAGCTAGGTTACAAGATATATAAAAGGATAAGCTTCGTTACTCTCAAGGGTCACAAGTTTGGTCCATATGCAGTGACATTTGATCAGATTGTGTTTATTTCTACATAAATACATGTTTAATTTTGATACTTGTTCATGTGCTATCAAACATTCGTTGATTATGTCAAACACTTAAAACTCCTTGCTGGCTCACCAATTTCCACAATTTACACCCAATATTCATCCAATAATATTAAAAGGTTTGTTTCGAAGAGCAATGTTACTCAGGCGAGCAATATAGAACCAGTATGACCCTCGTGTTACACATTTGCTATTTTATGTTGTACTTATGGTTAGTTTTTAGTTAAATTGTTTATGTTTAGTTTTAGTGTTTTTGCTTGATTTTAATAAACTGTAAGGCAAATGTGACTTGATTTCTTCACATGTGCTAGGTTAAGACCTGAAGCTATTCATTGCCCTTAACAAATGAAGTATTTAATATAGTTATACTGATTTAAGTACGTGTCATACTTGTTTTCTCTCAATAACAAGAGATCTATAATAAGTTATATCCCTTGACCAATAGATTGGTAAGAACATTGAGCTTTTACCTAGCATTTTACTCAACGGTACATACACATAATCGGTGTTCGTAATTCTTTGTAGGCCAATGAAAATTATAAAGCTTTCGACTTTTACATGGCTTTATTCTATGTAGATCATTTATGTGGAAAAAGCCATTACATTTGTTCTGTAGAGAGATTTTTATCGATCTATATAATTTGGTAACCGTCTTTTTCTCCTAAGCCATTGGGCAATTAACTCTGTAACTGGCTAAAATAGAGTTATGATTCTTATTCACCATTATGTGAAGTTTCCACAAATTAAATCAAGTAATTTCAAGATATTGTCTAGACAAAAGTTCGAAAAAAGCACAGCAAAGGAAAATGCTCAATAATTTGCTTAAACTGTTATGGTTCTTGAACACTTCCATCCATTGTGCTTTATCATTGTATGAACTTATACAATTAATTAATCTACCATCTGGTAGTTTTTCAGTTAGACCCTGGACAAATAAAAACAAAACCCAAGAACGATTGCTCCGTATCTGGCTGAAATTAGTTATTGTTGCTGTACATTGCCCTTTTAATCGTAACGTTCTATCATTGTACGTAGTTTAATTAAATTCCATCCAGTTGTTTTTAAGTTAGGCTCCAGGCACGGACAATTGCGATAAACCGACCGACCGATCACAGGGCGACTCCGATAAACCCCTTTCGAACATCGTTTTTCGGGGGGAATAATTACATTCATGAGACGACTTCTTCAACTCTTGCCTGGCACCAACAAACAGTGTTATCAACATGTATCGGACGCCCAGTCTTAATAAGGCAGGACAAGAAATAACTCATCTATACTTTTTTTCAAATCTGGAGCGACACCATTCAATCTATCTAGGCAAGGAACATGAGACAACTGCTCGGTAGGAAAACATCTAAATGATTTAAACAATATACGTGGGACAACTTTCAAAATCTGGCTCGATAAGATATAAGTTTGACAACTTCTCAAACCACAAATACATATACACAATCTTATCAATGTACATTATACGACTTCTCTCAATCTGGAACAACACCATGCTAACAATATATATGATATACATGCGTCGACGTCTCCAAATATTAAACCATCTTTAAAATAT
Organism: Mya arenaria; assembly: GCF_026914265.1. Classification (NCBI taxonomy): domain Eukaryota; kingdom Metazoa; phylum Mollusca; class Bivalvia; order Myida; family Myidae; genus Mya; species Mya arenaria. The sequence continues at coordinate 73,044,872 of NC_069127.1, forward strand.
ACGAGATATTTTCAACCAATGGCGCAACACCATAAAATTATTATCTAATCAATGTACGTGAGACGTCTTTTTCGAATATGGCACGGGACTATCTAAACAAAATAAATAACATAAATGCGACGATTTCTCCAGGTCTGACAGGACTTTATCTTAACCGTCGAAACAATTTACATGAGACGACTCTTCCAAACATGGCACTACATCATATCAACCACCTCATCAAAATACATGATACGACTTCTCCAAATCCGGCATGGCACCATGTACATTAAATCAATAATGTATATGAGACGACATCTCAATGAATGAACATTTTAAATAATATACATGAGAAGCCTGCTCCAAATTTGGTGCGACACAATTTCAACAATAGGCCTGAAACGGGTTCTTAAAACCTGGCGCGACATCATCTAAACCGACTTTTGCAAATCTGGTGAAGACCTCCAAAACATTACGGTGTTACATTTTGAACGACACCATATTAGCCATCTTAACTATATACATTATATTACTTCTCAAAAACTTGCGCGCATCATCTAAAGATAAACCTACACAATAAGACTTGTCCAAGTCTGGTGTGACACCATATATACTGTCTAAACATTAAACAAGAGACGACTTTTCATTATGTGGCACAGCACCATCCAATTAATATAAATTATATACATACATGTGACGATTGCTCCAAATCTGGTGTGACACAATATATACCATCCAATCATGATACAAGAGATACCGTCTAAACAATCTAAACAATATACATCATACGGCTTTTCAAAACTGGCGCGACACCATCTGAACCATATACACGACAGGACGAGCTGATTAAAGCTGGCAAAACTTCAACTCCAAATCCGTCGCAAAATTCAAAGGTAGTCTATATAAACTCATGCTAACGAAAATGTAAACATGTAATAGAACGCGTGACTTAATGTTTACAGGTGCAACTTTTCAGGTCGTAAGAAGTCATTTAATGGATTTAAGAGCAATTTCAAGGGACATTTTAGTATGGATTTATATCTAAATGGGTTTCAACGTGGCAATTGGATTGGTTGGATCAGAAATATAGATAGTGATTTTCTGTGGAAGTACAGAACAGGTTTGGGGCTTTGTCCGAGCGGGAAAGTGACCCTTTATATAGACAATCATTTGCTAAGCAAGTTACAAGGCAATACTTTATGCAGAGTTCATACGACAATAAGATTGTGCTTTGTTTGATGAGCTGCGTTTTATAAAAAAAACGAGCAAATAAATTATAGTCAGGAAATAGTTAATTTTCACAAAACTGCTTTAAATGGCAATGAAAAATCGTGTCAAATCAAATTAATAACAAATTAACATTCGGACTTTTTAAAGACATTGGCTTGAGAGTCCAGTTTAAGCCAGAAATAATCTAATATTCAGGGGATTTATTGAGAGCAATGGAGAGAATGGTACACACATCTTGTAAGACGTTTTGATTTTTTTTTATATTGACCCACATATACAACGCCCGAGCTCACAGACTAGGGCAGAGACATCCACGACGGCATCACCCAAACAGGTCGATCATTGCTGATTTACGCTACTTTGGAAACGGCGATCTTGTTATGAGTAACGTCAGGCGACTGAGAAACATCCCGTTTGCTATTGATTTTGATTTCCCCATGAGATCCAGGAAGCTCGGGGGCTAAGGTACAAGGAACTTAAATATCGGGATTCGAGGTCGAGGGTGCAAATTGTGTACCCAGCCAAGCCGATCCGGAATGGTACCCTGGTGCACGACGAACAACCTGAATGGGGCCAATATATAGGGGCAAATGGAATCTCAAAATTGGAACACCTTAAAATGGAAGAACCTCAGTATATTCGTGATGAAAAGGAACCTGCTCAACAGACTAACTTATGCATAACATACTCACATTACATACTTTCCATAACGATCAATCAATATTTATGCAAGGAAATTAACTTAAACAATTATGAAACTATGCGAAATATGTTTACCTACAAAGGTGGTCACGATTAGCACTTAGGACCCTCCACCTATCAGACTTTTGGAAAATTATAAAGATTTGTTCTACTCAAATGACAGCATTTAGGGACATTCCGCACTCATCCGCGATGAATAAATTCTATGAATCAAACACTGATAAGGCAAACCTATTAAATAGCTTCTTCCAATATCAGACTCGTCTGAATGTACAGAATATACCTCTTCAGAAATTCTGGTGATTATAACGTTGCTTCGTTACAGGTAATCGATATTTCCCGTCAAGTCGTTCTCGAATCCATAAACATCCTGACCAATTGAAAAGCATCCGGGCCCCACTGTTTAAATAGCTGTGTTTAAAAAAAAATTGCATCGGAAGTTTCTACGCATTTTTGGGACCTCTTAAACTACTATCTTTACCTCGTTAAAGTACCAAAACAATGGAAATTGCTAATTCGTGTGCTATTTATGTCTCATCCCTAAGACGTTAGTTATTACCTTCCAATTTTGAGATTTTTGAGAACTTTCTCGCATACATATATTTTCAAAATTTAACACAATAACGATTTCCTTACCCCCTCTTAGTCCTGGCTGGTATTCAATATTGGTCTTCATTGGTTCTAAGAGCGATGTATCTAATTCGATTGCTTTTTTATAACTGACAAATAGAGTGAAACAAATCAATGATGCATGGCCAGAAGATTTACTTAAGTTGAATATTGAATACCACCCCAAGAATTCACTGTCGACTAGCGTGTATCGACTTATTACTTGTTTTCTCTCGCTTAAGATCGGGGAATAGTCTTCTTTTCAAGCTTCGTGAAAGTGGCATATCCGGATCCTTATTGAACTTGTTAAAATACCTGCTGGAGTTCCTCAAGGCTCTATTCAGTTCTTACTTTTCCAAATATATATCAATGAAATTGTTTGTAATATTCAATCATCCACTCGCCTTCTTGTGGATGACAATACCCTGAACAGATATGCAAATGACCCTCATCCGCAACTTAAGGCTGTAATGGAAAGGATTCACCCGTGGCCTGAAAGATGGCTTGAATCATTTAATCCAGCAAAAACAAAGAGACTTCTATTCTCTCGTGCCCACCTAATTATATAAATAACATGTTAATTTCTATATGAATTTTTATGAATAACTTTCAATAACAAAAGTAACAACGTATAAACCTTTGTGTGTCATAATTACTAACTGCTCATGGCATGAATATATCCATTCCGCCTGGTAGCGTATCTGCTTCATACGGTCATTTAAATACGTCCCTGATCGGAATTCTCTTGAAGTGCTTTACACAACATTTAACAAACCTTTGTTAGAATATGCAGACGTTTTCTAGGATAATCTTACTCAAGCTGACGAAAACGATCTAGAGAAAGTACAACACTAGGCGCGAATTATCTCTGGTGCTCTACGACTTGTCTTCATATAAAACTTGTATACTCAAGAGACTTGAATCTCTTAAGGCCGAAGCATAACCATATTCACAAGATGTTTCATTCGCATACAACAACGTATCTTACAACACTTATATCTTGGAAGTTCAACCTCGTACAATCTTAGAAACTCTATTAACCTTTGGAATATTACATGTAAATCACCATTACTATTGACCTCCTTTCTGCCATCTACTATATATTCATCAGAAGATGTGCATTCTTCTCCATCGTTGCTTTCATTCAAACATAATCTTAACAAGATGAGAACTAAAGAACCCCAATTATATTGTGATGGTGATCGCAATTCTAGTGTTGATCATGTAAGACTGCGTATGCACTTTAGCAGTCTAAACGGACATACGTTTCCCCATAATATGTCGATAACTCTCATTGCCACATTGAGATATTGAGGAAACATGCCATTTCTTCTTCACCTGTCCGCTACATAACGCTAAACTCTATCTTTTTACCAGTAGTCTAATATCAGGCATTGACTCTCAGAAGTTTGAACCAAAGGAAGCCATCCAGACAAACGGAATGATAATCAGACAATTAAGCAATGTATTCGCCAAACTTAATGTTCCTAATCTCCGACATAAATTAAAACAAATTTGAATCCACTATTGACTATATTAAAGTAATGAAATGTTAGTGAAATATGAATTTGTTCTATTCAAAATTATAAAATATTTTGATGGACGAGTTACACTGACAAGAGAGAGGTTCATAGTATAACATTGTATTGTGTTATCAACAATGCAAGATAATCTTTATGTAAGTTTATTTTCATAAATCGAAAACAAAAACCGTGGATTCTGTTCATGCTAAGGTGGTTGGTTAAAATAATAAACCTTAAGTGCCCAATCTTCCACTGAGGTTTGAGAAACAATTGAAATAGCTGAATAACACATGTTTAGAGAAAGAAGACAATTAAGGGGGAGGTGTTAATTATGAGTGGATGAATGTTGCTGATCACTGGCTCGTTTTAGACTTTTGAATACAGAGGTGAACTGAATCGAACATTGTCTAGTTTTGCTCTTCTGTAAAGGTAGTGTCACCATAATATGTTATAATACATTGCAGATAGATACGTCAGTCAAAGGCTTTCACAGATATGCTGATTCTTTTAATTTAGTTGTGTGTAAGATTGGCTATTCGGTAAAATCATTTTCTGGTAAAATCATACCACTAGGCTTTTATTTTCTTTCTACCGAAAATTCTAGTCCTATTTGGCCTTAGATGCTTGGACTTTCACAACAATGTATGTATTTTGATCTCCCTAACTGTTGTTATAAATGTCTTGCTTCATTTGTCTTGAAATTTTTATAATCGTTATTTTTCTGTCGAGCGCATTCGTACTCAAAACTTTCGTATCATTAGAAAAATGTTTATTTGTTAGATTTAATCTTTTGAGTGATATGGATTGAAATTAAGACGTTTTATTTTTATTGAGATGTTAAGTATATATTTTCAATGATAATTCTAGAAAGTTAAACTTGAAGACAAAACTATATGTGATTTTGTGTTGACATTCTAGTGATACAGTCTATTTGTATATTTACAGTTTTCACAAACGCACTTACATGTGTACACCAAGACTGGAATAAATGAAGTTAATCCACCTCTCGTTCTATATTTTCCACCTTGGGAAATTGTTATTATTTGCTGCGAGTATATTCAGCATATATTTGAGGCAGTACAGTAAGCAATTGTTTTCTACAAGTCAACGAAACAAGCCAGAATCGTCATTTGTTCAAGACGCATAAACGATTAAGAAAATGGACTGCCAAAACTATGGCTAACTACGAGGAAAGGGTACAGATAATGGAGTCAAGACTTCAAAGGAATGGGACATTTTAACTATAATTTTTGAAGAAAATGATACATTGGGTTCTGAATGTGACAAAACAAAACTAAAAACTATCAAAACCAAAGTTATTGAACAATTTAGTAAGTACGTGATTCCGTAGCGACTGAATTTCAGAGATATTTCGAACAACTTAGAATACCAGAGAGTGAAGAACGGTTAACAAACGTTGAAGAACGAGCGTCAATTAATAGAAAGGTGACACATGATTTTCTTAATAAATTACGCACACTGAAATACAAGACCTCATCAGTTGGTTCGAGAAGTCGTGCATCAATTTCGAGGTCTAGTAATCTCAGATTACAGGTTGCCAAAACCGAAATTGCCTATGCAGAACAAGCAGCATAGCTAGAGAGGAAAAAAAGCTGAACTTAACATTGACATTAAACTTCTTGAAGATAAGAAATAGGTGGCTTAAGCTGAAGCTGACCCTGAAGGTGACGTTACAGAGTTTGATAGTTTACCTAGTTCAGATCCGCAAGTGAGAACAGCTGAGTTTGTTCAGCAGTCTGCAAAACAACCACTTGATGCGTAAGCTCGTGAATTTGTACCCCCTCCCGAAATACATTCTCAGACTGCAGTGTCTTTACAAAGTTCTTACTGAAGAAAGATATACTTACATCCAGACTTTCCCAATTCAATGAACAACCAGAGACAAATCCATCATGTAAAGGTACATTCAAAGCTGTGTGTACAGACATAGGTGCTTAAGAAGAAATAGATCTGATAATCAAATGGCTTGGCTATTCTTCAAAGAAACAAGCAGTCTCATTGAAAGCAGCTTATATAAACAACCCAGCTTATGGTCTTCAAAAAATATGGAGCTGGATGGATGAAGGATTTGGATCGCCAGAGAGTTTCTATCATGCAACAATGGAAAAGTTGGAACAGTTTCCGAATATAACAACAAAAGATCCCTCGAAATTATAAGAACTGTCAGACATTCTTTCTGAAATTGAGGGACTAAAAGAAGAACCAAAATACTCTTCAACATTGTCTTACTTTGATTCCGCTGTAGGGGTTAACCCAATCATATGTAAGTTACCACACAACCTTCAAGAAAAGTGGACTTGCTACTGACTACAAGAGGAAACACAGCGTGCCATTTCCTCCATTTCAAATTTGTGCTAAGTTTGTACAAGACCAGAGTCGAATACGTAACGACTGAAGTTTCAACTATGATGCTCCGAAGAGTAAGACCACTTATGTGAATGAGAAGAAAATCTTTGTTTCTACAAGAAAAACCACCGTTGAAGTGAGATGTCCAATTCATGAAACAAATCACTCATTGGAGAATTGTAGAGTATTTACATGTAAGACTTTCCAAGCGAAAAGAAATGTGCTAAGAGAGAATAAGTTGCGTTTTAAGTGTTTGTCTGAGAAGCATATGGCTCGTGATTGCCAGAGCCAAATAAAGTATAGTGTTTGTTCAAGTAGATATCATTGTGGGGCTATGCATACAGCAATATCAGAAAGCAACAAGAGGGCTCCAGATTCACAAGGAACAGCCAACCATCTCGGTGGGGAGGAAGAAAGCGGCAGAACAACTGTTTTAGTTCTTGTACAGAGATTTGTGACAATGACTCTGTAAAATCATGTTCTCAAATTGTTTTAGTAAATACATACAATGTTGATAATCCTAGCAATGTCATAAAATGTTATGCTATTTGAATTGAACAGAGGAATAGGTCTTTGGTGAAACCAGGACTCTTTTCTTTGTTAGGTATCAGAAGTAAAAGTCATGAATAGATGCTTAAATCATGTGGAGGTACTGTCATGGCCTTAGGTCGTCGGGCTGAGCACTGTGTGGTTTAGTCGCTAGATGGAACTGTACGTTACAATTTGCCTTCACTGATTGAATGTTCAGAAAATCAGAAAGTGATAAGACTGAGATTTGTATACCAAAGCATGCACGTACCCGTAAGCTTTTGTGTACTATTGCTGATTGTATACCTGAATTTGACCAGAATGCAAACATTCTCTTGCTAATAGGTGGAGACTTGACTCAGGCTCACCATATAATTGATCAGGTTGTTGGTCCTCTAGGGGCACCATTTGCACAATGTGTGGGTCTGGGATGGGTTGTTATTGGGGAGTTGTGCTTAGGACAAATTCTGTACAAGATCCCATCTTTGTCCAAACCCCAAATGATGACAGGGTATCTATGTAAGTTGAGGATAGAGAGTTCCTTCGTGTTATGGATAGTCAGTTTCAGAAAAGTACTAATGGCAGTTCTGTTGCACCCCTTCCTTTGCGTCCTTTGTGTCCACGGCTACCTAATAACCGGCTGCAAGCACTCAAACGAGCCAACACTCTTTCCAAGAGCCTTGAGAAAAAAACCTTTTAAACCAAGAGCATTTCTTTGAGTTCAGGTCATGCTGAAAGAGCACCAGTTTTGAGTCCCACTGAAGAATGTCTGTATTAACTCAGTTCTTTTCCAAGGTCCTGACTTTGTAAACAACTTGCAGGGGGGTGTTGATGCGTTTCAGAATGGACAAAGTTGCTGTGATTGGGGATTTTGAACAAATGTTCTACTCTTTCAGTGTTCATGAGGAAGACAGAAACCTGCTGCGGTTTCTTTGGTACAAAGATTATAACCCTTTAAACCCGTTAGTTGAGTATCGCATGTGTAAGGATGTTTTCGGAAACAGTCCTTCCCCTGCTATTGCGACATACGGTCTCCGCAAGTCAGTGGAGAAATTTGTTCAAGATGTTCAAACATTTGTGTCTCAGGATTTTTTATATCGACGATGGTATGACGTCAAAGTCCACGGTAGAGGGCACTGTAGATTTACTCTTGAAAACAGATTTGAGCAAAAGTAGGCTACGCCTTCACAAGATTGCTTCCAATGTTCCTGAAGTCATAAAAGTTTTCCACCAGAAGATTTGTCAAAAGACTTGAAAGATTTAGATCTTGACCGGGAGGATTTGCCTAGTCAGCGTAGTTTAGGTATTGTCTGGAACATCAGTTTAGATAAATTTGTGTTCAAAGCTGATCTGTTGGTTCAACCTGTCACAAAGAGAGGTATATTGTCTACAATTAATAGCATTTTTGACCCTCTAGGTTTCCTGCCCTGTTGTACTTGAAGAAAGGTTAATTCTTAGAGAGGTGTTGTCTAGTAAGTTAGATTGGGATGACACTGTGCCAGTGGATATTTCAGTGAAAAGTGGAGAAAAGACTTCATGATTGGAGATTCTCATCATCTCTAGGAGTTACATTGATGGTTCACTTAGCCAGATGGATAGGGTAGAATTGCATCTATTTTCAGATGCATCTGTTAATGCCTTTCTGCTGTATTGTATGTGCAAGGGTACATTACAAAGGGAGAGAAATATGTCTGGTTTGTTGTTGGTAAGAGCAAACTTGCACCTGAGAAAGGTCATACTATTCCTAGGTTAGAGCTATGCGGAGCTGTTTTAGCCGTTGAATTGTTTCAATGTGTATCAGACAACTTAGGAACACAATTTGATGAAGTAAAATTCTATTCTAATAGCAAAGTTGTACTTGGCTACATTTGTAACCGGTAAGAGGTTCTATACTTATATTAGCAACAGGGTCCAGAAGATCATATATGTAAGCAAACCTGAGCAATGGAACTTTGTTCGATCTGAGAAGAACCCGGCTGACATTGAAAGTAGAGGAGAGAAGTGTTACACAATTGAGTGAAAGTTCTTGGTTAACTGGTCCTCTGTTTTTATTGCATGAGCAAACTTGGAGCACTTTTCCTTGTGGGCCCTGAGCAAGACCAAGAAGTGCACAAAGGGTCTAAGTAAGAGCGACTAATGTCGTAGATCAGAAATCTAGCAGAAGCATGTTTCAACGGTTCTCAACTTGGCAAAGTTTGATCCGAGCAGTGCCAAATCTTAGGCATACAGAAGTATCTTATCACAAGAACTTACCATGTAAAGGTTGGCATATCTGTTTAGACTCAAAAGATGTGGCTTGTCAACAAGGGGCAAGGTTTATGGTTCTGCAAACTGTTCAGCGTGAGGTGATTGCTAAGGAAATAAGGCTTCAGAGAACCAGAGGCTCAATAAAGACAGTAGTCTTCTGTCTCTTGACCCTATATTGCATAGTGATGGTTTGTTACGTGTTGGGGACATCTTGGCAGGAGTGAACTGCCTACAGCAGAGAAACATCCCATTATCTTACCTCGAAAGCATCCAGTGTCACTTTTGTTAGTATGACATAACCATATCTCTGTTTTTCATCAGGGTAGACTCTTCACTGAGGGGTCTTTGAGATCTGCTGGATTTTGGGTTGTTGGAGCTAAACGTTTAGTAGCCAGAGTTATTCACAATTGTGTGATTTGAAAAAGCTTAGAGGTCATTTTGCCACTCAGAAAATGTCAGACTTACCCATTGATAGATTAGAACAGGCTTCCCCATTCAGTCATGTTTGAGTGAATGTCTTCGGTCCTTGGAAAATTGTTACAAGTTTAACCAGAGATGACAGGCAGCATCAAAACGTGGGGGTGTACTGTTTACATGCTAAGCATAAGAGCTGTTCATATAAAAGTCATTGAAGATGTCTTCTTCTGAATTTACAAATGCCCTGCGGAGATTTGTATCTGTACGTGGTAAAGTTAAAGTTTTCGTTCTGATAGGGGCACTAACTTTGTCGATGCTATTGATAACATTCAGGCAGATGCGATAAAGGTTGAAGATGAGCTTACTCAGAGCTACTTGCGAAAGTCAGTGACAATTTGAATGTTAAACAGTCCCGATAGTTCTCATATGGGAGTGGCATGTGAGAGATTGACTGGTGTAGATCGTAGACTATTGGAAGCTATGATGTTAAATGTGAAAACGTTGAATCATGACATGCTTACTATATTGATGGCAGAGGTGTCGGCCAATATCAATACCCGTCCAATTGTTCCTGTGTCCAGTGATCCAGATGTACCAGAGGAACTGAATCCTTCTCCTTTGTTGACCCAAAAGTTGGAGTGTGATCAAACCCCACTTGGCACTGTTGACATTTAGGACTTGTATCGTAGTGGATGGAAACAAAATCAGTATTTCTCTAGTAAGTTTTGGCTTCGATGGAGGCTAGAATATCTGCAAACATTACAGGAAAGGCGCAAGTGGAATCAGGAGAAAACTCAGTTGAAAATTGGGGATGTTGTTTTGTTAAAAGATGTTGATGTTGCTCGTCACTGTTGGCCTATGGATAGAGTCACGCGGATTTCCCGAGTGTGAATGGTAGAATTCGCAAGGTCGAGGTTTGTGTTATTAGGGAAGGCAACAAGGTATTTTATACCTGACCAGCTGTTGATATGGTGCACTTGGTAGGAAACTAATGTTTCAGTATTTCCTCAGGATTAAGATAGTCTTATCTAATTTTCAGTAAACTGTCAGTTATGTTTTTTTGTAATTATTTGCAAAATCTCCTAGACTATAATTGTCTGTGTGAATACAGCATAAAGAAATGCTTTACGATGTTTAAGATTAATTTGATAAAATACTGGCAGTCTTAAGTAAATTTCAATGTTTCAAAATTAGTTAACATATAGATTATTTTTAATGGATCTGTAAGAGCCTTACAGTACAGTCCTTTTTTAAGTTATTGTATTTAGCGGTATAAGGAATTCATTAAAAAATGGGTTAGTCATCATTATTGATTTTCATTATGACTGTTGTATTTTTATAAGATCTCAATCATGCCTGTTAATCGTTTATTGGAGCATTTTCTACGTTGTACTCCCATTTCTGAAGGGCGTACATTGCAAAAATGTGGCGGTAGTTCGTCCAACAAGCTGTTTGCAAAGGTTGAACGACCGACCAACCGACGACTCACATAGACACACTAAAACACATGCCATCAGGTTCATATTGTTCAAGCTTACAAAGATTATGTCAAGGCTTTGACAATATTTCTAATACTACTGGAGTTGAATATAGCATTGCATGTTACCAAAATATCAAACAGAAAAGAACATTTGGAGCAGCCCCTTAACTTGTTTATCAGAATTTCCCACCCGTAAATCATTCTCCCTCCTTTAATCTTTCCCTTCACCTGAAGCTGCATTCCCTGCTGTACCACTGGATTGTCTTGTCTCCCTTTGATTGGTAAAAGTGGATGGAGTAGCCTCCCTTTGTGTATTCTCCTGACTGGCTCCCCTACTAAAGTATGAGGTAGAGGAAGTGACGGAGACATTGATGGAACCAGTCGGGGCTGTTGTGAGGTTGGAGGTAGTGGTGGTGGTCGTGGAAGAATGGGTGATTGCGGTAGTAGGTTGCGAGGTTGCTGCCGTGGTCGCACTTTCTGGGTCCTATGAAAGAGCCAAGTGGCAAATTACCACAAAGCAAATTGACATCAAGAGCAAAATATGTGAACATTATATGATAATGTATAGCATGCCAAAACATTATGATGCGACCGCCAAATATCGTATAATAATGTGTAACAAAACTCAAAAACGATAATGACAATACTTACAAAACATAATTCAAAGTAAAGTAGGACGACACACAATCTGATATAATGTCACATGTTAATTGTCCCATTATCTTGCAACTAAATTACTTCATAATATATCGAAGTTACATATGGCCTTATTGTTTGATACATGCTGATATTATATCTTCCATTCCTTGAATAACCAGAGGTTATACAAGATAACATACAATGCTTCGTTAATACGTATCATGGTATTGACGCAATTACCTCAAAGTCCAACAGATAACCCATATATTTATCACCATATACAAATCTCCAAGTGATTAACTAATAACCACTATGTAAACGTATTCAAAGCCACATATCCTTTAGGGGCATACCTAGACAAACTAGTGCACCGTAGTGCATACACATCAATTTTTAATAACTTTAAAATGGTAAGTTCTAACATCCCGAAATATGAAATGGAAATTGAAGGCGAAGGGTGTGTGTATATCTGGACAATCCAGCAAGAATCTTGAAAACATAGCAAAACGTGTCCAAGAACTACTCTTAAACGCTACTCTGATACGTTTTTAACTGGTTATAGTTTATTTAATTTTCACTCTATATTGGCGTTCGGAATGCTTGAAAATGTTCCTTTCATTACTTTTTTTGCATAGGGGACGCACATCCTCTCAAAACCCTTTTTTCTAGAACGAACGAACAAATAACTTGACATGTTGACAGCTCTCTCAAGTTTTATGGGAGTAAAATTTAAAATGCATTCAGCTACGACCATGCTCATAAAATCTAAATTAATCAGTACATAATTTCTCTACCTGGCCCCAAATTATCATGATAAACCCCAGAGTAAACCGATTACTATACAGACACAACAGAAACCATCAAATGATGTGATCTGACGTACAAACGATAGCATCTTTGACAGAGGGATACTTTTAAGACGATTTAAAAGTTTGAGAGGCTTACTATGCAAACGGGAGACAATATAAAACAATAGCCAACACAGTGACGATTCTTTAAAAGTCAAACAGATCATTCGATTACAATGAACCCAAGAGTTATGGTTCTTGTACCGCACACAAGTTCTGATTTCTATATTTTTATGCTTTAATTTTCATTCCATGTCTTTCAATCAAGTACTGTTTTCTTTTATTTGAATAATTTAAAATAGGGCCACATATCTGACATTATTTAAGTTGGAGTTAAGTTACTGTCCTAAAAGAATGTTTTTTACAGTAAGCAAACTTAAACATACGAAGTAAATATTTTAAAGGAGTTTTAAGTTCTAGAAAAAAACAGACCTATAGACAGAACAATGGAAAGACAAACAGATTGACGGACAGGGCCATTACTATAGGGCACCTACAATTTCTTTTGCGGGGCTGACCACAAAACGATTCTACCAATCCATAAAATGGTTTTGGGCACTTTCGACACCGTCTAAAATGCATCTAATCAACACATTTTGGTATTTCTGAGACCTTCTAAAATGCATCTCAGCAAAGGTTTGATGACGGACAATGCCAATCTTGTTCTGGAATTTCTCGTTTTATATTTTCAAACATTCTAGAGACCTTCTTAAACATTATTTCAGCAACTCAAACTTATGTCTGGCGGGGGGGTCATCGGGCCAAAGGTCAAGGTCACAGTGACCTTGAATGTTAAAAGGTTGTCCGTGTGATAACTCGACAATGCCTGCACCCATGGCCCTCATACTTGACATTGAGGTGGGGACTGACCAGTAGATGAACCCTATTATTTTGGGGGGTCATCGGGCCAATGGTCAAGGTCACAGTGATCTCGAATGGTAAAATAATGTTCGTGTGATAACTTGACAATGCCTGCACCCATGGCACACATACTTGACATGGATGTTGGGCCTGACCAGTAGACGACCCCTATTGTTTTGGGGGGTCAGTGGGCCAAAGGTCATGTTCACAGTGACCTTGAATGGTAAAAGGTTGTCCGAGTGATAACTCTACAATGCCTGCACCCATGGCCCTCATACTTCACATGGACGTTTGGCCTGACCAGCAGAGGACCCCTTTTGTTATGGGGGTCATCGGGCCAGAGGTCAAGGTCACAGTGACCTTGAATGGTAAAAGGTTATCCGTGTGATAACTCGACAATTCATGCACCCATGGCCCTCATACTTGACATGGACATTGGGCCTGACCAGTAGATGGCCCCTGTTGGCTTTAGGGGTCATTGGGCCAAAGGTCAAGGTCACAGTGACCTTGAATGATAAAAGGTTGTCCGAATGATAACTCAACAATGCCTGCACCCATGGCCCTCAAACTTGACTTGGAAATTGAGCCTGACCAGTAGATGACCCCTATTGATTTTAGGGGTCAAAGGTCAAAGTCACAGTGACATTTGAAAGCAAACTCGACAATTCCTGAACCTATGGTCATCAAACTTGACATGAATGGTGGGCCTGACCGGTAGATGACCCCTCTTGACTGTGGGGGTCATCGGGCAAAGGTCAATGTCACAGTTACATTTAACGCAAAAATGTTAACAAATCTTCTCCCAGTGATATCTCAAAAATGCCTGAACCTATAATCATCAAATTTGACATGGAAGTTGGGCCTGAACAGAAGATGACCCTTGTTGATTTTAGGAGTCATCGAGTCAAAGCTCAAGTTTACAGTGAACTTGAATGCGAAAAGTAACTCGACAATGCCTGCACCCATGGCTCTCAAACTTGACTTGATGTTGCGTCTGATCTGTAGATGACCCCTTATTATTTTAGGGGTCATCGGGTCAAATGTCAAGGTCACAGTGACCTTAAACGAAAAATTCTTGTCTGTGTGATAACTTGTCAATGCCTGCATCCATGGCCCTCAAGCTTGATATTTAGATTTTTTGTAACCAGCTGATGACTCCTTTGGATTTTGAGGTCAAAGGTCATGGTCATACCACACTCTTTCCTCACACTTTGAATGGTCATAATCTTAAATCTGCCTCAACGGCATCCAATGTCAGTGACAAACCAGCTGCCATTTCGGTCCTTGCATATTTCATTCAATTGTCCATATAATCCTGACAACATGGCGCTCAGGGGGGCATAATGTTTGACAAACATCTCTTGTTGAATAATGAAATAGAGTCTGCACTTTGAAAACTGACCGCAAAGGCATTAAAGCTTCGAAATACAGACGGTAGAAATGAATTATAATGATAGGATGTTCGGGTTGGAACTTGCAGCAAATTATCTGCGTTGCGCAAACAATAGTTATTAGAGCGCCGACGGTTTGTAGGATTAGGTCACGGAGATACTCTGGTGCAAGATGAAATTTCATTATTGCATTATTATATGTGGATTGTTTACGTTTCATGCATTACATGGGAGAAGAATAAAGAATGGAGTTGCCAGCATAACAATTATTAGCCCAAATGAGGGAGGAGCCCAATAAAAAAATGTCGCCATTAAAAGGGATAGAAACATAGAGAAATAAAGAATAATTGCCGATGAGCTTAGAATGAAACCACCAATGAAATTTATATAATGAAGAGTTATAATTTGTGAAAATAAATCTACAAATAGTTATGTGAGGTATTACATTTAAAGCAATTATGTAGTACTAAAACTTGACACAAAAGGAAAATGAACATAATAATTATTTACCTGGCAACCTAAGACAATGTTTAAGTGTTGTATACAAACTCTTATGTGTAAAAAAGGGCAGATACACTCAGTTTTAAGTGTAAATGTAATGGATATCATTCTCACAAATAAATAAAGTTAATATAATGTGCTTGTTAGTAAGTCTATGGTATGTATTACTGTAGATGTGTAATGCTTGCCCTTGCCCATTTGCTGCAGTATAGCTTGACCCCGCCGTGACGCCATCACGACTTAAATTGTGTATAAATGCCATAAGTGACATGAGATAGACATCTTGGTTCTTTCACGTGATCGATGTAAAACACCAATACACGGGATACAATTTTTCTGGGGTAAACCAGTACTGAGTACACCATTTTCCGAGTACTACCCTTAAATTACCGACTGCTGGGCAAGGGTTACTGGTACCATTGAAGCGCTCTTCCGTTGAGCTATCGGAGCAGCAATATCGATGGTCAGTGTTCAATAGTTAAATATGCTTATTAACGAGGGTTTAGATGGGTCAACGATGATATCAGGTAAATTATCTAGTTTCGCATTCAATTTTGCATCGATTGAATCAAAGGTTTCATTTATAATTATCATATTTCCGGCCTGTGATGATTTAGAATGGTGCGGTTGGGCTGGTTAAAGTGTGTGGGGTCCAAAAGACACCACGTTTACTTTAACCAGCCCAACTGCGTTCATAACCACAACATTTATTATTGACATTTACAGCAATAGGTTATTATTTAATTTCTGAAATATTAAAAACACTAAATTTCATATCAGAACACCTTGCAATAATTCTTTCTCACTCATTTTGTAAATCGAACGACACGACCGTAGCCGGAAACAGTTATCATTTGACGTCATAATAACGCAGGAGATACAAGAGATCCGGGTGATCTTTGCGAAGAGACCTCTTTGTGCTTAGCGTGCTCGATGTAAAAAACCGATACACGGGATACAACTTTTCTGGGGTGAACCAATACTGAGTACACCATTTTCCGAGTACCACCTCATAGTTGATTTATTAAATCACTTTTGAACGTAAAATTGGAACGCCAATGACAACAATTAATATTTACACTTTTTCAACATATTGATTGTTTAAAGTGGCCTACAGGCACAATACAAAATAATTACATAAATAAACACTTTTTAATCTATATTAAGATCAGTTTTGACTTGAATAATAACTGCATTTATTTTGCAAGCCTTAGTAGTGTTGTTGTAAGCTGATTGAGTCGGATGTCGATTATCATTTGTTTTGTTAATTAGTTAAGACACTAATTGGCAAATCACGCGATGCTACATCATCACTGACATGCTATTCTGTGACGTTTAAAACATTGAAGTAGAAAGTTTAAAGTTTTGTTGCAGCTACGAAAATTTAAAAGTTAAGGATAATTGGCATCCGTCTCATTACAATTAGTTTTTATCACATGCTTACCCTTGTTTTCCGTGTAATATACCCATTACGAATATTTTTATCTTACACATGTGTAAGATAACTTATCAGACATTTCTATTGGCTAGACTTATCACACGCGACCTAGATATCCCTCCGCATTGTTTGTACACAAAATGGTTTAAACGCCAACAAATACTAACCTCAATAATGAAGCGGAAGGACTTCCGGGAGACAAATGGCTTACGAATCATAGTGCCAGAAAGCATCTTGTTCGAAAACTTACTGATAACAATGTTCCGCCAACCAGATAATGCAGATTACTAGTCACAGAAATATCCAGTCAGTCAACAAATACAGCCACATTAGTGACAAACAACACGAGAACATTTCAAACATCTCCATCTTAACAGGCAATATGCGACCAATGCCATAAAATTTGCTTGCCAGTTTAATCAGCTGTCGGTTACCAAAACACAAATATGAATTCCGCAGCACAGGTTTCTCATCACACGTACGTCCCAAGACGGTAAGAACAGCTTGTTCTCTGGAAACATTCTTGATGGAACTTTTTCAACATCAACATCCATGCAGTGCAGAGTAAGGCTTCGTCGTAATCATCTGCATGTTGTTAAAATCCATGTCCACTAAGAAAACGCTTTAAAGTCATCATAGAAAGCGACAGCGAATAACTTTTAAATCCGTGCACACAGTAAAACTTGACAGACGATGTAGGTCACATAAACCGCGTAAAAGCATGTACTCTCAGTGTGACGTCATCAAGTTGTGTACTTATTGTGTTTTAATGGTTAAAATTGTTCGTTATTCATGTTGTTCGATATTTTACTACACATGTTTATACTTGTGACTTGTTCAGCGCTTTATCAGAATAAAAACTTATAACTGCTAGCTGTTTTTGTCATTTTCATTTGGAACTATTTATATGGCGCATCGTTGACATTCCACTCAGTGTACGTTGGCTGTCAAACAATGGGTTTAGAAAGTGGAATGTGGAACTAAATTGGTAATAAAAACACCGTTTTAAGCATGTGATAAAAAAGATCTGACACTCGTTGTCATTTTATACAAGATTTTTATTAAACTCGTCCATGAAAGTTGTTAGTAAGCTCGCCAGAGGCTCGCTTACTAACAAATTTCATGAACTCGTTTAATAAAATCTTGTATTAAATGACAACTCGTGTCAGATCCTATATATAATATTAAATTTGAAGTGACGAACTTTACATAAATCGTGATAAGAATCTTCAGCAATGTCGGGGAGAGGCAAACCAAGGGGCAAGAGAAGGACGTCGTCGCCCCCCAGTGATTCTTCAGCATCAAAACGGCCAGTGAGTGAAGAGCAGCAGCAGAGCAGACAGGAGGCGAGGTCGTGTGAGATGGAGACGTTGTGTTTGGCTAGCGCCGGAGAAGCTTCAGGTGAGGGTGAAATTGTTGATTTAGATCATTACAGAGCATTGTTAAAAGAATCAAGATCCATCAATAATAATACCGATAGCAATGTCACGCAACGGTCTCATGTCTGTCATGATAAAGCAAGCAATGTTACTGGGTGTGGCGGTTTAATTTCATGTTTAACGCCAGCTATTTCGACTGATAGTGCAAATGTAGGTATTTGTGCTAGCTCGCAGGTAGAGGCAAGCATTTTACCTGAGCGCATAGCTGTCGCGGGAAAGGGGATCGAACCAGCCCGTTGTTTGTCTGATGAGCTATTTGTGCACGTGCCGACTGCCATTAGAGAGCGAAATGGAAATGTGAATACGTAAACATATGCATGATGCTCAAAGGTGCAATTGAGCTCCAAAGTTACTGTGCAGCTAACACATTTGTTCTCTCAGATTCAGGTTTACTTGAGGCTAAGAGCAAAGTCTGCAAAGACATAATTCACACCATTGAGAAATGCATTTCATTGTTTTTATGGCAATATTTATTAAGTGATACCCAGAAAAGACGGGGGAGTTATTGGGGTATATGGCTATTATTAGAGAAATGGCGTCGGGAGTAGGTCATGAGAACTGGAAAATGTATGATGAACAATTTAGGGTAAGGCAGGCAACTTCCCATTCATCTTGGTCTGTTATAAATCATGATTTGTGGTTTAGATGCATGCATATGCAGGTCAGGGAGTCTGTTAGTAGGCCAGTCGATCCGCCGACGCGTACATGTATATTGTTTAATGAGGGACATTGTACGTGGCCAAACTGTAGGTTCCCACATGTCTGTTTGGGGTGCGGTGGTAGGCACTCGAAGTCCACTTGTCCAAAATCCGAATGTGAATAGCCCTACCCCTGGTCGAGTATATTCAGGGCCAATCCGCAAGGCTAGTGTATCGCCATTGATCGATTACAGCAGCGCCTCTAGGGGTCAGTCCTTTCGTGGCCGAGGGGGATTCCAAAGGCGTGGTGCCGCATTTGGTACCAGTGGGCGTGGCCGCGGCATGGCAAGGCCATATTATGGTAGATAAGACTAAGCTCAGCCCAATTGATGCGAACGAATGACAGTCATGTGAAAACACCTTTCTCAATGATTACAATTCAGTCATAAATTTGGACATACACAACCTAGCATCTTCACCTGTAAATTTGACAGTTTTGTGGGATGAACTGCAATTTTATGATGGTAGTGATACTGAATAATTAGCTGGTTTTGCTAATGGTTTTAGTTTGCATTATAATGGACCACAATTAACCTTGGAATCAAAAAACCTCAAATCAGCTCTTGAGAATTCATCTATTGTCCGTCAAAAAATAGTAAAGGAGCTTTCATTACAGCCCTTTCGCCGAGCCACCGCTTAGTAATTTTAGGACGTCACCTTTAGGTCTGGTGCCAAAAAAGCAACTAAATGAGTACCGCCTGATACACTTGTGCTTTTGGGATTGGAGCTAGACACTGTTAAGATGCAGGTCAGAATTCCGCTCGATAAAATTGCTGAAATAATGGCAAAAAATAGAGGTTGTGTTGTCCAAAGATGAAATGACGCTCAGGACCATGCAAAGTCTCATTGGTTCCCTCATGTTTGCTTCTAGGGCTATTATGTGGGGAAGGCCCTTTTGTAGGCGTTTGATAAATTCAATTTGTGGTTTGTCAAAACCGCATCACCACTTGAGGGTGAATGCTAGATTTGGAGATGTGGAACAAGTTCTTTGCTAATTTCAATGGTGTGTCAGTGTTTCATGACAGATTCTGGTTGGCTAACGATGATGTACATTTATGGTCTGATGCGTCTGGTATAGCGTTTGGTCTATATTACAATGGCAGATGGTCATTTGGTGCGTGGCCGGAATATTGGGTTAAGCAGAAAATAACCAAGGATATTACTGTGCTAGAGTTTTTCCCAATTGTGGTAGCATTGCATATTTGGGGTGACTACTTCCGTAACAAAAAGATTCGTTGGATCTGTGACAACAATTCGGTGGTTAATATTATTAACACTCTGTCTTCGAAATCAATTAATGTTATGACGTTGGTCCGCGTATAAACTTTGCGCTGCCTAGATATTAATGTGGTGTTTAAAGCAGAGCACTTACCGGGTGCACGTAATCAGATCTGTGACGCAATTTCTCGTTTGCAGTGGCGGAGATTTCGAGATCTGGCACCGGGAGCAGACCAAGAGCCGTATCAGGCACCTCCATTCCTCTGGGACGTGTTCAGGCCAGAGCAGAGGCGCTTATAGCTAATGGACTGTCGACTAACAAAATGCAAACGTTTACTCGAGCGTTTCGAGCGTTTGAGCAGTTTCGTTTAAGTTACAATTTACCACAACTGTGGCCAGCCCCACAACGTCATATTATTTTGTTTATGGCTTTTTGTTTTGAGTCAAACTATTCACCTTCGACAATTAGCACATATGTTTCGGGACTTGCTTAATGGCATAAACTAAACGGTTGGTATGACCCTACGGGATATTTTGTCGTCAAAAAAGTGCTTGAGGGGTGCAAACGCACGCGAAAGCAAATAGATACTAGAATGCCAATAACTCAACCACTGCTTACAAAAACTTGGGTTGTCTTGATAGTGTTTGCTTTGATGCATACGAGGTGGCATTATTTAGAGCTGCCTACTTATTAGCATATTTTGCATTGCTTAGGGTAGGCAAAATTGTATTTACTACGGTGGCTATGTCAGAAAGGCCTTTGAAATTTGATGATGTTTATTTCGTAAGCAATGGTACTGCTTTATGTGTACGAATAAGGGTGTCAAAAACGCAGCAGAAAGGGGCCCCAGTAGTAATCAAGCTATCTTGTGCTGGTCTGCTGGACTGTGCAATTTGCAGCGTCAAAAAGTATCTGGCTATCAGGCCGATTGATACATCTTATCTTATCTTTGTTCATAAAGACTTAAGGCCATTTACGAGAGCCCAGTTTGCGGGTGTGTTACAGAGAGTGGTTGGGCAGTTGGGTTTGAGTTCCGGCGTGTGTAGAACACATTCGTTTAGAATTGGTAGAGCCACTCAGCTAGCTAGTGAAGGCGTGCCTCCTGAAGTAATTATGAAAAAGGGCCGGTGGAGGTCCGATGCCTATAAAAGATACATACGAGCGTAACACCTTTTAAACTATGGAACCTCCTGGTACATGACTGTCACTGTCCGAGTTTATCGCCAAAATTAAAAAAAAGAAAAAAAAAAGATTATATTATTTCAGACGTATGGATAGTGGGCGACTCGATAGTGAGATGGGCGGGCGAGCATGCCGTGGCAATTAATAAACCAAATCTTCGCCTTCCGGGTGACCTTGTAATTGACTGGATGGGCAAATCTGGTATGAAATGGGATGATTTTCACGCAACTATTCAGCTAAAGGCATTATTCGCAGCTCAACCGCGTATGGTCATAGTCCATCTGGGTGGTAACGATTTTATGTCGTCCAATGTTAAGTCTGTGAAGTTTAAAATTAACTCAAATATAGATTATCTAATTTCCATGTGTCCGGAGAGTACGATTGTTTGGTGTGATATTTTGCAGCGTCGTTTTTTGGCGAGGAAATGCGGTTGCAATGGAGGCTAAGCGTCGCAGGGTGAATCGTTTTGGACATTTCGCTGTGAGAAAGAGTGCCAAATTTGACATTTTAGATATCGATATTTCGGCTAAGGATCCCGGCTTTTATCGGCCTAATGGGGTGCATTTGTCTTTGATGGGATTGGAAATGTTTCTTTTCAGTGTACGAGAGTGTATCATTAAACATTTAGGTGGATAAATAATTTTGGGGGAATAAATTGATATTTATTCGTGGCGGAAAATTCTTTGTGGTCAGATTCGAGCCCTAAGGCGCATTAACGATGGCATTATATAACCAAGTATAACCAAGTACAAAATTCACTCACTACCCTGGGTGGTTTGCTGTCCTGAGTCAAGGTTTAACATCCTGGCCGGGATTTGCAATTTACCTAGGTTGAACTTTGTTTTCATGGGGCGTGGGTTGTTGTTCGTTCGAGTAGACACGCCCATGTAGGTTCCCCTGTATATATATTTTGGATACAAGCATAGACGAATGTTTTGTGCAGTGACACACATGTAGTTGTGTCGACACACATGTGGTTGTGTCGGTTTACAGACATGTTGTAGTAGTTGCATTGTCTGTATGCACGATAATATAGAATGACGGGATTTGTCAAAATTAGTACGTGTACAGTCCTCGTTGTAATAGTTGTATTGGGGCAAATGTACATGATAATACAAACAATATATTACGGTAGCACTAGTAGGCCGCCAGTGTTAGCGTAGGTCAGTGTGCGGTGGTTCTCAAATCCCAAATACATAACAGGTTCAGTGCCATTCATAACCGCGCGCTGGGGCTCGGATCTGGCCGCTGGGATTTTTTCTTCTGGGTCTCAGCTATGGTGTCGAACGATCCTAGCAAGGCTATCCGATTTCGCGATCAAACTATCCCAAAAACTTAATTTGCAACTGAATTCGATTTCATGCATTTATATCCATAATATGTATACAATGATGTATGGAAATAACAAATGAAATGTTAGTTGGTCTTTGTCCTTATTTTCCTAGGCGAGTCAATAAATAATACAACATGATTCGCGCTCCAAACATAAAAGAAAATGTTGCGTTCATCGGGAAAAAGTCGCAATTGCCGAAAGACCGTTTATTTGAGGAATGGAAGGTGAGGTGTAAATATTTCGCAATAAAATAGAGATGATGAAAATACAACATATGGTCTGACAAAATTGAGAACATGATAAGCAGCACATACACATCGGATTGTCTTGTCATCTAATAGTCTTTGTTTCTACTTGGCACAATTTATTTTGATATACTTGCCATAAAAAAAGTATGTGTCACAGATAACACTATGCTGACTTCATACTTGTATACACAGATGGAATATGATATGACGCATTCAAGTATAGATAACGATACTTAAAAAACAATACAATGATAACTTAAACAATTACAAATGTCAACATATTATTAATAGTCACATGTCATGCTGACAGTTTTATTTTTTCAGTGCGTCTGTACCTGGCACAGAGAATAACTCAAATAGAAAGAACAATTATGCCACAACAAGCTACAGTTTCCAACAATTACCTACAAGACACATAATCAATAGGAGGTAAGTACGATGGATGGAGAAAGTTCATCTCGTAAATCGTAGAGTTTATCGGTTGAGCCGAAGTGAGCCCAATAAATTCATTATACCCCGTTTACACAGGGACCGCTTCTACAAGGCTCTAAACGTGGTTTCGAATCTTGACCAATCGTGGTATCCTCTTGGTAGATCGAGAGAGGCTCTTCAGGAATGCGATAGAATCGTATCAGGATCGCGAAGATCGTGAAGCTCCATGAACCCGCCACGTTTATTTTGAACATGTTTAAAACAAGCGTAGTAGGGGCGTGGCTAAAATGAACCGGGATCAGAACGTAATGAGATCGACATATGCGTACAAGCACCCTGGAAGCATCGTGGCAAGATCTTCATTATCGTAATATCATAGTAGTAAAATCGGCGAATAATTGAACTAAGTTTATACCACGCTTCTCCCATACTTCCACTACGCTCCTGGAACGCTCAGGAAGATCACATGAATACCACACGAAGACCTTGCGCCGATCAAGCCGCGACAATATTTGCATGACGTCACAGATTTGCTGACCCACCCTTTGCCTTGATTTATCCATTCAAACTCTGAACGTTACGCAAGAAAGTATGCATAAACAACGTATTAAACGCCAGAAAAAAGCCTTCCAAAGCAACAGCAGAGGTAGCTGACG
This sequence comes from Mya arenaria, assembly GCF_026914265.1. Classification (NCBI taxonomy): domain Eukaryota; kingdom Metazoa; phylum Mollusca; class Bivalvia; order Myida; family Myidae; genus Mya; species Mya arenaria. The sequence continues at coordinate 73,068,839 of NC_069127.1, forward strand.
ATCCCTCTGTTTGTCCGTCGTCGACATCTGTGCCATCTCCATTTCCCGCCACGACAAAAATGCTTCAACCTCCGAGGAAATAAACGAAACATATATTGACGAAAAAAGCTCGACCAAACCAGAAGACGCAAGAAACTACAGACTGATCTGACAGAAGACGAGGAACAAAATCAATAATGGTAGACTGGCTCGCCGAAAACCCAGTTTTATACAATAATAAAACCTTAATGAGTACAACGATACAAATAGTAAGGATTTCTTGTGGAGGGAGCTGGCTTCCCGTAATGGAAATCATGTCGTGCTGATCAAGCAATGGTACAACAGTATTCGAACAAGGTAAAGGCGTCTCCGAAAACTACGATCTGGTGCTGCTGACCAAGAGCGGACTAAGAGGGACAATTGGAACCTCCGTTCGTTTGATTTCCTGCGGTCACGCATTATTGAAGTGCAGAATTTAATTGTTGTTAGCGTAAGTTCGGATTTTTTTTACTGTTTATCATGATAACGTGCAGTAGAAACAACTTGTGTTAAAGTCATTTTACTAAAGGAGAGATTTTTATATGATAACAATCATGCGTGAATGTCTCTAAATAAAAACAACTGCGTTGTCCTTTTTGCAGCTCGTGGAAGATTACGTCGGCACCAGCAGAAGATACAGAAACGGTGTCTTTAACTGACGAACATGCTGAGCAGAATGCCGAATGTATCGAACCGCAAGCAACAGTTGCCGTAGCCAAGCCAGATAATAGAGTCCGATCCACGGCACTAACCTTTTATAATATTTATCCTGCCACGTTTTTGATTTATATCAAATTCGTCGAGTACACTATACATCTGTTAAAACAGTAGTTTTGTAAAATAGGTCTAAGACACTAACATTTCAAAGTTTGGCTCATTTAACAAACTAATTGTCAGTTAAATTGTTATAAAAATATTTTACTTGTTCTGGAATAATTATTCTTGGCATAATTCAGTAGAATAAAGCCCATTTATGCCTACAGATATTTTGAAAATATATTTCACCATGTTAGGCCTCCAAGCTTTGGCTAGCCCAGGGAAATCAATCAACTAACTGACATTTTTAAACAAATAAAATTCTGGAGACAATGAGCCTGGTGAAAGACATAGACGTATTACTTATTCGCAAATATACGAAATACTTAATAAATAACTTGTTATATGTCTAATTAGAGCATTTAAACATCATTATTCATCAATCTCTTTCTGTATGTACGCTGTCATTTTGTGTATACATGCGTCATTAAAAGTAGGTCTTTTAACTCAATGAAAACTGGACGAAAGGAACGTGGGCTAAATAAAACTTTTGGATCGTATTGTTAGATACCGTTTTTACTTTAGCAATACCGTTGAAAGGTAATGTACACAGCACACATACTCTATTTATTTCTAAAACAATCAGAAAAACTGGTCACATGACAAACTGATCCCGAGATAAAACATAATGAACATACCTACTGCTATTTGTTCTTAATTTAAAGACGGAGAAAATGTCATCATGATATAATTAATTCCATAGATAACCTGACACAAACACAATACAAATAACCCCAATAAGCAGTTACCAGTCATATGATATTAATCATACATCTATATATATATCTACATCTATAATATCTGGACCATCTCTGTATGATCCTCAAACATCCACTTCAACTATTATCAGTTGTTGGTTCACTATTGAAACTGTTAACATGATTAAATTATTATTGTGTTGGATTGTGGTACAATGTCATTGCTATATTTGAAAAAATTATAAGATTTTTTTTCCTCAACAAAATATTCTCTGGCCTCCAACATACAGGATGGTGTGCCTTATCCATGTATTGAGTGAATTAATACCACAGGAAATGACAAACATCCTGATCATTGTTTGTGTCCATTTTAGACAATATAACTTCTCAAAAAAGAAGCAGGAATGAAAAACCTTTAAATGCCGGTACCTTATTTCTGAAAATTGAACAAATTACTTTGCTGATAAGGTATTCATTCATGGAAAGTGTGCACCCTCCATTTACCTACTAACAATATAATGGATCTCCTACACTTAACTAACAAGCAGCGTAAGATACGTGTATACTGCATTGGATGCATGCATGGCCATCAAAACATGACAACATTTTTGATGGTTGTCAAAGTCAAGTCAAGCCAATATTTGCGGCTCTCTTGTTTTGGTGTGTAGTCACTTTGAACTTGACATCATATTTCATGATTAGGCGAAAAAAAAATGGTTTGGTTCGGGTTACGTCCTTTTCAAGAACAGGTAGGGTAGGCTTTTTAATTTCTTTATTTTATTTTTATAAGGCTTTATGTAAGAACGTTATTATCATCATTGCAGAATTGCGATAAAGTAATATTGAAACACCCTTGATTTTTTCTTTCAACTGACTAAACAGTAATGCCGGTGCCTATTTCGTAGGTAGGGTCGGGTAACCCGAACCAAATGTGTATTTAGGCCTTACATAATTTTATTTTGATGCTCATTTCTGCTTGATGCAGTTTTCCATTTATTATTATAATTATTATTATTATTATTATTATTATTATTATTATTATTATTATTATTGTTATTATTATGTTTATATCAAAATCAGAAACCTAAGTAGTTTTTCATTTGTAACACAATGTGTATGACATTCATTGAATTAAAGCAGTTAAGGCTTACATCCATAACATTAATATTAATATTCATTAAAATCAAATCATTTATACTGAAGATTGTAAGCAATATAAAGCAGATATATAATTGTTTCTGGCAACTTTTACAAATATTGATGTTTACTATGTGTCTGAATACTGACTTTGGTAACTACTCAGGAATCCAATTCTATAATGTGAAAACAAACGAAAAACTCTTATTTTGTATATATCCATTACATATTCTGTGTAATAAACAGTGACTTGTATTTGAAAATAAGACTATATTTACCAAAAATGCTCTGCTTAAATCAGATTGGAATTCACAATAAATACAGATAAACAGTTTAAAGCCTTGAGTCTGAAATGTGAGTCAAGACCTTTAATAAATATGGGCCTGGATCCAACATATAAATGTAATTATCATTTTGTCATAGGGTGCATCTTAATGCTTTTTACTGTTGTGATTACAGGCCAGTCCCAGAACATGCCAGTCAGTGGACACACACAGGTCAGCGAACTGAGTAGCTCTTCTGTCCCACTCCTCCAAGGATTTTCAGGCTCCCCAGGGGTCACCCCTCACCAGGAGGCGAGACCACACCCACCTTCCATACTGCAGGCACTGTCCTACCAGCAGAGGGCCCAGGGATTAGGAGGAGGTTCTGGTCCAGGGGGTGCCCCGCCTGATCGGGCTTTCGGTTCAGGCCTACCCGGGCTTGACCCAAATCTCACCGCCGGTATACACATTGTGAGCCCTTGTTACCAAATCCCCGGATGATGGGAGAGGCCGGATTCTACTTTGTTGGTAGGTGTGAGACATACATTGTCTGTTTAGAATAACTGCTCTATTCCGTGAAATGTGTTACTTATCTTCCTAAACTTTGGCATGAGTGGGTGTTAAGTGATTTTTATAAGACTAAATTAGTTCATTGATGCAAATTAAGTTTTTTTTATTATTTTAATCTCGTGATGTAAGTTAATGGTTAGATATATAATGCCTTAACATTTCAATTGCCAATATTTACCTTTATTCCAGGAGTGGCTGACTTCTGTCGATGTTATGCCTGTGGCGGTGGATTTCACAATTGGCAACCAGGTGAGTCATGTTTGTGTTTTTTCTTTCCTTTCCAAAGTTGATCTAATTTGCGTTGTTATGTTTAACATCTATTTATTGTTTATTGACCATTTACCATCCAGAACCTAAATAAACGACTTTTGTCAATTCATGGAAGTACTGCGTTTTATAAACATTACGTTATAAGTAGTGAGCAGGACAGGACGTACGATACTGTATCGACACATAATTTATGTGGAAATTTCCTTAAAAAACGGATTTAAAGTTTTCTAGTTGAGCTTAAATTTGGCATTTAATGTTTTCATATTAAACGTAAGTTTGTTTATACCTTTTTAGGATCCCAATTATGGGAAGTTGAACAGGTTTTATGTATAAAAAGGGCAAAACCTTAATCGTTGGATACACGATTTATCTTAAATGGCCGATTGTAGCAGGACAGTCAGAGCCATCATTAAAATCAAAACCACGTTCTCTTAATTTAAAATAGACTATTGACATATCATAAACAAACTCAACTTTATACACTACTTAACGAACTGTTTGTAATTAAATAGTTCTAACTACCATTTAAAAACATTACTCTTGAATACAAGAAATGCGTCTGCAAGTCCCTGTCTCCCACACCCCGGGAATTTATTTAAAATGACATCGTTTGTTTGGACCTTTTTGTCTGATTATACAGAATTACCTTTTTTAAATGTTTGTTGGCGAGTGTTGGCGAGTGATGACAATGCCGGAAGGCCGTTACTGGCGACATGATGAAAATACTTGTAACTTACTTATAAAATTAGTTCTTATTATAAACTGTCGGGCAATTTTAATCAGGCAATATAGTACACTCTAAGTCTAATAGTGCCAATATGTTTTAAAAGTAGCAGTTTCTGCTTTAAAGATTTGTGATGCATTTAAAGATTTGTTATCTACTTGTTGAAACATTATACAGTTTCACAGTGATGTACAATCATGTTATTGCTGATATGCATCGAAACTTATTATTTTCCTTATAACTAGAAAGGTTTTATTAATAAGTACATCTCATGCTGATTCAAACATTGCCGTGTTTAGAATGTTTGCGATTACTTGATATCATAATAGCCTTAACGAAATACCTTTTCATACTTGAGAAGTTGAAGAAGAAATCCACTTAATTATTTCCTTTAAAGCTAAGATTGCCGTAGAGAAATCGAATTTTGTCAGTAAATATTAAGTATTTGTCTCCTTGGCAATGACGATAAATATGTGATGACTAACTTGTCTAAATATGTATGTGAATGATATCAGTTCAGAAATTGTTTGATAAAATAGAATTTAAAACACTACGGCCACATTGTCCTGTTGCTTATGTAATGTACGTCATAATGTGTATTGGTGAAAAGTATGGGAATGAAATAGTTTGATGTTTTAGTATTCTGAGTCAGTCTTTAAATGGACTTTCATTTTGTTTCAGAACTTTCAGTACATGCATAATCATAGTGTTATTGTGTTATTGTTACAAGTGCTATTATTATGTTAGTGGGTTAATTTTATCATAATTCTCATACTATACTAAATACTTAAACATTTATGAATCTTTATAATACCATCCGTACTATATTATGTATATGAAAGTTTAAACTATACCCTTAAGTCAAACGATGTGAAAATAAAAATCATTTATTTTCAAGACAAAGTCCGATAAATACAGCGTTTTTTACATTTATTATAAACTAGGATTAACATGGTTATGAAAAATTATAATGCATGACCAATGATTGGAAATAAAATGTATCTACATGTAACATTTACACCAAAATATTTTGATAAGATTTGAAAATAAGACCAATAAAACATATAACTTCAGGTTGCAATAGTATCTGTTTGAACAAAGACGTTTGTTTTAAATACATTTTCAATAAGCTAAATGACCAGTGAGGAAAACAAAATACACGAATAAACAATTACAAATTGCATAATTCAAGTCATTTACGACTGCAATGGGAATACTTGACAGGCATATTACGTTTCAAGCTTTTAGTGATCGTAAACATGGGCGGTTTGTCTCATTACAAGTTCTTTGTGGCACACACTCATTCATCGGCCGGTTTGAAGAATTAGGTTTCACGATGATTACCGCTTAAAAATCCAATTGTGTCATATCTTTTTTTGGTGAGTAAAATATTAAATGAACACGTTCATTATATTTCTTTATAACTAAAACCTGAAACTGACACCAAAATTAATAAATAGTTGACCCGCCCTTTGTGTAGTCACATGGTATTTTGGCGCAAAAACTAAACTGCTCAGGCGTTAGTTTCATTAAATAAGAGTTGGTCAATAGTAAATGGTTGCGACTTTGTGAATATGTTATAAAAGCAAATTATAAATTATGTTTGTACAAAAAAGAAAAATCATCGAAACATGAACGTTTAAGATACTTTTTTGTTAAAAATCAACAAATTGTTGATATTTAGATTATTAGAATTACCTAGGTATGTTTGCATAGTGTATAACTTTACTGGAATGACCACGTTAAGTTTTCTAAGTCAAATAAAGGAAAAAGACTTCAGAGTTCACGAGTTTGGCTCAAACGCAAAGGAATTTGGTCAGATTGTGTTTTTATTTTTCAAACAACCATGTTCAAGTTTGATACTTGCAAAATATCCAGTCAAAAAACTAGGTTATTATGTCAAATGTGTAACGTCTTGTTGACACTCTAACATTCACAATTTATACCCGATATCCATTAAATAATTGAAACAGGTTTGTTTCTAAGCGCAAACAGGCTCGTTAAAACCATGTTAGCCATCCAGTTATCTGCTCTCTTATGTTTTGAATATCCTCGTCAGCACTTTTTTTTAAATTATTTGTGCTTCTTATGCAATTTGTATTTTCTTTAAAATAAGGTGAATGTTGCTGATATGCTTAGTTTTTAATATATCGTATGTTTTGATTTTTTGTGTATGCTTGATATTAATAAACTTCAAGGCAAATGTGACTTTATTTATTAATACACGTCTAAAGACGCTGAGCCAGTTATCTCCCTTGACAAATGAAGTATTTTAAGTACTTTTAACTTATGGACGTATTAAACCTATTTTCTCTCAATAGCAGGATCTTTGATATCTCCCTTGACTAATGTTGTGGTTAGCACACTAGCATTTTACTCGATTCATATACATATTTGGTGATCGCACTTCACTATAGGCCAATGATAATCGTGGAGTTTTCAAAATTTCCGAAGCTTAATTCTATGAAGATCAGTCATGGCGAATAACAAGTTTTGTAGAGCAGGTTTTTGTCTCTCAACAATCGGAAATCGGTGGCTGTACCCTCTACACTTTCGCTTAACAGCTTAGAGCGCCGTTGTCTGAATGCATTTGAGGCTTACGTCATGTACTCGAACTTAAAATAGATTTGTTACCAGGGTAAGCGAATCGTATTTAAAATCAAAATAAACCTGAGCTATTACATGTTTATTAAAGGTTAATTTCCCCGTTTTTGCCTTTTTCAATTGCTTAAACATACACTGGAACACACACGCACGCACGCACGCACGCTAACACGCACACTCGCACACACATACATATACAGGGGTATTTATTTACTCATGTTGTATGTTTATATAAAACAAGTACAAATTTAGCAACTGCATTCTTAATGGTTGCACAGTCGTCAAGTTTTGGGTCAAGGGTAGCAAATTATAAACAGTTGTAGTATATATTGTTTTTCACCCGTGGTAATTCATTTCACGGAAAAGCTACTAAAATAACTCAGTTTTTGGAAGAGTTTGCTATAAACCTTTGTTTGACATTCCGCTAGTGTATTGTATCGATATAAAATAGAAACAATTTAGTGTATCTATATTTAAACATAGTTTATAAAAAAAAGTATCATAATATTATGAAGAAGGATTTTTGCCTAATTAACGAATATAAATACAGGTACGCTAAAGGTAAGACATAATTTATTTAACAAATATGCCTTATTATATCGAATTAAATACTATTAGTTTAAAAAAAAACACGGAGCATTTAATCAAAATAAAAGGACACCAAGAGGTTGCATACAGGTGAGCTGTTATTTGTATTTGTACTGTTTTTAATTTAAGTGTAATGTACTTTGATTACATATTTACTTTGCTGTTATATTTTGTATCATTATGTCATTTTTCTGAATAATGAAGCCTCCATTAAGTGATCGTTCAATACAAAAGTGTTTTTCAAAGTCTTTGACGGTAAATAAGTCATTAACTAAATGGTTTTTTATCATTTGGAATATCGACATGAATACAAAAGTTGTTTATTGAAACCAAAAATGGAAATTTTGATATCTATTTTTACCTATTTTGGAACAGTTTGGAAATTCCCTAAAATATTAATCGTATGTTTGATCTACACGTCTCTACACGTAGTCATATAGTATTATAGTAGAATGTAATGTTTTTTTGAACTAATAGCAAAGGCTGCCAACAATTTCGATATGTTCACCGTAATATGGGAATGTTTATTAATCATTCCACGACTGCATCGTTTGGAGATCATGCTTTAAGTTTTCTCAACATTAATTTGAAGTTTCAACTTATGGCAAAACACAATAAGCAAGACACAAACAGTTGCTGTAGTCATATCAGTTAAGGGTCTTTTACCAGTTTTTAATATCTCGAAATATTTACTTTTTTCAAAGGTATTCTTTCATTTCTTACAGTTGCTTTATTGATATGGCCCCTGGGCTCATGACTGGTTTATTATTGTTCATATAATGAAATATGTGATGTATGTTCTGTTGAAGATTTTATACATATTTATTTTAGCTCTACTTTGTGGAAAGCGAAGAACTTATTTGCAACACTGTATGGCTCGTTTCCTGGGTCAAACTCACCAATACTGAGTTTATATGTGCGGCCACAAGAACGTTCCTCGAACGGAGATCGAAGCCGTGACCTCTTGGTCGGGAGAGGCGGACACTCTACCTCTGATTCATCCCGACCGATATTTTCTGAAGCTAAAGGTATATTTCATAGTATTAATTTGCGGCTTAATGCTATCGTAAAGTTGCATGTATATTTACTACATCAAACGAATACCACTGTAAACCATTTTGAAGATAACTACAGCTAGTGGTCAACAATTCGAACAGGTAGTCTTACCACAGACCGCCATCATGCAACCTTGTGTAACGTGCGACGTCAAAGACGCAACAGATCCCATCAGCGAAAAGCATGATCGACCCTGAAGGGTTCCGCTGGTCTTTATATACAGTAAATTCTCAATCCACACAAAGCCCGGGCTTTGCTAATCTGCATATTACCAACCAAGTAAACATACGTACTATGAACGTACTTCCGTCTATAACGGAATATTATACTATGAACGCACATACGCCGCCTACAGCGGACTGTTTCATGACTTCCCCTCCGAGAAGACTCGTCCCGAGTCTTTGCCTGGGAAACTCGTGGGTAAGGTAACTCTGATTCGGCAGTTGTCAACATCCCACCGCTGCAACCATTTGTAATGTGCGACGTCAAAGACGCAACAGATCCCATCAGAGAAAAGTATGCTCGAACCTGAAGGGGTCCGCTGGTCTTTATTTACAGTAAATTCTTGACCCACACAGAACACGGGCTTTGCTAATCTGCATATTACTTACCAAGTTAACATACGTACTATGAACGTACTTCCATCTGTAACGAAACATTTTACAATGAACGCACATCCGCCGCCTACAGCGGACCGTTTCACCTGTTTTTTGAAATTTATTTTGGCAAGGTTTTGAACAATTGTTATCAGGTTATCGATGTCCCAGTATCATAAGACATAGTCAACCATGCCTGCATAAATCAGATACACAGGCTTTATTAAGGCTACTACACATAAGTTCCCATAAAAGCGAAATTAACGACATTAACAAATAAGTTCAGGTCAGTCATATAAGATTTGGAAGCATATGTGAGTCCCATATATAGATAAGACCACATTTTATAAGAATATGTTTGACAAATTAAATCCAAAGTAAAGTATTGCTACATAAATTTACATCTGATATATAATTCCTCAACATAATTGTGTCCATAATTGTTGCTAATTGTGGGTACAATTCTATTTATTAACATTTTTGTCCGTGGGACTATTTAGGTTTAAATATACAATTAACCTGCCCGTTTGTAGAGTCCCGCCCGTTTCAGTCTTACATTTGATCAAATGTCGTTTTCATTATTTGCTTGTAGAAACTCTGCATGGCACATTTGCTTGTTATCCCCGTGAAATATAATATATAAATATCGCATGGCTTCCAGTATGACAGAACATAATTATCGGTTAACAGTATTTAACCGAATGTTGACAATATGTATTGTTACACTGGTAGACATGCGATATTTATTTTAATATAACGAACACAATTACATATAGTCCTCTCACTATTACAATAACTACAACAAGTTTTATCAATTGATTGTGTAATTATTTCTTTAACAATTGATGGAAGTCTAAAATGTAAGAAAGACAGAATTGATACACAACAAGTTGCAAACACCGAAGGTGACAGATTTACAACACATTTTAATAAACGCTTTCCACCTCAGACTAGCTAAACCAAAAGTGTATCTTTTAGACTCTTGTGCTATGTGACAGTTTAATGTCAACTGATAAAAATGTGTGGCAGTATAGAAATTCCACATGACTTCTAGTATGACAATGTTTATTACCAACATGAGGAAAATGCTGTTAACCGAGGCAAAGGAAATAAATACTTAATATTGACCCAGACGTTAGTTCACATTCTTACAGCGGCAAAACGTACTTGTCTTGGTTTAATAATTGTTGAGTAAGACCTTCTTAACAGACAGCTGTTGGCATCCGCTTGTACAGCTCTTACTTACTGTGTGTATTATTTTAAGTTTTTTTTAAGTTATTAAGGCATTGGAGCATAAACTGTAGAAATATAATTCTTACAGCATATATGATTTATTATTTACAAACATAGAACAAAGTAGTGAAACGTAAAACAGATGTATAATTAAGGTATTAGGAAGAAAAATCATTACCTACTTACCCAGACTTAAAACTGTAGATAGGGAAACGCCAAACACAATATTTATTAAATTCTGGCCTTATGACATTTATACTTACATTGTCATTTTACAGCAATGAAAACTGTATAATTGATTAACATCCATCAATGACCTATTTTTGGTTTCAAGCTTGAGGAAAGACCGTAAACAAGAAAGAGAAGTGGCCATGGCCTCCATACAAGGTAGTCAAGGCGTATGCCTCAAATTTGTCCACTTATAATATATTAGATCGCAGTGTGATATACAAATAAAGTAGTTGTCTTCAAGTTGATACTTGCTCCGATGAGGCTAATAATGTTTATACTTCTTGGTGAATGTTAAGCAGGTTACCTACCATCCAAGTAATTTATATTTTACTGCCGCTTCAAGGCAGTGCAAGGCATTTATTTTTTAAGATATTTTGATGATATGTTACCTGTGATTGACATCTTGTGGCTCTGTTTGTCTCTCGTCAACACTGTTCCTTCTAACAACATCCCAGTTAATTATTTGACTGTTGAGCTTGTAATTGTTTTTATTTTCCCATTGCTATGATGAAACAACAAATATTTGAATAACGGCACAATTCAAAAACTACTAAAGGAACTAATCTGTCATTCTTTCTTTATTGAATATTATAATAAGCACCCATGTACAATAAGTACATAATAAGTACCGTGACTTGCTTGGAGTTCGAATATGAAATCTCTTAAATATTTTCAATGGACAAAATTTGGACTGTTATCTGTTAGAATGACAATGAAACCAATCAAAAATTATTTGGTTTGCACAGAGCATCATTGAATTAAGTTACATGCCTTGCAATGTGCAGCGTCACATACACATATGCGACAGCTACTTTAGTGCATTTCAAAGACAAAAAAAGTGTTGTACTCTCTGGTTTGTAGAATTTTGTAAAATATTGATTAATTTCATATTTTCTAGGGCGATGCTCATCAACCGGCAAGCCTGTTGTTGAAGAATCTAACTGTAAGTATAAGTTTGGGTCTGAATAATTTGAAAATTTAACGCAAATACCAGAATGAATTAACAATAAAATCTTACCATCATGCAACACCTCGAAACCTTCCGGACGTAGCATGAACTGTTGTTGTAAAATGGGAACACGAACTCCTCCGAAAAAGAAGGCATACTTTTGCCAGTCTAACAGTCCGTGCAATTTAGAGTGTGTACCGTGGGCACAAATCGAGCGGACAAACAGAGCGCGACTTTTTACAGCTTCCACACGGCACTCACAAAACTGTTGTTAATATCAAGCCATGTGCTTTTAAAATGAAGATAAGGGGTCTAATAGACAGTGTTCCTGTCCACTTCATAACATATCAAACGTATGCTTTTGAAATATCTAGATAAATGTCCAAGACATCGTGCGGAATTGTACGGATTATGTCCTTTCCACGCCTCAAATGTAATCTCCCATGAATACATATAGTTCGAAGAAGTTTGATGTGGCATGGATAAAATGCAGTTTTTCACATAAAGACATTAAAGCTATAGTGAACAAATTGCATTAGTCATATTTTGAAGTCAAAGTTCATATAGCGTGCTCGTGTTGCTCTATAACCGAAACTGACTGGATAGATTTGAACAAACTTAAATTTTGCTCACTCTCTCTGTATATGCAACACGCTTGTTGAAGTCACGCCATGCCGTGGTATGACAGATAGTAATATCCATGACAGTAAATGGTTATTGCACGTTATATATTTTCTTTACCACTGAATGCATTTTAAACCCTGGATTTTTTTCCCAAATATTTGATTTTTTTTCCCTTTCTGTAAGTAGTAACGATTTTAGAGCATACATCCTTGACATCATAACTCTAACCATGTGTTTGATTTACACCAGATCCGGTGCAGGAGAAATGCGACAATAATTGTGAAAACGATGGGAACATCATAGGTAAACATTTTCCATGTTTACACCTGTTCTGCAGACGGTGTCGTGCTGATCCACTGCTGACAAGTCGTTGTAAAGTTTGTAACGACGAAGTGAAAGATTATCATGCACTAGATCTTACACCACCAATGCTCTTGAACGGCATAGAAAGTGTCAAAAAATGTCCGTTTTGTAGAGAAAACGATTTTAGAGTCTGTAACTGGCCTTGTGGTCACTGTTTATGTGGCAGATGTGCCAATAATAATTTTGTGTGTAAAATTTGTGAAAAAACTGTTAGATTTCAATATATGGTTGATGCAAACAGTTTTCATGGAAATGGCGAACAATTTGGAGATAAGTTTAATCTTGAACGTAATTCGGATATGTTTGACCGCCAAACAGGGCGTATGAAATGCTCACAATGTCAAAAGTTTGCAGTTCGAATAGTGTATAGAAATTGTGGTCACTGCGTATGTACAGGCTGCTCAGTTGATAAAAATGGTCGTTTTTGTGGAATTTGCAAAAGCCCCGTAGTGCAGTTGTGGCCCAAAGAAATATGTTTGAATCCAATGTCTTATAATTAGAAGCAACAACCCAAGGCTGGTACATTTATTCATAAAACATCTCGTCATTTTTTAATATAAAACGATTTCCTAAAACTTTCATAGTCAGTAATAGCCATTGTAAAAAAACAACAACAAACAAACATGTATAACATAAGAATATCTATAGAACATATCATTAATAAAAAACACAATATTTTATTTATTACTAAGTTTTTGTATCACATAACCAATGTGAAACTTAACTTGGGAATATAGTATGGAAATGACTACGTATGTTTTATAAATATCGGCCCAGTTAAACAAGTGTAGCAGTATTAAATATCTTGTGATATTCATTTGCAGAAATAGTAACTGCAGATGTAGACTCTGCCTCTTATCTCAAAGATAAATTTACCTGTACTTGTACTATCAGATGTTGAATTCAACGTCAGCGTACAGTGTCCCTTAGTTTGATAACAATAAGCAGAGTTAGTTGACACAAAACAAGTAAGTCAGTTACAAATGATAATAGCACAGACCATTATTAAATATGTACTTTCAACGTAATTTAATTTTAAGGAAATATATGGAAATATACCCTATGATTGAGAACATTTTGAACTACAATCATTCTCTTTGAGTGGCTGTTAACCCTTGGCCATTTGATGACAGCTATGGGTATAGGTCAATGGATCAAATTATTACTTCACGGTCGTCCGAGGTATATATTTGTCCATGATATCACCTTAAAAAGAACTGATGTAGGTATATGCCAATTGTTCTTCCATGTTTCTTATTTATGATTTTTGTTTATGTGTTATATGTCTTTGGCGTTTACCCAGTGCCATTAAATCGGGTTTATCTTTTGCTACTGATCTTGTTTATGTAGTTTTGCACTAAACTATGAATCTTCAGTCACCTAGTGGTAGACCTTGACCGGTTGATTGCACCCATTGCTGTTGGGTCAGTTTTTTAAAAGTCAGCAAGTGTTATCTGCAACGTTTTGTCTGCACATTAAATTGCGCTTTGATTTAGTTAGAACCATGCAACAGTTTTTGTTGTCCTTGAGCTGTTCATGACCCCTATGATTATGGTGATTGTATGTCAAAGGTCAATGTCATATTTAAGACTGTTAAGATTTCTTTTGCCGCATAATTACACACTCGAAAACAGTTAGACCTAGGACTATGTAACATCGGTGATAGCTTGTTTTGACTTATAAATAACTCTATTGTATTCGGCATCAGTAAAAAAGGTCAATGTTACATATAATGTCTTTTACGTCTACTTTAACCAATTAATGCAGCCTTGCAACTGTGTATTACAAAACGTTACGTTCAACAAAAACAAATTGTTTTAATATTGTTTGATATTGAAAATATATATGTCAAACCAATGAAATCGGTTATTAAGATTCAATACGTACAACGCTTAATCTTTAACAGCATAATAGACATGAGGTGAAAATTTCGTTCGCTGGATCAAAATCACTGCATGTCATGAGAACCGTTCATAAATGAAATGTGCAACAAAATAAAAATCATAGGAAAATTAAGATAAAACTGTACACATAAACACTTCTTAGTGTCACATAGGCCACTGTAAATTATGAAGTTGGCCTTATCAGATAACAACAACAATGTTTTATGTCACACACTTAATTGAATGTACTGCTGTAAGCAAGAATGTTTATGAGTCATTTAATTAACCCATTCATTCCCAGTGATAAGAGTATTGGGTCGCACAATTTTGCCAGCTTTAGTTACATAACTTTGTTGATCATTTAACTGTTTTTGGAGGACGCTGTTTCTGCAGCTTTGTCATAACTAGGCTGCTGGGAAACATTAAATTGATGTGATGTCTGGGCTTAGATATGATTTCTGGAGTCTGCAATGACATTTGGGCTAAATTCCTTTATATGTGGGAATTTCTCATTTGTATGATTTAGTAATTGCCTATTTCGACGGTAAATGCCACCAACCCTAGTTTCAACAATGTATGACTTGTCATTGTGTTTTGAAATAACTTGCGCAGGATTCCAGAGTTTTGTTGTTTAAAGTCTTCCATTCTCCTTAAAGGTTTTAAGTGTTTAGATGACCTATCACAAAATGTTGTGTTTTTTTATTTGACTTTGAGCTGCTTATTTTGTTTGGGACAAATTTGGTACTGTCGGTCTGTGGCTGCAACTGTTTGCTTGTAACTGATAGTATGGATTTGTTTCTCTTGACCATTAACAATTGTACTGGTGAATATCTTAAGTCTTGAAAAGGTGTGTTTCAATATTCAAGAATTGCTATGTAAGGGTCAGTCCTAAGGTCTTGGCCTTTTGAAATAGTGTTTTGACTGTCTTGACCATAACCTCTGCTAGACCATTGGATTGGGGTCTAAACGGCGAAGAAGTCACGTGTTCGAGAGTGCAGTCCCTTGCAAAATCTTTAAATACGTCTGATGCGTATTACATGGCATTGTCTGAGTAGAAAATGTTAGGAACTCCAAATCTAGCAAAATGTTCTTTCAACTTTGCTATTATCGTCAAACCGCGTGTTTCCGGTAATTTGTTTTCTTCAAAATGTCTACTGTAGGCGTCTACAGTCAACATTCAACAAGTACTCGTGTCCGTCAAAATAATATAAGTCGCTGTAAGCATATTGCCATGGCCATGTTGGCGTTTTATGGGGCACTGAAGGTTCTTTGACATTTATGCTCTGTGTTTCAGACAAACAGGACAGTTCAGTAAATAGCCAGTCATTTCTTTTACCATTCCAGGCCAGAGGAATGCATCTCTTGCACTACTGACTGTTTTATCTACACCCATGTGGCCTACATGGACTTTTTCCATAAGTTCCGTGCGTGAATGCTTTGGAATTAATATTTTCTGCTCTCTAAATATCAAACCATCCCCAGTTAAAAGTTCATCCCAATGATTGAACAATTCAATTAAGGAGCTGGTACAACCCTGCCTGGCTTCGGGCCAACCCGTTTCTATAGTCTGTTTTATGGTTTTCATGTGAAATACAGTTTATCTTCAGTATATTCACATTTAACTGACCGTTCCAAGGCGTCACCTAACAATCCCTGATAAACACACCTAGTTAATTTATATAGTATATATGTACTGTGTTGTTTGTGGAGTTCTGTGCCGTTGTAAATGTTGTGAATATGCAAATCTAACCCTTCCATTGCGGCTAGCTGATTGTTCATTGGCTGAAAGGCTGAAAGGAACTCATCTAAAGGTACTTGCTTTCCATGGACATATTTGACCTCAACGTCATATTTTTGAACCATGAGCAACATTTTCTGTAAACCTGTAATCGAGGGGGTGCTGCAGACATTTTTTCATGATTGTTGCAATGGATCATAAACTATGATCTTTTGTCCATAAACATACCGATGGAACTCTAGGCAACCAAATACTACTTCGAGTATCTCTCGCTCAATATTTGCATATGCACTTTGAGTCTAAGTCAAAAGCAATAGGAATGCCATCTTACAAAATGGCTGTATCAACACCATATTTGCTGGCTTCACATTCCAAGATAACTTGTTTCTTATTGTCAAAGTATGCAAGTACAGGGTTTTTTGTCATCTAGACTTTCATTTTGTTGAAAGTGTCAATTCGTGGCTAGTCAAATAAGAACTCTGTGTGTTTTTAGCAACATGTGCAAAAGACTTTTATCCTCGGCTAAATTTGGTGAGAACATCTGTTAGTAGTTCACCATCCTAAGAACAGTTTCTAGCTCTGCGCTATTTTGAGGTATTTGCAGTGACGAAATTGCTTTGACCAATTCACTTTCAATTCAATTTATAACCTTCTTGATTTTTTTCACGATTGAACCGTACGCCTATTTGACGTGCTCTATCAAGAACAGCAAATAAGTTTCTGTTGTGTTCAAGCTTTGCTCTCCCAAGACAAGAATATCGTCAACGACACATGCCTTCGAAAGTGTTATCCATTGTCCGTTGCCTCACATCTAAGCTCAGGCCAAACGGCATTCTTTCGTACTTATACCGTCCACACGGAGTACTGAATGTCGTAAGATATGACGACTGCTCATCTAAATTTATAGACCTGTATGCATGTGTAACATCGAGAACACTAAAATGGTGTGCACCGTTAAACCTACTGGTGACGTCATCAAGTGAACGCATAGGGCAATGGGGCCGTTTGTTAACTTGTCAGGTTTTAGCTTCTCAACTAAGGAATTCACCCAATCAGTCGGTGTGTTTTTAACCTTAGTCACAATGCCCTCCCTTTTCGTACGGTCCAGTTTGTCCTGCAGTCTAGTCTTTATAGCTTCTTGGACACGTCTAGGAGATTAACCCTAGGTTCTGCATCAGGTTTCAGATACAGTTTGCATTAACCTGGCTTGGTGCCTATACCTTTGGAAAGGTCACCATAGTCATTTAAGACTGTTCGCTTGTCAAGGTCATCCTCCTCAATGTCAGTATGACAAGTTTTGTGCATGAATTTACACCTAACAATTGGGACGCCGGGCTGTCTACAACATGCAACTCGGGGTGAATTACGTTTGACTTGTAGCGGCATGCTTATTTGAGTTAACCCACTACTGATGATTTATTGCCAGTGTAGCTTGTGAGAGTTTACCCAGGTGCTTGCAATTTATGTGAAATACAATGTTTCCTGAACATGTAAGTGAAAGAACCTTTACTGTAGAACCTGTATCGATTTTAAATTGGATGTTCAAATTTGAACGACCAATTTCAATATTAACAAAGGCATGATCTTGCAAAGTGGTACTTTGTTGCTGTTCCTTGTCTTGTTCGATTCATTATATGTTCTCTTTGTTACAAGATTAATGTTCTTGCTTTGGGGCTCCATCGTCCGCATCTGCTGTTTGTTGTATTCAGACTGATGCAATTTGAATAGTCTTGTCAAGGGTAAGTTGTTTTCCTTCATTGATCAATTTCTGCCGATTTCTCCAACTTATATAAGTAGATAACTGATTCTTCAGGTTTCCCTTATAAGGGTCTAGTAAATTTAAATGTACATGTTTTGCGAATTGCTCCCATTCGTCATCTGGGTTTCTTTCATCCCATCGCATGATCGGAGGTGCGATTCCCGCCAATTCCATACTCATACAGATGAATAATTCCAGACAAGGTCACATTTGTCATAAAGTTTTCTTTTAACACCATGAAATGATGACTGTGAGGTCGTAGTCAAGTGACTATTAGATAAAAACGTGTGAGGTTATTTCATATAGAAATACTAGCTATGTTATACAACTTTTTCAAAATTGAACTGCATGCTCAGACCATGCGGGCCGATATATACACCCTGTATCACGTCTTATTTGGTGTGCAAACACGAATCCGTCGATACCGCGCGTCCAAAAAGGCGTCATTTCGTAGTATTCCATTTTTTTATATACTTTTTTATTTATTCCTTTATATGTTCCCATTTCAGTATGATTATTATTTATCGCTATCTGTCAAACTTATTTATAAAGAATAACTGGAAAGTATAACTATGCTACGTACTTTTCTGTATTAAAGTCAAGGGGGGCTACTCCAGCAAACAGGTTAGCAGTTACAGACTTCACTTTATTGAGCAAAATAACAAAAACATTGTTTTATATCTCAGCAAATAATTGAATTGCTAATAAAAACCAATAATTAAATGTCAAAGCACAGAAATAAAATCCCGTAACAATCATACATCCGAGGTTGTATTTGATGGAAAATGCCGAATCCATAAACGGTACTATTTATTACACGTATAAACAAACCGTCTTTTCTAGTTTATACGTTACGCGACAATTTTAAAAACATGGTCGAAAGTGAATGTTCTAAGGAATTTTCAATATCTTTGCAAAAATGAGGGAAGTCCGTTAGTCAATCGCTATCACTATCGATGATGCGAATTTGCCTTTTTTGTTTTGTTGACCTGTTCATGTTGATAGAAATGTTAAATTTCATCATCTTCGAATTGGTAAGCAATTAACTAGATTATAGATTGATCAAAAGTGTTTTCAGCTAAGAAAATGTTCCTCTCGCTCATTCTCATGTCTCTTTCAAGTTCATATTCCTGGATATTTACCTGCAGTCTGTGGTGGGAGTAAAAAAAGGTCATGTTATGTATTTAAAATAAGACAGTTTTTTCCCAGTTATTTTCGAAACGCTATATATATATATATATATATATATATATATATATATATTAAGTAACGCGAAAGTAGTTCCTTGACCTCACCCGAAAAAGCATGATAAGAAAAAGACTGTAAGTGATACGGATTTTTCGATGCGGATAGCTGTAATTTTGCTGATGAATATGGAAAAGAAAAGTAATTGTACATAATACACGTTAATATAACTTTCTTTAAACTTGTTATAAACTAAATAAAATAATAAAAGATGGTCACACAGTTAATCAGAACATAATATGTAAAATTTAAATGAAATTGGAAGGTTCGCTTCGCTCTCCCGCTCTTCTAATCTTCTTTATTCCTGTATTATATATCATTTTTTTTTTAACTTTACCTGAAGTTTGAATCATCTGTCGCAATCTGCAACTAGGAAAAATATGTTGTTTAATTTAATGTATATTTTTTTTCACTCATGCGTGTTCAGTTAAGGAATAAATTGCGTTATTGATGTCATTATCGGGGTATAAACGCTGATGGGCTGGTAAAAGTGTGAAGTCTTAAAGTTCATTATTTCTTTCCAGAATAGTTAACAAAATATGTAATTTCATTTAAGAAAACCTTACAGTAATTATTATCCACCATGCTGTAAATCAAACGACCCGACCGGTTTATACATTTTACCGCTTCGATAAAAAATACCCAAAATACAGATATTTTTAATGTAAAACTGAATCGCCAAAAAACAATACATTTTACAAATAATAAACTAACACTTTTCAACATGTTGATTCCAAAATTTCGTGGACTGCTAAACAAATGCAAACAATAGTATGTTAGTCATATTATACGCGATGTTTCGCGTTCCGAAACTATCTCACGGTGTTGCGTTCATCGGAAAATACTCGCAATTGCGAAAAAGCTGTTCATTGAACGAATGAATGTTAAGGTGTAAACATTTACTTTACTTTATGTACTTGTTTGATACCGTATTTGGGCTAACTTCTTTGTAATTTCAAGGATTGAAGATTATTTATATTATATAATTATATATTCTGCATATGTAATATATTATTTTATGAGATTGAACTATAATATCATTCTGAATTTTATTTCATTTTTATAATTTACCTGATTGTAGATATACTGTTCCAACTCAGACTGAAAAACATGTGCACTTTGGGAGTCTGTTTGTTCCGTTTATGTAAATGTATGCATGTTAGAATTATAACCATTCTGTCTATTTAATCATGTGCACGTAGGAAATCTGTTCTGTTTATGTAAACATGAATGTTAGGAGTATAATCATCCTGTTTATTTTAACATGTATACGTTGGGAGTCTAATTGTTCTGTTTATTTAAACATATGCATCTTGGGAATATAACCGTTCTGTTTATTTTAACATGAGCACGTAGGGAGTCTTATTGTTTTGTTTATGTAAACAAATGGATCTTGGGAGTATAACCTTTCTGTTTATTTTAACATGAGCACGTTGGGAGTCTCATTGTTCTGTTAATGTAAACATATGCATGGTAGGAGTATAACCATCCTGTGTATTTTACCATGTACACGTTGGAAGTCTAATTGTTCTGTTTATGTAAACGTATGCATCTTGGGAGTATAACCATTCTGTTTTTTTAATCATGTACACGTAGGGAATCTATTTGTTCTGTTTATGTAAACTTATGCATGTTAGGAGTATAACCATTCTATTTAATTAAACATGTGCACGTAGGGAATCTTTTTGTCCTGCCAATGTAAACATACGTGTTGGGAGTACAGCCATTTTGTTTATTAAACATGTGCACGTTTGGAGTCTATTTGTTCTGTTTATGTAAACATATGCATGGTAAGAGTATAACCATCCTGTGTTTTTTAACATGTACACGTTGGGAGTCTAATTGTTCTGTTTATGTAAACATATGCATCTTGGAAGTATAACCTTTCTGTTTATTTTAACATGAGCACGTAGGGAGTGTATTTGTTCTGTTTATGTAAACATATGCATGTTAGGGCTATAACCATTCTGTTTATTTAATCATGTACACGTAGGGAATATATATGTTCTGTTTTTGTAAACATATGCATGTTAGGAGTATAACCATCCTGTTTATCTTTAACATGTACACGTTGGGAGTCTAATTGTTCTGTTTATGTAAACATATGTATCTTGGGAGTATAACCATTCTGTTTATTTTAACATGAGCATGTAGGGAGTGTATTTTTTCTGTTTATGTTAACATATGCATGTTAGGAGTATAACCATTCTGTTCATTTAATCATGTGCACGTTGGGAGTATAACCATTCTGTTTATTAAAGCATATGCATATTTAAAGATATGTATGTCGTGAGTCTATTAGTTCTGCTTATTCAAAAATAAGCATGTTGGGATTGCGTTCTGTTTCATTTAAACATATGCTTGAAACTAATAAAATTTAATTTAATTTACCTTTTTGTTGTTTAATACGAGTGCGCTTTGCACGAGGAATAAAAGTAAAAGTACACCAAACTGTTACATATCTGATACACAAATGGCATCAAGACAAGATCTCTCTAGATCTGACTTACTTCTTCAATATATATCTGCGAAAATTCTTCAGGACATCACATACGATTGTAATAACTATTTAGGACATCGCATATGTTTGCAATAGCTATTTAGGACATCACATATATTTGCAATAAATATTTAGAACACCGCGCATGTTCGCAATAACTATTTAGAACATCACACATATGTTAACAATTACTATTTAGGATATTACACATATGTTTACAATAGCAAATTGGGATAGCACACATATGTTTGAAATAACTGTTTAGACTGCCACATTTACTTGCCTATGAACATTTGCGTCGTTCGTGATTTTCTTTTGATATGCGTGATATGTCGCTATTTACAATCACGATCATGACATTCTAGATCTCGATATCGACATTCTACGAAATTAAATTAAAGCTTCATGCATTTCTATACCTATTCATTTCGATGACTTGTCGTAGTATTGCTACTTATAGGACACGTTTGTTTAACATTTTGCACATACTTTGAGTTTTTATATCGAACTTATATCTTCTTGTTACTAAGGTAACGTTGAAATGATGTATACATCGTACCATTAAGACAATATGTAATGTTATCAACTTTTATTCGTACATACCTTTTGTACATGACATTACACATTGCAATAGTTCGTTTTAGAGATCAACCATTATGCATGAATCAGAGTGGCACATTGATGAGACAGTAAGTTGAGATGTCACCAACATGAAAGCATTCTGCACAGAAATTTATCTTAGCCCATAGCAAATGTTATATATCTTCGACTAAGTCACTTAGTGCATATCTTGTCTCAAGAATAAACACAATGCTGTGGTTTTATTGTTTATGGTTTTGTTTCTCAATTCTCTTTTGGAATTTTTCACATGTTTTTGTATCCAAAACTTTAATTTATTGCTGTGAAACATTGTACATTGTTTAGAACAGAATCTCCGCATGGCTGTATTGTGTCAGAGGTTGCAGCATCATTCAGAGAAAGTAAAAGAATTATATTCTAATGATTGATACTGCTTCGTCTGCAAGTCGCATTTATGTTAACAAACACTTTTGAACTCTTTTTTCCAATGAAAGGCTGTCCAGTTATTTAACTGTTAGATCGTAATGGTCATCTAACTGTAAATAAAAATAGAATACAAAATTGAAATAGAATGAAAATGAAATGGAATTCATTTATTTGGTGAAGCAACGATGTGATTTCTAAATTACAAATGCATATTGATTAATGCATATTGGTCATGTAATTCGGCTTATTCTTTTTGATATATCTATGGATGAAAACTTCCTTGAAATATTACAGTTTTTTCCCTTTCACGATTTAAATATAACGTCGTTAGACTTTCCACTGTCTGAACCGTCCGGACTGTCCGGACTGTCCCATCCGTTAACACCGGAGCCACCAGAAGGTGTCGTCGATACAACATGTACATCGTTGGCAACACTACAGGCCTTCACAACCGTCTCATGTTTGATAACCACTGGTGGTTTCTTTCCAACCGTACGTGAAACCACGTCTGATTCCTTTCCTTGCGTCTCGCTCTGTGTATAGGTCGATGTTGCAGGAACGCCCTTAGCTTTGACAACCGTCTTGGTGGCAACTGTTGTCGGTCGAGGGGCGGTAGTTGTCTGTTTTAGAATATTCGTTTAGGAGCAGCCTTAGTCTTGACAATATTCTGTGGTGGTTTCGGAATAGACGCTTTCCTGCCCATAGGGAGCTTCGGAATAGAAGCCTTCATGCATGGATAAGAGCCAGCACAAGCTGTAGATTCGCCACTGCAAAACATATTCATAGCTGTACTCTAGTGTTTTTCGTGTCTATTGATCATATTCATTGGCATTGAACTATGGCATTGAAAAATATCATACTGTTACATATCTGATAAGCATTACCTAGGACTTACATGACCATAAGCCTTAAGGTGTCACCACTAAATGTGAATACACATATTGGTTCAATGTAAACACGAAATCTTACCATTTTTCCTTCCGATATAACTTTGTGGCCCTAGTTTGACGAACATTCTAAAGTTCTTACTTATTAGAGTACACTATTAAAATCTTGCGTATATTATACATAGAAATGAAAAACAAAGTTTTCTTTCATATTTTGACTTATTGTTTATTTCATAAAAAACATTTTTTGTGCGTTTACTTTTTTCAAACGATCATTTAATATGCAAAAAACGTATAAGTTCATTAAACATATTGAGTTCTAATTACCTCGCTTGAATACATTTGTTACTTCGACTTTTACTGATTCAATTTAATATATAAGAGCATATGATTATAACCTGGTAAAAGATTTAAAATGTTGGACCATGCTAGACTGTATAATGGTTATATGAAAGTAGCGAATTATTTGGTATTTACTAGGTGTCGCGAATGATAATGGTTCGTCTCTCAGGGCGACTGGAATTATCCAAATACACTTTTATGAAGAAATAAAACAATAAAGTTTCCAAATTTATCAAACGATGTTTACGTCTCCATCGACAAAATATGAGTGCAAATACATCAAATTACACAAAAGACAAATTCAAACAATGCCGACATGTATATTATAGAAATAAATCATACCTGGAATTATCCAAATACACTTTTATGAAGAAATAAAACAATAAAGTTTCCAAATTTATTAAACGTTGTTTACGTCTCCATCGACAAAATACGAGTGCGCTTTGCACGAGGAAAATACCGCCACCAGCTGTGAACGAGGCGAACTACTTTAATAAATATAGAAAGTGAAAGCGAAAATGACAGTGAAATTAGTATATGAATTAGTGGATGATAGGAATGACTGAAATGCCTGAAAGGAATGAAAGAATAGGACAATTTATTATCACAAGAAAGATGGACTTGGAAGGTTTGTGTACTGGATAAACATACATGTAGACATATGACACTAACACAAACATATAGAGCAGGGCAAATTGACCCCGCGACACTATTTACGCAAGTATATTCGAGAAACTCGAAAATTAAATCGATTTACCTGCAATATCGGAGGCATTCGTTCTCGTCGGATTTACCAGCAACAGAGCAGACAGGAATTTTTCACCACACCTGAACATTTAGTATCGCATATTTGCCGCGGAGAAATGATTTTCTTTGCTAACATCGAAGCTAGTGCATGTGTTCGTTTTGAGACTGGTCCATCCACACTTATGGAAGAAGCGCCAGACTGTGCACCAGTCACAATTGGATGACGACTACCATATTTCGTTCTTGTAATAATCTTAATCGTATCCGAATTGTAAGCCTTTATATCCGTCTGACCTGGATGGCGACTGCCAGATTTCGTTCTTGAAACAAAACCATGCTTGTTTCCATTTGTCTCCAGGTAGGCGTTCTGGCGTTTAAAAGGACAGACCCCATCACACATTTTCTTAACACCACTGAAATATAAAATGAAAAGTACAAGTCTGCAAATGTTGTTGTTTGAAAGCATAAATTTGTAGAAAGTTAACAAAGGTATTTATTAGAGCAGGTACCTTACTATTATACCGAAACGTAATGTTTATCATTCATTATCTGTTTAGATCTAGCCAACGCTCTTACCTCGGTAAGAAGCACTCTGACAAATATGTCATACTGTCCGTGCCGCAGACTGGAATCAATTTACACTTCGGTGATGGTTTTGCTTCCTTTATCAAAGCTTTCTCCTCAGATGAACCAGGTATGTATTTAATATAATCGTTAGAGCGAGAAGAAACACTAGATACGGCCGGAAGTCGTTCTGAATTTTCATGACGTGAGCCACTCCTTAGTCTAGTTTTTGGATAGGTTTTACTTTATATGAATTTGGATCATTGTGATTGTTGTAGGACGGTTTGCATTTATTATATCGTAAGTCTTAGATGTCTTCTGTAAAGCATAGCGAGGGCCGTTGTGACTATTGTTGCCGTTGGTTTCAAGCCTGTTTGCATTAATGGTTCCATAAGATTTTGCTCCCTTTACTGTTACATCGCGAGGATCATTGTTATTGCTGTTGTTAATGGTATAGGGTCTTTTGGCATCGACTGCTCCGTAAGTCTTTGGTGCTTTTACCTTTGTTTTACGTGGATTATTGAATAAATTGTTGTTTGTAACCGGTCGTTTGACATAAATTGTTCCGTAAGCCTATGATTGATTTACAGTCGAATCGCATAGATCATTGTAATTGTTGTTAAGTGGTGTCGGGTCGACAGGTCGCAAATGATCAATAAATCTTCTTTGTTTTTCTTGTGTATCTCGTGGACCACTGTAATTGGGTTTTTTGGGTGTCATGTTGGTGGGCAACAACTCTACCGTAAGGCTAAGATGGTTTCAAGGTCGTACCTTGTGGACCATTGTAATTGTTGTTATTGGTGTCGGGTTGGTAGGCATCAATTGTTCCGTAGGGCTTAGATGGCTTTAGGGTTGTATCTTGTGGACCATTGTAAAAATGTATTTTTATATGCGATAATTCGTGGTTGTCATGGATATGCGCGCAGTGATTCAGATTATGATAATAGTCAAATCGGTCTTTAAATAGTTCTAAGGAGAGTGAAGCTTTATTTCTTGAAAGGTGCGTGAAAACTGTTTTATGGTGACATTTGAAGCGAGAAATAATTAATTAGCGTTCTAAATATTGCCACAAGACAGGGTTTCCATGATGCTACAGACGACAGTCTTCAACAAGGGAGGTCATTACAATGTCGTGACCATTAAAAAGGAGTTCCATACGGGCATTTTATCTTCGCCCGTGGGCAAGATAAGAATTTCTAGCATCGTTAAATTATTGGACCTACTTATCTGAGGTGGGAGAAAGTAAAATCGTGTTTGTACTAAACGACCTTGACTTGACAACTTACGTGCATTGAAAAACGCTGGCTGATGTTTTACCTCAGTTAATAGAGAACACTACATGTGATACAGCAGTCATGTGTACAAAACATACAACATAATCACGAGTGCTCTCAGATAGTCTCGTGTACACAACCACACATGAGCATAGTTTGACATATTTTGTACCATGTTTGAGAGAATCTGTGTTGTGTATGTTTACACTTTAAATTCCATATCGAAACACAACTAATAGACATAACCATTTTATACCTACTGTGCGGATGAATGACCATACTGTTCACTTACACTGCACACATTTTTTACGTTTTGGTATGCGACAATATGGTACAAAGCAGTTAAGCCACCAGCAACCCACGTAATAAGAAGTATACACTCGATCTTAAGCGCTGGTATTTAATTTCAATGACTGGTGTCGTGGGTTCCGTGACTATGTCTTGTATCCATGAATGGCGTCAGCATCATGAAATAACGGAGTTATGTATTTTGAATGTTGAGCATATGGCATCAATAATTTGCGGGCAGATGTCCGAGAATAGTACATTAGCAATGGAGTATTAATGGCGTATATGTGTTATACTCCTCATTGATCAGACTTGTATTTCTCTTCCTTTGACACGCTCTGATTTGTACATTCTCATGCACATTTGGAATCCACAACGCTCCTGTTTTTAAGGGTCAATACAAATGTTAATATCCCTTTAATCAAGATCGTGTATGTGGTATGATGGATAGCACAGAGGTAAAGTAGTTACTTATACTTTTATCAATGACAGTTATTTGTACAAAAAATGTGTGTAATCAAGCCATCATTAATGCTTTTGAGGATACACATTCAAATTCGTAGATTTTTGTTTTCTTTTTTGTCAAATTAATCCAAACGCCTGCTTGGAAACTAAGAAAAAATAATAATAGTTGGCAAAATATAGATAGCAAAAAAGGGCTCAACTCAGATCAAGTTTAACCTTAACCCCCCCCCCCCAAAAAAAAAACAAAAAAAACAAAAAAAAAAACACACACACACACTTATTGGAACTGATAAGAGCACTTAATCGCTTTCCTTCTAGTACACTACTAGTTGTTTTGCTGAACCCACGCTTTTTATGAATAATATGTTTTGTTTATATGTTGAACATTAAGCGATGTTGTAAATTTGCCCCAAATAGGCAAATATATCCACGAGGGAAGATTATGTCCACGAGGGCCGTTGTCGTATCTTTGGCTGCGTTTATAATGCATTTGAGAAATTGCGAATATTTAAGAAAGTTTGTCGAAAATTACCTGAAACATAATACATTTCTTATTTGATTAACGTTTCTTTCAAACAATAATATTAGTATTGGAATGCAATCGAGGGTTAAAGAAACAATTATTGATGAGTATTTTAAAATGCTTTCCCAATGTTTAATTCTTCACTTTGTGAAAACTCTAAAAACAAACGGCAATGTTGAAACTTGGTATCGACTCTTCCAGAAACACAATTTGAATATGAAACTGATCCGTATTCAATGCCGTTTTGGGCCTGAGCTTGAGACTAAGACTCAGAAATGCGAATGACTGGAATTTGTTCTGTCAATCTACAAAATGTTGAGTCTAAATTTGGGACTTAGACTCAGAAATTCGAGCTACACCACTTGAATACGCCCTGGGCCCGTCTTTACAAACATTTTGAGTCTAAATATGATACCTTGACATAAAAGTGCGAAAACAACCACTTGAATACGCCCTGGGCCCGTATTTACAAACATGTTGAGTCTGAATATGATACATTGACACAGAAGTGCGAATACAACCACTTGAATACACCCTGGGCCCGTTTTTACAAACATGTTGAGTCTGAATATGATACCTTGACACAGAAGTGCGAATACAACCACTTGATTACGTACTGGGCCCGTTTTTACAAACATGTTGAGTCTAAATATGATACCTTGACACAGAAGTGCGAATACAACCACTTGAATACACCCTGGGCCCGTATTTACAAACATGTTGAGTCTAAATATGATAACTTGACACAGAAGTGCGAAAACAACCACTTGAATACACCCTGGGCCCGTATTTACAAACATGTTGAGTCTAAATATGATAACTTGACACAGAAGTGCGAAAATAACCACTTGAATACACCCTGGGCCCGTATTTACAAACATGTTGAGTCTGAATATGATACCTTGACACAGAAGTGCGAAAACAACCACTTGAATACACCCTGGGCCCGTATTTACAAACATGTTGAGTCTGAATATGATACCTTGACACAGAAGTGCGAAAACAACCACTTGAATACACCCTGGGCCCGTATTTACAAACATGTTGAGTCTAAATATGATAACTTGACACAGAAGTGCGAAAACAACCACTTGAATACACCCTGGGCCCGTATTTACAAACATGTTGAGTCTAAATATGATACCTTGACACAGAAGTGCGAATACAACCACTTGAATACGTACTGGGCCCGTTTTTACAAACATGTTGAGTCTGAATATGATAACTTGACACAGAAGTGCGAAAACAACCACTTGAATACACCCTGGGCCCGTATTTACAAACATGTTGAGTCTAAATATGATAACTTGACACAGAAGTGCGAAAACAACCACTTGAATACGCCCTGGGCCCGTATTTACAAACATGTTGAGTCTGAATATGATACCTTGACACAGAAGTGCGAAAACAACCACTTGAATACGCCCTGGGCCCGTATTTACAAACATGTTGAGTCTAAATATGATAACTTGACACGGAAGTGCGAAAACAATCACTTGAATACGCCCTAGGCCCGTATTAACAAACATGCTGAGTCTAAATATGATACCTTGACACAGAAGTGCGAAAACAACCACTTGAATACGCCCTGGGCCCGTATTTACAAACATGTTGAGTCTAAATATGATAACTTGACACAGAAGTGCGAAAACAACCACTTGAATACGTCCTGGGCCCGTTTTTACAAACATGTTGAGTCTGAATATGATACCTTGACACAGAAGTGCGAATACAACCACTTGAATACACCCTGGGCCCGTATTTACAAACATGTTGAGTCTGAATATGATACCTTGACACAGAAGTGCGAATACAACCACTTGAATACACCCTGGGCCCGTTTTTACAAACATGTTGAGTCTGAATATGATACATTGACACAGAAGTGCGAAAACAACCACTTGAATACGCCCTGGGCCCGTTTTTACAAACATGTTGAGTCTGAATATGATACCTTGACACAGAAGTGCGAAAACAACCACTTGAATACACCCTGGGCCCGTATTTACAAACATGTTGAGTCTGAATATGATAACTTGACACAGAAGTGCGAAAACAACCACTTGAATACACCCTGGGCCCGTATTTACAAACATGTTGAGTCTAAATATGATAACTTGACACAGAAGTGCGAAAACAACCACTTGAATACACCCTGTGCCCGTATTTACAAACATGTTGAGTCTAAATATGATACCTTGACACAGAAGTGCGAATACAACCACTTGAATACGTACTGGGCCCGTATTTACAAACATGTTGAGTCTGAATATGATAACTTGACACAGAAGTGCGAAAACAACCACTTGAATACACCCTGGGCCCGTATTTACTAACATGTTGAGTCTAAATATGATAACTTGACACAGAAGTGCGAAAACAACCACTTGAATACGCCCTGGGCCCGTATTTACAAACATGTTGAGTCTGAATATGATACCTTGACACGGAAGTGCGAAAACAACCACTTGAATACACCCTGGGCCCGTATTTACAAACATGTTGAGTCTAAATATGATAACTTGACACGGAAGTGCGAAAACAATCACTTGAATACGCCCTGGGCCCGTATTAACAAACATGCTGAGTCTAAATATGATACCTTGACACAGAAGTGCGAAAACAACCACTTGAATACGCCCTGGGCCCGTATTTACAAACATGTTGAGTCTAAATATGATAACTTGACACAGAAGTGCGAAAACAACCACTTGAATACGTCCTGGGCCCGTTTTTACAAACATGTTGAGTCTGAATATGATACCTTGACACAGAAGTGCGAATACAACCACTTGAATACACCCTGGGCCCGTATTTACAAACATGTTGAGTCTGAATATGATACCTTGACACAGAAGTGCGAATACAGCCACTTGAATACACCCTGGGCCCGTTTTTACAAACATGTTGAGTCTGAATATGATACATTGACACAGAAGTGCGAAAACAACCACTTGAATACGCTCTGGGCCCGTTTTTACAAACATGTTGAGTCTGAATATGATACCTTGACACAGAAGTGCGAATACAACCACTTGAATACGTACTGGGCCCGTATTTACAAACATGTTGAGTCTGAATATGATAACTTGACACAGAAGTGCGAAAACAACCACTTGAATACACCCTGGGCCCGTATTTACAAACATGTTGAGTCTAAATATGATAACTTGACACAGAAGTGCGAATACAACCACTTGAATACACCCTGGGTCCGTATTTACAAACATGTTGAGTCTGAATATGATAACTTGACACAGAAGTGCGAAAACAACCACTTGAATACACCCTGGGCCCGTATTTACAACCATGTTGAGTCTAAATATGATAACTTGACACAGAAGTGCGAATACAACCACTTGAATACACCCTGGGCCCGTATTTACAAACATGTTGAGTCTGAATATGATAACTTGACACAGAAGTGCGAAAACAACCACTTGATGTTGAGTCTGAATATGATAACTTGACACAGAAGTGCGAAAACAACCACTTGAATACACCCTGGGCCCGTATTTACAAACATGTTGAGTCTTTATATGATAACTTGACACAGAAGTGCGAAAACAACCACTTGAATACACCCTGGGCCCGTATTTACAAACATGTTGAGTCCAAATATGATACATTGACTCAGAAGTGCAAATACAACCACTTGAATACACCCTGGGCCCGTATTGACTAACATCTTGAACCTGAATTCAAGACTTAAGCTCAGACATGCGAGTAACTCCACTTGTACTGGGGACGAGTTATAACGTATTGCGTCTGGGTATGAGACTGAAGCTCAGAAATGCGAATAAGACCACTTGTATATGTACTGTGGCATATCTTGAGTCTGTATATGAGAAAATGCATTACTTGACAGAGATTAATGTTGGAAATATTTCTATGGAACGTTTTAAGGTTCCGTAGTGCTCAGTTTTTGTGTGTGTAACATTTGTAGTTTTTTATTGATAAAACGCTACCCTCGTTACGCATTACAGAACACTATGTGCTATATCTGTTGCACTAGGCTCAATTAAGGAAAAGCTGATACTAGACCATACCTACTGTTTAGGCCGTTTCCAACTCATTTGCACTTCAGAGAAAAACATGTTGGCGCATTTTCAACGCATTAGAACATAAAATACTCCAATGATGGTTGCATGCCGTATATATATAAAAGGTTAGATCGTTGGTCATCTCTTAGAAGGTTTTGATAAGCAATATAGCGTATCATAGATGTGTTTCATATGCTTTTATGCATTTGGCAAACTTGTGTGTGAACTATTTTTACAATAGATTGTGTGTCAACGAAAGCTTATAAATGAAACTGTTGTGTTTAGAGATATAAAATGGTTAAGATTATAATCATTTTCTGTACAACGATTGTGAAACAAATTATTAAAACATAATATTAATAACTCGATGGTACGATTTTACGCAAGCGTGGTATTGTGTTGTGGGGGCAACTGGAGTACCATGACAAAAACCAATTATCTGGCTTGGTGGACACAAACCAAACTCACATGTGCCCAGACCGAGAATCGAGCTCGGCTTGAGGGTGATCCATGGTGATAAGTGAGTGCGCTAACCACTACGCTATCCACTGCGCTAACTGGATAAATGGTAATTTATATGCTTACCGTTTACATCTCCTTTCCTTCTTGTACACTTAATACATTTCCTGATCGGTCACCAACCATTTTGATAATTAAAAAAAAATACCAATGTAATAATAATAATAATAATAATAATAATAATAATAACAATAATAATAATAATATTAATATTATTATTATTACTACTACTACTACTACTACTACTACTACTACTACTACTACTACTACTACTACTACTACTACTACTACTACTACTACTACTACTACTACTACTACTACTACTACTACTACTACTGCTGCTGCTGCTGCTGCTGCTGCTGCTGCTGTTGCTGCTACTTTTACTACTACTACTACTACTACTACTACTACTACTACTACTACTACTACTACTACTACTACTACTACTACTACTACTACTACTACTACTACTACTACTACTACTACTACTACTACTACTACTACTTCTACTACTACTACTACTACTTCTGCTTCTACTAAAAATGATAAAAAAAATGATGCGAATAATAACTGTAATAGTAATGCCTGTGCAATAAATTCTGACGTGGCATGATCATTTTGTTTAAATCATATAAGAAAAGTGTTATATTTGTAATTATAACTTTCCCTCCCCCATCAAAAGTCGCATATACCAAGACACAACTGAAATAGAAAACAACGCAAATGAGATCAATTTTGCAAATTTAACTTGTTCAAGCGTACTTTAGGGTTTCAGAGTGATTCAAATACACATTTGCACTTATATTGGAATCTGATAAGTGTTCAATTAGAAAAAAAATGCCAATACGTTTTGCACTTTACGCACTTATCAAGTAATTACAATTTTTCATCTTTAACCTTACCTTTAACTATCTATCTATCTATCTATCTCTAACCTTTGCATCAATATATTAAAAAAGGTATTATAATGCTGTTCAATATCCTAGCATCTGCCGTTGCAGCATCGCTCATCGCGAATAATTGATGGTTATGTAATGAAATGGTGGGTGTTTGTGCACTGGCAAAACAGCTTGTTATATCTGATAGTATCGTTTACATATATCCAAAGGAATACGTGCAGATATGAACGCGTACAACTGTATGCAATTAAAATATTTAAAGGACAATCAATTTGTACTTTCCCAAAACTTACACAAAGTAAGTTTTCGGCACTTCAAAGACCGTTATTAAAAGAACGAGTTGATTGCTAGTTGATGTAAAACACATGCACACTTCACATGATTGTGTTGCTCCTATGCGGGTGGCCGCCTCTAAGTAGTAAGTTTCAAAGGGAGCAAGACAAATCGGCCCCTTACCAAATAGGCCTACTACCAAATCGGCCATTAAGACGTTTAGGCCCAGCCATCTCGTCCCCTTAATTAAAATGACTCGAGACGTTTCGGCCCCTTAGTGATTTTCAACAGAGACATTTCGGCCCCTTAATTTTATTTTATTTTTTATCTTGAGTATAAATAAAAACATTGTAGGTCGTCTTATAAATGTAAATGAGATCTGTAAATAAGTTGTAAATAACTTTTTTAAATTTACAGATAGACAAATATGCATGAAAAACATTGATATGACTGATATAAAAATATAATTAAAATCTAAATAACTATTAACCCTGATTTTTAATATAAAATGTTAGAAAATATAAGAAAGTTTATTTGTTATAACTGTTAATTATTAATTGATCATTAAAGACTTCAAAGAAAATGTGTCTTTTAACCATGCGTTCTTTGCAAGGCAAACTGTAAGTGTTGTGCGTGTGAAAAAGACATTCAAAGACGTGTGAATGAATAATTGTCTTTAATTTGTTAATGTTATTTACAGTTGATTAAAGAATATTTGAGTAATAAAAACAACGTAAGTATATATATTAAATCGTTTCTAAAAGTGGGTACCATTTGTTTTAAACGTGTTGGTGTGCTACCGTTAAATTTTCGTGTATTGGACATCATAAACGCGTTGTTGTGCTACTTTTATTTTATTGTGTAATTGAATTTTGTTAAAAATTGTAATGTCTGATTCGGATTTGTGTATTTGCTAAACAAAGACAACGCTCAATCGTTGTCGGTGAGTCGGTGATTGTTGGCTTTCTTTGATGAGTGAAATCGACTGAAAGACATGACATATGTTGTAAGTATTCGGTATTAAATTGATTGCATCGAGCGGACCGAAAGCACGATCATTCAGTACTCCAAAACCCGAAAATGTTTTTGGTTATATGCAAACAGTAGCAGTTGAACACATTTAGCAGACACAATTCTTGCTACTCGTGGCATGGATGGGACATCAATAGGGAGGTTAAATATGTTTGGCTTATCTTATCAATGATCTTATCGTACGATCGAATTCTCGAACTCATATTTCTGAATAGTAAGAATATCTTTTTTGGAAACTTATTATGCATTGGTCATTTTAACCACTGCTTAATGGAGGTTGCAATAAAAATGTTCAATTAAGTTCAACACTCATATGTACTGAAATACTTGATATTCCAGCATTTGGTCGCACGCTTTTTAATAAGATGACCCTCATTATACACTTTATGCGTTATTGAAGCCCATTTAAAAAGGCGTCCTTAATGAAACGACGCGGTTGTACATTGGAGGACTAGTAATACAATTCGTATGAAATTCATTTATCACATCATATATCGTTTTAGTTTAATGTTTAATGCTGAAATGTTTTTAAAACACGACAAGAGCTTTGAATGTTTTTGTTGCCGTCCTTATTAAAACTCAAGGGAATTCATTACATTATAGGTATTGTCCCCTTTGGCTCAAAATTATTTCAGTGTACATGTATACGACAGTTCTTTTTAAAGTTGGTACTCATCGTTGCATGTATATGTATCCGGTCCAGCCACTTTGGTTCCATTTTGTAAAGTGCGCTTTATTGAGTGAATAAATTATTCTTAATCACTCATTTAAAATTCAAAAACATTGCATATCTTAAGATATCAGATATAGAGTATTGTTTATGTGGGTTTCCTGGTGACTTTATTATTATTTAAGTAATGAAAGGGTTTTATAAGTAAACATTTTATGAAGCGTAAAATCTTTTTGGCCTTGGAAGATTACAAAATTTAACATTTCACGTCCGATTTTAGTTGAAACAAAAAAAATACTCATACCGCAATATTTGTTAAATACTGTTGTTTTAAACATGTATTTAACTTAGTGTAACGCTAGCAATAGCCTTATATTTTATACAAAATATATATTGTGTCACCAGGCGTCAAAGTTGTATACCTTAATTTAGTTGTTATTTTCATTTTTGATTGTGATTCACAGTGTTCAAAATATCAACATTCTCTTTGTTTTTGTTTTTACCTTTTATGTATAAAGAAAAATGAAATTGACCTTAGGTCAATCCAAAAAGGCATACAAAAATCACGAAAATGCTTAAGTCATTTTTGTCGCAAACTTAATAACAGCATGGCATGATTCAAAATTATAAATGATTAAGTCGTTTCATAAATATATTTAAATGCTTTATGTTCATAAACTTCTATATTCCAAGGACAAATATTTCTAGGGTCAAACCAATATACATGAGTAAAATTCTAAAGTAACAATTTTACTCAGTTTTTTTTTATTAGTTGTTTTGCTATAGAATAGTTTTCAAAGTACAAACATGCGGTTCTTTTTCTATTCAATCATACACAAGACACATTTCAAAATTGGTCTTAATTGGGGCAAAATTAACTTATCATTAGGTACGTACGTAATAATGGGGTAAGATAATGCTAAATCAGACACCAACAATCAACCAGACTACAGTAGTTAGCATGACTCCTTTAGTCAACATTCCATGGTCAACTTGATTTCAGTTGTCGACCTAATTCCATTAGTCACACTGATATATTTGGTCAATTGACTCTTATTGTCAATCTGACTTCAATTGCCACCCCGATTTCTATGGTCTGCATGACTCAAATTGCAACCTCGACTCATATGGTCAACCGTACTCTAATTGCCAACCCGATTTCAATGGTTTGCCTGACTCTAATTGCATATTAAAAGACTCATATGGACACCATGACTCCAATTGACTCCCCAACTACTATGGTCATTCCGAATCCTAATGGTCAACTTGATTAATGAATGTCAATTTGAATCCAGAATTCTACTTTCATTGGTCACCTTAGTTTCAACAGTCAACCTGACTTATCTGTTCAACCTGACTGCAATGTTCTCATTGACATCAGTGGCCTGCAATTGGTAACCTGACCGAATTCCAGTAGCCACCTTAAATGGTCACCCTGAATCAAATTGTCGACGTTATTCCAATGGTCATCCTGCATGCAATGGTTAACCTCAATCCAATTGCCACCACAGGTCATTTGGTCAGCATCACTTCAATTGCTACCACTACTCATTTGGTCAGTCTGACAGCACTAGTCAAGTTGACTCCAATGGTCACCACGAATCCAATTGTCGACGTGACTCCAATGTTCACCATCAATCAAATTGTCGACGTGACTCCAATGGTCACCATGAATCCAATTGTCGACGTGACTCCAATGGTCACCATGAATCCGGTTGTCATTCTAACTTCAGTAATCAACCTGTATCAAATAGTCAACCTGACTATTTAAGTCAATCTTAATCCATTCAAACTGTCCCACATGGTCGTCCTGACTGCAATAATCAACATAACTACAATGGACAACTTGACTGCAGTGGTCAACATAACTGCCATGGACAACCTGACTGCGGTGGTCAACATAACTGCCATGGACGACCTGACTGCGGTAGTCAACATAACTGCCATGGACAACCTGACTGCAGTAGTTAATATAGCTCTCATGGACACATTAACTACAATGGTCAACATAACAGTCATGGACACCCTAACTACAATGGTCAACATAACTGCCATGGACAACCTAACTACAATGGACAACATTACCGCCATGGACAACCTGACTACAATGGTCAACACAACTGCCATGGACAACCTTACTGCAATGGTCAATATAACTGCCATGGACAACCTAACTACAATCGTCAACATAACTGCCATTAACAACCTGACTACAATGGTTAACATAACTGTCATGGACAACCTAACTACAATGGTCAACATAACTGCCATGAACAACCTGACTGCAATGGTCAACATAATTGCAATGGGCAACCTGACTGCAGTAGTCAATATAACTGCCCTGAACAACTTGACTGCAATTGTCAACATAACTGCCATGAACACCATGACTGCAGTAGTCAACATAACTGCCATTGACAACCTGACTGCAGTGGTCAACATAACTGCCATGGACAACCTTATTGCAGTGGTCAACATAACTGCCATGGACAACCTTATTGCAGTCGTCAACATAACAGCCATGGACAACCTAACTACAATGGTCAACAAAACTGTCATGGACAACCTAACTTCAAGGGTCAACATAACGTCCATGGAAAACCTGACTGCAGTGGTAAACATATCTGCCATGGACAACCTGACTGCAGTGGTCAAAATACTAGCCATGGACAACCTGATTGCAGTGGTAAACATAACTGCCATGGGCAACCTGACTGTAATAGTCAACATAACTACAATGGACAACCTGATTGCAGTGTTCAACATAACTGCCATAGACAACTTGACTGCAGCCGTCAACATAACTGCCATGGGCAACCTAATTACAATGGTCAACATAACAGCCATGGACAACCTGACTACAATGGTCAACATAACTTTCATGGACAACCTGATTGCAGTTGTCAACATAACGTCCATGGAAAACCTGACTGCAATGGTCAACATATCTGCCATGGACAACCTAACAACAATGGTCAACATATCTGCCATGGACAACATAACTACAATGGTCAACATCACTGTCATGAACAACCTAACTACAAGGGTCAACATTACTGCCATGGACAACCTGACTGCAATGGTCAACATATCAGCCATGGACAACCTAACAACAATGATCAACATATCTGCCATGGACAACCTAGCTACAATGGTCAACATCACGGCCATGGACAACCTGACTACAAAGGTCAACATCACTAACATGGACAACCTGACTGCAGTGGTAAATATAACTGCCATGGACAACCTAACTACAATGGTCAACATCACTGCCATGGAAAACCTGACTATAAGGGTCAACCTCACTGCCATGGAGAACCTAACTACAATGGTCAACATAACGGCCATGAACAACTTGACTGCAATGGTCAACATAACTGCCATGGACAACCTGATTGCAGTGGTAAACATATCTGCCATGGACAACCTGACTGCAATAGTCAACATAACTACAATGGACAACCTGACTGCTATGGTCAAAATAAATGCCACGAACAACCTGACTGCAGTAATCAATATAACAGCCATGAACAACTTGACTGCAATTGTCAACATAACTGCCATGAACACCTTGACTGCAGTAGTCAACATAACTGCCATGGACAACCTGATTGCTGTCGTCAACATAACTGAAATGGATAACCTGACTGCAGTCTTCAACATAACAGCCATGGACAACCTGAATACAATGGTCAACATAACTGCCATGGACAACCTGACTGCAGTGGTCAACCTTACTGCAATGGACAACCTGACTGCATTGGTAAACATAACTGCAATGGAAAACCTTACTGCAATGGTCTACATATCTGCCATGGACACGTTGACTACAATGGTCAACAAAACTGCCATGGACAACCTTACTGCAATGGTCAACCTTACTGCAATGGTCTACATAACTGCAATTGACACTCTGACTACAATGGTCTACATAACTGCCATGGACAACCTGACTGCAATGGTCAGTATAACTGCCATGGACAACCTGACTGCAATATTCAACATAACTACAATAGACAACCTGACTGCTATGGTCAACATAACTGCCATGAACAATCTGACTGCAGTAGTCAACATAACTGCCATGGACAAGCTGATTGCAGTGGTCAACATAACTGCCATGGACAACCTGACTGCAGTAGTCAATATAACTGAAATGGACAAACTGACTACAATTGTCAACATAACAGCCATGGACAACCTAACTACAATTGTCAGCATAACAGCCATGAACAACCTAACTACAATTGTCAACATAACAGCCATGGACAACCTGACTGCAATCGTCAACATAACTGCCATGGACAACTTGATTGCAGTGGTAAACATATCTGCCATAGGCAACCTGACTGCTGTGGTAAACATATCTGCCATGGACAACGAAACTGCAATCGTCAACATAACTGCCATGGACAACCTGATTGCAGTGGTAAACATAACTGCAAATGAACAACCTGACTGCAATTGTCTACATAACTGCCATAGACACTCTGACAACAATAGTCCGCATAACTGCCATGGACAACCTGACTGCAATCTTCAACATAACTGCCATAGACACTCTAAATACAATAGTCAACATAACAGCCATGGACAACCTGACAGCAATGGACAACATAACTGCCATGGACAACCTGACTGCAATCGTTAACATAACTGTCATGGACAACCTGACTGCAGTGGTTAACATATCTGCCATGCCCAACCTGACTGCAATGGACAACATAACTGCCACGGACAACCTGACGGCAATCGTTAACATAACTGCCATGGAAAACCTGACTGAAGTGGTAAACATATCTGCAATGGACAACCTGACTGCAATGGGCAACATAACTGCCACGGACAACCTGATTGCAGTTTTAAACATAACTGCAATGGACAACCTGACTGCAATAGTTAACAAAACTACAATTGTCAACCTGACTGCTATGGTCAGCATAACAGCCTTGGACGACCTGACTGCAGCGATAAACATAACTGCCATGGATAACCTGACTGCGGAGATCAACATAACTGCCATGTACAACATGACTGCAGTAGTCAACATAACTGCCATGGAAAACCTAACAACAATGGTCAACATAACAGCCATGGACAACCTAGCTGCAATGGTCAACATAACTGCCATTGACAACCTGAATGCAATGGTCAACATAACTGCAATAGTCAACATAACTACAATGATCAACATAACAGCCATGGACAACCTGACTACAATGGTGAACATAACAGCCATGGACAACCTGACTGCAATCGTCAACATAACTGCCATGGACAACCTAACTGCA
The DNA here is from genome assembly GCF_026914265.1 of Mya arenaria. Classification (NCBI taxonomy): domain Eukaryota; kingdom Metazoa; phylum Mollusca; class Bivalvia; order Myida; family Myidae; genus Mya; species Mya arenaria. The sequence continues at coordinate 73,109,529 of NC_069127.1, forward strand.
ATGGTCAACATAACAGCCATGGACAACCTGACTGCAATGGTCAATATAACAGCCATGGACAACCTGACTGCAATCGTCAACATAACTGCCATGGACAACCTGACTGCAATGGTCAACATAACTGCCATGGACAACCTGACTGCAATGGTCAACATAACAGCCATGGACAACCTAGCTGCAATGGTCAACATAACTGCCATGGACAACCTGACTGCAGTGGTCAACATAACTGCAATGAACAATCTGACTGCAGTAGTCAACATAACTGCCATGGACAAGCTGATTGCAGTGGTCAACATAACCGCCATGGACAATCTGACTGCAGTAGTCAATATAACTGCCATGGACAAACTGACTGCAACTGTCAACATAACAGCCATGGACAACCTGACTGCAATGGTCAACATAACTGCCATGGACAACCTGACTGCAATGGTCAACATAACTGCCATGGACAATCTGACTACAGTAGTCAACATAACTGCCATGGACAACCTCACTGCAGTGGACAACATAACTGCCATGGACAACCTCACTGCAATGGTCAACATAACTACAATGAACAACCTGACTGCAACGGTTAACATAACTGCCATGGACAACCTGACTGCAGTGGACAACATAGCTGCCATGGACAACCTCACTGCAATGGTCAACATAACTACAATGAACAACCTCACTGCAATGGTCAACATAACTACAATGAACAACCTGACTGCCATGGACAACCTAATTACAATGGTCAGCATATCTGTCATGGACATCTTGATTGCAGTGGTAAACATATCTGCCATAGGCAACCTGACTGCAATCGTCAACATAACTGTCATAGAAAACCTGACTGCAATTGTCAACATAACTGCCATGGACAACTTGACTGCAGTTGTCAATATAACTGCCACTGACAACCTGTCTGCAGTTGTCAATATAACTGCCATGGACAACCTGACTGCAACTGTCAACATAACTGCCATGGACAACCTAACTACAATGGTCAACATAACAGCCATGGACAACCTGACTGCAGTGGTCAACATAACTGCCAAGGACAACCTTAATGCAATGGTCAACATAACTGCCATAGAAAACCTTACTTCAATTGTCAACATTACTGCCATGGACAACCTAACTACAATGGTCAACATAACTGCCATGGACAACCTGACTGCAATCGTCAACATAACTGGCATGGACAACCTGATTTCAGTGGTAAACATAACTGCAAATGCACAACCTGACTGCAATTGTCTACATAACTGCCATAGACACTCTGACTACAATAGTCGGCATAACTGCCATGAACAACCTGACTGCAATCGTCAACATAAATGCCATGGACAATCTGACTGCAGTGGTTAACATAACAGCCAAGGACAACCTGACAGCAATGGTCAACATAACTGCCATGGACAAACAAACTGCAATGGTCAACATAACTGTCATGGACAACCTGAATACAATCGTTAACATAACTGTCATGGAAAAACTGACTGCAGTGGTAAACAAAACTGCAATGGACAACCTGACTGCAATAGTTAACAAAACTACATTTGTCAACCTGACTGCTATGGTCAGCATAACAGCCTTGGACGACCTAACTGCAGCTATAAACCTAACTGCCATGGATAACCTGACTGCAGAGGTCAGCATAACTGCCATGTTTAACCTGACTGCAGTAGTCAACATAACTGCCATGGACAACCTAGCAACAATGGTCAACATAACAGCCATGGACAACCTAGCTGCAATGGTCAACATAACTGCCATTGACAACCTGAATGCAATGGTCAACATAACTGCTATAGTCAACCTAACTACAATGATCAACATAACAGCCATGGACAACCTGACTACAATGGTGAACATAACAGCCATGGACAACCTGACTGCAATCGTCAACATAACTGCCATGGGCAACCTAACTACAATGATCAACATAACTGCCATGGACAACCTGACTGCAATGGTCAATATAACAGCCATGGACAACCTGACTGCAATCGTCAGCATAACTGCCATGGACAACCTGACTGCAATCGTCAGCATAACAGCCATGGACAACCTGACTGCAATGGTCAACATAACTGTCATGGACAACCTGACTGCAATGGTCAACATAACTGCCATGGACAACCTGACTGCAATGGTCAACATAACTGCCATGGACAACCTGACTGCAATGGTCAATATAACTGCCATGGACAACCTGACTGCAATCGTCAGCATAACTGCCATGGACAACCTAACTGCAATGGTCAATATAACTGCCATGGACAACCTGACTGCAATGGTCAATATAACAGCCATGGACAACCTGACTGCAATGGTCAATATAACTGCCATGGACAACCTAACTACAATGGCCAACATAACTGCCATGGACAACCTGACTGCAATGGTCAACATAACTTCCATGGACAACCTGACTACAATGGTCAACATAACAGCCATGGACAACCTAGCTGCAATTGTCAACATAACTGTCATTGACAACCTGATTGCAATGGTCAACATAACTGCCATGGACAACCTGGCTGCAGTGGTCAACATAACTGCCATGAACAATCTGACTGCAGTTTTCAACATAACTGCCATGGACAAGCTGATTGCAGTGGTCAACATAACCGCCATGGACAACCTGACTTCAGTAGTCAACATAACTGCCATGGACAACCTGACTGCAACTGTCAACATAACTGCCATGGACAACCTGACTGCAATGGTCAACATAATTGCCATGGACAATCTGACTACAGTAGTCAACATAACTGCCATGGACAACCTGACTGCAGTGGACAACATAACTGCCATGGACAACCTCAATGCAATGGTCAACATAACTACAATGAACAACCTGACTGCAGTGGACAACATAACTGCCATGGACAACCTCAATGCAATTGTCAGCATAACAGCCATGGACAACCTGACTGCAGTGGTCAACATAACTGCCATGGACAACCTGACTGCAATGGTCAACATAACTTCCATGGACAACCTGACTGCAATGATCAACATAACAGCCATGGACAACCTGAATGCAATGGTCAATATAACAGCCATGGACAACCTGACTGCAATCGTCAGCATAACTGCCATGGACAACCTGACTGCAATGGTCAACATAACTTCCATGGACAACCTGACTACAATGGTCAACATAACAGCCATGGACAACCTAGCTGCAATTGTCAACATAACTGTCATTGACAACCTGACTGCAATGGTCAACATAACTGCCATGGACAACCTGACTGCAGTGGTCAACATAACTGCCATGAACAATCTGACTGCAATTTTCAACATAACTGCCATGAACAAGCTGATTGCAGTGGTCAACATAACCGCCATGGACAACCTGACTTCAGTAGTCAATATAACTGCCATGGACAAACTGACTGCAACTGTCAACATAACAGCCATGGACAACCTGACTGCAATGGTCAACATAACTACAATGAACAACCTCACTGCAATGGTCAACATAACTACAATGAACAACCTGACTGCCATGGACAACCTAACTACAATGGTCAGCATATCTGTCATGGACATCTTGATTGCAGTGGTAAACATATCTGCCATAGGCAACCTGACTGCTGTGGTAAACATATCTGCCATGGACAACGAAACTGCAATCGTCAACAAAACTGCCATGGACAAACAAACTCCAATGGTCAACATAACTGCCATGGACAACCTGATTTCAGTGGTAAACATAACTGCAAATGGACAACCTGACTGCAATTGTCTACATAACTGCCATAGACACTCTGACAACAATAGTCAGCATAACTGCCATGGACAACCTGACTGCAATCGTCAACATAACTGTCATAGACACTCTAAATACAATAGGCAACATAACTGCCATGGACAACCTGACTGCAATCGTTAACATATCTGCCATGCCCAACCTGACTGCAATGGGCAACATAACTGCCACGGACAACCTGACGGTAATCGTTAACATAACTGCCATGGAAAACCTGACTGAAGTGGTAAACATATCTGCAATGGACAACCTGACTGCAATGGGCAACATAACTGCCACGGACAACCTGACGGTAATCGTTAACATAACTGCCATGGACAACCTGATTGCAGTGGTAAACATAACTGCAATGGACAACCTGACTGCAATAGTCAACAAAACTACAATTGTCAACCTGACTGCTATGGTCAACATAACAGCCTTGGACGACCTGACTGCAGCGATAAACATAACTGCCATGGATAACCTGACTGCGGAGGTCAACATAACTGCCATGTACAACCTGACTGCAGTAGTCAACTTAACTGCCATGGACAACCTAACAACAATGGTCCACATAACAGCCATGGACAACCTAGCTGCAATGGTCAACATAACTGCCATAGACAACCTGACTGCAATGGTCAACATAACTGCTATAGGCAACCTGACTGCAATGGTCAACATAACAGCCATGGACAACCTGACTACAATGGTGAACATAACAGCCATGGACAACCTGACTGCAATCGTCAACATTACTGCCATGGGCAACCTAACTACAATGGTCAACATAACAGCCATGGACAACCTGACTGCAATGGTCAATATAACAGCCATGGACAACCTGACTGCAATGGTCAATATAACAGCCATGGGCAACCTAACTACAATGGTCAACATAACTGCCATGGACAACCTGACTGCAATGGTCAATATAACAGCCATGGACAACCTGACTGCAATCGTCAGCATAACTGCCATGGACAACCTGACTGCAATGGTCAACATAACTGACATGGACAACCTGACTACAATGGTCAACATAACAGCCATGGACAACCTAGCTGCAATGGTCAACATAACTGTCATTGACAACCTGATTGCAATGGTAAACATAATTGCCATGGACAACCTGGCTGTAGTGGTCAACATAACTGTCATAGAAAACCTGACTGCAATTGTCAACATAACTGCCATGGACAACTTGACTGCAGTTGTCAATATAACAGCCACTGACAACCTGTCTGCAGTTGTCAATATAACTGCCATGGACAACCTGACTGCAACTGTCAACATAACTGCCATGGACAACCTAACTACAATGGTCAACATAACAGCCATGGACAACCTGACTGCAGTGGTCAACATAACTGCCAAGGACAACCTTAATGCAATGGTCAACATAACTGCCATAGAAAACCTTACTTCAATTGTCAACATTACTGCCATGGACAACCTGAATGCAGTGGTTAACATATCTGCCATGACCAACCTGACTGCAATGGACAACATAACTGCCATGGACAACCTGATTTCAGTGGTAAACATAACTGCAAATGGACAACCTGACTGCAATTGTCTACATAACTGCCATAGACACTCTGACTACAATAGTCGGCATAACTGCCATGGACAACCTGACTGCAATCGTCAACATAAATGCCATGGACAACCTGACTGCAGTGGTTAACATAACAGCCATGGACAACCTGACAGCAATGGTCAACATAACTGCCATGGACAAACAAACTGCAATGGTCAACATAACTGTCATGGACAACCTGAATGCAATCGTTAACATAACTGCCATGGAAAACCTGACTGCAGTGGTAAACATATCTGCCATGGACAACCTGACTGCAATGGGCAACATAACTGCCATGGACAACCTGACTGCAATCGTTAACATAACTGCCATGGAAAAACTGACTGAAGTGGTAAACAAAACTGCAATGGACAACCTGACTGCAATAGTTAACAAAACTACAATTGTCAACCTGACTGCTATGGTGAGCATAACAGCCTTGGACGACCTAACTGCAGCTATAAACCTAACTGCCATGGATAACCTGACTGCGGAGGTCAACATAACTGCCATGTACAACCTGACTGCAGTAGTCAACATAACTGCCATGGACAACCTAGCAACAATGGTCAACATAACAGCCATGGACAACCTAGCTGCAATGATCAATATAACTGTCATGGACAACCTGACTGCAATGGTCAATATAACAGCCATGGACAACCTGACTGCAATCGTCAGCATAACTGCCATGGACAACCTAACTGCAATCGTCAGCATAACAGCCAATGACAACCTGGCTGCAATGGTCAACATAACTGTCATGGACAACCTGACTGCAATGGTCAACATAACTGTCATGGACAACCTGATTGCAATGGTCAGCATAACTGTCATGGACAACCTGACTGCAATGGTCAATATAACTGTCATGGACAACCTAACTGCAATCGTCAGCATAACAGCCATGGACAACCTAACTACAATGGTCAACATAACTGTCATGGACAACCTGACTGCAATGGTCAATATAACTGCCATGGACAACCTGACTGCAATCGTCAGCATAACTGCCATGGACAACCTAACTGCAATGGTCAATATAACTGACATGGACAACCTGACTGCAATGGTCAATATAACAGCCATGGACAACCTGACTGCAATGGTCAATATAACTGCCATGGACAACCTAACTACAATGGCCAACATAACTGCCATGGACAACCTGACTGCAATAGTCAACATAACTTCCATGGACAACCTGACTACAATGGTCAACATAACAGCCATGGACAACCTAGCTGCAATTGTCAACATAACTGTCATTGTCAACCTGATTGCAATGGTCAACATAACTGCCATGGACAACCTGGCTGCAGTGGTCAACATAACTGCCATGAACAATCTGACTGCAGTTTTCAACATAACTGCCATGGACAAGCTAATTGCAGTGGTCAACATAACCTCCATGGACAACCTGACTTCAGTAGTCAATATAACTGCCATGGACAAACTGACTGCAACTGTCAACATAACAGCCATGGACAACCTGACTGCAATGGTCAACATAATTGCCATGGACAATCTGACTACAGTAGTCAACATAACTGCCATGGACAACCTGACTGCAGTGGACAACATAACTGCCATGGACAACCTCAATGCAATGGTCAACATAACTACAATGAACAACCTGACTGCAGTGGACAACATAACTGCCATGGACAACCTCAATGCAATTGTCAGCATAACAGCCATGGACAACCTGACTGCAGTGTTCAACATAACTGCCATGGACAACCTGACTGCAATGGTCAACATAACTTCCATGGACAACCTGACTGCAATGATCAACATAACAGCCATGGACAACCTGAATGCAATGGTCAATATAACAGTCATGGACAACCTGACTGCAATCGTCAGCATAACTGTCCTGGACAACCTGACTGCAATGGTCAACATAACTTCCATGGACAACCTGACTACAATGGTCAACATAACAGCCATGGACAACCTAGCTGCAATTGTCAACATAACTGTCATGGACAACCTGATTGCAATGGTCAACATAACTGCCATGGACAACCTGGCTGCAGTGGTCAACATAACTGCCATGAACAATCTGACTGCAGTTTTCAACATAACTGCCATGAACAAGCTGATTGCAGTGGTCAACATAACCGCCATGGACAACCTGACTTCAGTAGTCAATATAACTGCCATGGACAAACTGACTGCAACTGTCAACATAACAGCCATGGACAACCTGACTGCAATGGTCAACATAACTGCCATGGACAATCTGACTACAGTAATCAACATAACTGTCATGGACAACCTGACTGCAGTGGACAACATAACTGCCATGGACAACCTCAATGCAATGGTCAACATAACTACAATGGACAACCTGACTGCAATGGTCAACATAACTGTCATGGACAACTTGATTTTAGTGGTAAACATATCTGCCATAGGCAACCTGACTGCTGTGGTAAACATATCTGCCATGGACAACGAAACTGCAATCGTCAACATAACTGCCATGGACAAACAAACTGCAATGGTCAACATAACTGCCATGGACAACCTGATTTCAGTGGTAAACATAACTGCAAATGGACAACCTGACTGCAATTGTCTACATAACTGCCATAGACACTCTGACAACAATAGTCAGCATAACTGCCATGGACAACCTGACTGCAATCGTCAACATAACTGTCATAGACACTCTAAATACAATAGTCAACATAACAGCCATGGACAACCTGACTGCAATCGTTAACATAACTGCCATGGACAACCTGACTGCAGTGGTTAACATATCTGCCATGCCCAACCTGACTGCAATGGACAACATAACTGCCACGGACAACCTGACGGTAATCGTTAACATAACTGCCATGGAAAACCTGACTGAAGTGGTAAACATATCTGCAATGGACAACCTGACTGCAATGGGCAACATAACTGCCATGGTCAACCTGATTGCAGTGGTAAACATAACTGCAATGGACAACCTGACTGCAATAGTCAACAAAACTACAATTGTCAACCTGACTGCTATGGTCAACATAACAGCCTTGGACGACCTGACTGCAGCGATAAACATAACTGCCATGGATAACCTGACTGCGAAGGTCAACATAACTGCCATGTACAACCTGACTGCAGTAGTCAACTTAACTGCCATGGACAACCTAACAACAATGTTCAACATAACAGCCATGGACAACCTAGCTGCAATGGTCAACATAACTGCCATTGACAACCTCACTGCAATGGTCAACATAACTGCTATAGGCAACCTAACTACAATGATCAACATTACAGCCATGGACAACCTGATTACAATGGTGAACATAACAGCCATGGACAACCTGACTGCAATCGTCAACATTACTGCCATGGTCAACCTAACTACAATGGTCAACATAACAGCCATGGACAACCTGACTGCAATGGTCAATATAACAGCCATTGACAACCTGACTGCAATGGTCAACATAACTGCCATGGACAACCTGACTGCAATCGTCAATATAACTGCCATGGACAACCTGACTGCAATCGTCAACATAACAGCCATGGACAACCTGACTGCAATGGTCAATATAACTGCCATGGACAACCTGACTGCAATCGTCAGCATAACAGCCATGGACAACCTGACTGCAATGGTCAATATAACTGCCATGGACAACCTGACTGCAATCGTCAACATAACAGCCATGGACAACCTGACTGCAATGGTCAACATAACTGCCATGGACAACCTGACTGCAATCGTCAACATAACAGCCATGGACAACCTGACTGCAATGGTCAATATAACTGCCATGGACAACCTGACTACAATGGTCAACATAACAGCCATGGACAACCTAGCTGCAATGGTCAACATAACTATCATTGACAACCTGATTGCAATGGTCAACATAACTGCCATGGACAACCTGGCTGCAGTGGTCAACATAACTGCCATAGAAAACCTGACTGCAATTGTCAACATAACTGCCATGGACAACTTGACTGCAGTTGTCAATATAACTGCCACTGACAACCTGTCTGCAGTTGTCAATATAACTGCCATGGACAACCTGACTGCAATCGTCAGCATAACAGCCATGGACAACCTGACTGCAATGGTCAACATAACTGCCATGGACAACCTGACTGCAATCGTCAGCATAACTGCCATGGACAACCTGACTGCAATCGTCAATATAACTGCCATGGACAACCTGACTGCAATGGTCAACATAACTGCCATGGACAACCTGACTGCAATGGTCAATATAACTGCCATGGACAACTTGACTGCAATGGTCAACATAACTGCCATGGACAACCTGACTGCAATCGTCAGCATAACTGCCATGGACAACCTGACTGCAATCGTCAACATAACAGCCATGGACAACCTGACTGCAATGGTCAATATAACTGCCATGGACAACCTGACTGCAATCGTCAACATAACAGCCATGGACAACCTGACTGCAATGGTCAACATAACTGCCATGGACAACCTGACTGCAATGGTCAACATAACTGCCATGGACAACCTGACTGCAATCGTCAGCATAACAGCCATGGACAACCTGACTGCAATGGTCAATATAACTGCCATGGACAACCTGACTACAATGATCAATATAACAGCCATGGACAACCTGACTGCAATGGTCAATATAACTGCCATGGACAACCTGACTGCAGTGGTAAACATAACTGCCATGGACAACGAAACTGCAATGGTCAACATAACTGCCATGGACAACCTGACTCCAATGGTAAACATAACTGCAATAGACAACCTGACTGCAATGGTTTACATAACTGCCATGGACACGCTGAATACAATGGTCAACATAACTGCCATGGACAACCTGACTGCACTGGTCAACATAACTGCCACGGACAACCAAACTGAAATGGTCAACATAACTGCCATGGACAACCAAACTGAAATGGTCAACATAACTGCCATGGACACTTTGACTACAGTGGTCATAAAAACTGCCATAGACAATGTGAATGCAATAGTCAATACATCTGCTATGGACAACCTGACTGCGTTGGTCAACATAACTACCTTGGACAACCTGACTGCAGTGGTCAACATCATTGCCATGGACAATCTGACAGCACTGGTAAACATATCTGCCATGGGCAACATGACTGCGTTGGTCAACATAACTGCCATTGACAACCTGACAGCAATGGTCAACATAATTACTATGGAAAACCTGACTGCAGTGACCTTTAAAACCATACATATAGACATAATCTGAATCCCCAACTACTGACTAGTTAGCAGTTGAATATTCACGAATAATCGATTATAAATGGACGAATATCCGACTGGCGAATATACGAATAAAAGTAAATTAAAACAGTGTTTGTCGCAAAGATACATATGTGTACATGCATAAAGAAATATTTGGCGATTAATTTTCCCATATGTGACCTTTAAAACCATATATATTGTCATAATCTGAATCCCCAACTACTGACTGGTTTGCAGTTGAACATTCGCGAATAATCGACTGGAAATGGACGAATATCCGACTGGCAACTTGAAATAGTCGAGAAGCTTAATATCAACATCAACATCTTAGTCTGATTTTTCGAATGCCCAACTGGCAACTGGCAGGTAGTTGAATATTCGAATCCCCAACTGGCAACTGGTAAGTAGTTGAATATTCGAATCCCCAACTACCAACTACGAATTACCTTCCATCTTTACCTTCATCTGCTATGGATATCCTGACTGTTATGGTCAACATAACTGTCATGGACAACTCTGACTACAATGGTCAATTTGACTATGTTACATGTAAATGTGTGTTTATGTCGGTTCTTTTGTTTGATAATTTAGTTTAATTTTAAGGTGACCTTAATTTATTAAAGGAAAGTATGTTTCCCCTAAAATATTTTACCAGGATTTGTTTAAAATGTTTTATTTTTTTATTTTTCTATTGAATTCATGTTTCAGAATTAACACAATTAATTCCTAAAAGAAGGATTATTGTAGTATGTTTTAATATTCTTATTTGGTAAATACAGGCAAACTGCTCTGACCATGGGTCTTTGAGTAGGATGAAAGTTTCTACAAACGTTCCACTTGTGCTAGAACATTTGTTAAATATTGGATCTATTCATTTTTTCTTTGAGGATATCTTTTAACCTTTTTGTGTGATTTATTTTGAAAATGTTGTTGATGTTAATGTGGTTCATATAGTTTGATTAATATTTCATGTGGATTGAATTATTTGGACTTTAAATTACCAGAATCATTCTCGGTATTAAAATCATAGTATCACTTAATTGAAATTTCGTTTGTACATATTTATGTTCTTATGCCTACGTGCATTGCGGTTCTTCTCTATATCGCTAGCATCTGGTGTTCAAATATTCATTAATATTTGGTATAGTAGTAATTACATTAGCATAAAATACCCACATTTTGATTAGTATTATGATAACGACAAGATGCTGTTTCCAGTGAATAATTTCCATTGCGTCATGCGCTGTCGCCAGCTGAAGCTGTTTTCATTGACTGTTTTTTTTTCAAGTGCATGCCTCTTCCCATAGATATACAGCTTAATATTAACATGCATTCACGCACACTAGTTTGTCATAATTTGTAAATACGTCGGACATTTCAGAGATGAAGTTGTGTTTGGTAATTCAAATAATTATTTAAGGTTTTCCTTATTGTTTAAATCTTAAGGATTGAAAGCGACATGATCATAATTGATTCTTCGGTTAATGTTACTTAGAACATGTTTGTTTAACATACGTTCTTGAATGTTTATTTGTACTCGTTAGTTAATGCTTATTTGAACACGTTCGTGAATGTTAATTAATAAACTGTCTTGAATGTGTTTTTACACTGTTGTGAATGTGTAATTTTGAACTTGTGTGAATGTTAATGTGTACAATATTATGGATGTCTTTTGTACACTAATACAGGCAAAGCGTTACATGAGGATGTTTATTTCGTTAAATCAAGTGCGACCAAACAAACACAAAATCATATAAAAAATTACTTTTACTTACCAACAGATGCATAGTTTATGTTGCGACCCAATAGTTTGGCTAATTAATGAGCTCCACTTTTATGACTCAGAATTGTTTTACGACGTTTGCACGGTTAAAACAAATAAACGTATTATCCTGTTAGCAAAGGCAAAACCGATTGTAATTTGAGAAGTCTGTTTTTGTTAATCAAGAAGCAAGTCCGTGTAGTGTTAATCGTAATCACAAAATATGATCACACTTATATACACCTACTTTCATGCTGATATTGTTGAAATCTATGATATTGTTTTGAAAATTTGATCTAGGTTTAGGTTAATTATTATCATTATTAATAAATTATACTGTAGAGGTTATAATAAAACAATTGTTGAATTTCAGTTTCAGTCGGTATGGTAATAAATAGACCTGAGAAAGCGTTATAGACCTCGGGCTTCGCATCTGATAACACTACTCCGTCATCGTGTTTGAATTAATATGCATTGAGTCGCCCAAAGACTCTTAATTAGAGAACTAGTTATGATTATATGTCCGTTTGTTCATAGATATACATATAAGTTATTGTTCTTTATTCACAGGTGGCTTGGTTGGTTGTGCAGTTGTTGCACGTCCTTTGCCTCAATGTCTTCTACCTTGGCTTTGCATCCTCCTCCTCATCGCCTTCATCACCGAAAGGCCATATCAGCTTTAGTCTCTCGGACTTAATAAGTGAAAGCAGCACCGACAGTAGCAGCAGTTGCAGCAGTAGCAATAGCGAGGGTAAGCAAAGCACCGGTGTTGATCCACATTGCAGTCTGTGTAGCAGTATTTTAAAAAAGTGATGACAGGAGCAGCAGTAATAGCAGAAGCAAGAGTAGCAAAGATAGATTGATAAGTAGACTCAGATGTACTGGATTTGGCACTGAAGCTCACTGAACAAGCCATATATTAATGTTATCAAGCTAAAATATTTAATGTCAGTAGCTTTCTGTAACACATATTTAATATTTCACATGAAGATTTTAAGGTTTGATTCGCGTGCCTCATTTAATGTTGCCAACAATTACATGAATAATGATGCATCCATGTTCTCACTTAATGAAACATAATTCTATCTACGTCATTATTTGCAAGACGATGTAAGTGGTAGCGGCGAGACGGGCACAGACAGTGATAATAGCGGGGGTGGCGGTACCGGTGGCAACGGGGGACAGGATCATGAACGTATGTTTGTTTCCTAGAGAATGTTTGAGTTATATTCGGTACAACGATGTGAAGCTTTGTTGCCTTGTGAATCAATGTTATTTGCCATCATTCATTTGAACGGGTTTAATGAATATATCAAACTATAAGAACAATATACAAATTTGAATCATGTATTGCGGTTGTGTGGTTAAATGTGTTGATATTAAAGTAAGTAGAACATAAGAATATTCGTACTTCTTGGCATGCTTTCTGATATCCTAGTACCCGCCTACTTCATGCTAAATTATTTCTGCATGTCGGTTGAGATGTCCATGATAACTGAAATTATATAGATAACAAAAAGGAACAATGCATAACAAAATCAACATACAAATAAGATATGCAATCATATTATATCCATTAACTGGTAAAAAAGCAATGTGGTATGTCTTTCCAGTTCAAGCAATTTTAAAAGTTGTCTCTTTTTACACAGTTTTAATTGTTTTTCTACAGCGAAGATGGCCGCAAATAATTTAGGTCTTAATAATAGAGTTAAAATAAAAGGTATTTACTAAACGCACATGCTTATACTTATATGCATGTCTTACTCCAGCTGCCCATGTTGGTGGCGATTGCTCCGGCTGCGGAAGCTGCTACGATCCGCATGCTGTCTGTGTGGAGTTCGGCTGTAACAACATCTGTGTGTGTGAGCCAGGTTACACGTTTATCAAGAACGGAGCCTTTAAATGCGGACAATGTCTTCCTGGTGAGTAAAATGTTGAAAAATAAGTTTTTTACATTCAATTAATATGTGGAAATGTGTTCTTTTTATGAGGATGTTTTAGGGCGAAAATATCTGTTATTACAGAAAAATGTCGAACTATATTTGTTGTAAAAGTCAATTTAAATGTTCATAGCATGATCTATCAATGAATTATTGATGATTTGACAGACATCAACTATCCTGGACAGAATTAGGAGTGATTTAACTATCATACTTGTTGCATCCGAAATCACCTACATCCGAATCAACGTAATTGATTTCTGGAATTTGCATTTCTTTGTTCATGGATTATTTTTTTTCTGCTCATTTAATTTACATAAATTGATTCTGATGAATACCCGAAAAAAGTTCCATAGAATATTTCCCGGTCAGTCTCTTATCCTACAGAGCCTTCTTGCTTAACTCATGTCAATAGGGAAAGGTAAAATATACTTGGTGTATGCATTTTATTGTGGGCCAATGAAAATCGAGGATTTTTTAAATGAATGTTCATTAATTTTATGAAGATCGATTCTAATAAATGCACAAACAAAGTGTTGAAATACTTCCAACATAATTGATTTTGGACAATGTTGATTTTTTGTTTTTAAAATGGGTTGACAGCCAGAATTTTATATTCAAAAACATGTTTTTACAGCAATATATATATATAAGCCTAATGGTATTATGTGTAATGATGGTTACACACAACTGTGCAAATCTTGAAAAAGGTCTGGTATACCTCAACCTACCAGTACAATTTAATTACCAAAATAAATGCCAATATCAATCATTTCATGCAATAAAGCAATTAATTATTTACTGGCTGTATGGTAACATATTTACTAGTAACCGACTAATTTAAGCCAAAACCCTTCCTGACGACTTGTTTCGATTCCCGCCACTACGACCTGTTTTGATTCCCTTTCTCACAACCTGTTTCGATTTCCATCTGCATAACGTAATTTCATTATCTTCCGTGTGACATATTTCGATCCCCATGCGCACAACCTTATCCGATTCCATGCCGAACGACCTTTCTCGATGCCCTTACCACCTGTTGGTACAGAACACTTTATATATGGGATATTACCCGAATACCACCCCATACCTCAAGATGCAAGTATCAATGACATTGCGCTTTGTAATACGAATATGATCATCGACTTATTTGCAGATACCTCAACATTGCATGAAACCGGTAGTAATGTAAACTCCATTGAAAGTCAACTACAACGACATCTTAATCTCGTTGTCGACTGGTACAAAATAAATAACATGTCATTACATCCATCTAAATCAAAGTGTATGGTTACCGGAACTATACATACAACAAAACAAGTTAGTAAATTAAATTAGAAAATAAGACTGTGCAATAACTACTTGGAATCTATATAGATAATAACCTAAAATGGCGTCCGCAAAAAAAAAACTTGTATGCAAAAACTGTATAATCTCACTTTTGAAACGGTTTATTGTTCTACCTCAATGATGAGATGAATTCAAAGATTTGGAAACCTTGACATGCCCCCGGGTTTTGCATATATTTAGATAATCAACATCCTGCCTCGGTATTGATACCTTGTGAACACCTCATTGATTGTTAAACCGTTTCCTTTTGACTGATGTTTTATCCAATAGAATGTTCATGTGACGATGGAGATAGCTGCCCATGTGGTGAGTGCGAGAAATGCGAAGATGGAAAATGCGTTCCTGGATGTATCGGATGTGAGGTTTGCGTGCCCGGAAACGGATGTGGTGAGTACACACCGTTAGCATAATGCTTTTGAAATAGTGTATAAATGAAGAGAAAAATCTTGAGTTAACACTTTATTTTTAAATGAACCGAGTGTAATATATGTGTGTCAAGAAAATATTGCGGCAAGTTAACATCGTCCATGGCGATGGGGTGTATAAATGAATTATACCACAATGGCTAAATACATTTGTGAGTGTTACCGTATTTAATGCTATCATGTCGAGTGATCAGGAAGAACATATACGTTGTTTGGCAAACTTTTTACTAAATGCATTTTCTTTAAGAGATGCAACTATTCAAGTTTAATCAACATTCAATTACGAACATAATTATATGTTACAAACATGTTTAAATATTGCCTATATACTTATTTATGCACCAATGTTATCGTTTCATAACCATTCTATGTGTTACTGTACATACATGTACATGTCTATTTATTATTTAAATTATGAATATGTCATCTATATAACAAATGTGATACTGTGTATTTTGGGCTGGAGGCCTTGTAGTACGTATTAAACTATTCGTATTCGTATTCGTATTCATTCTTAAATGTACCGGATGTTGGAAACGCTTGCCCGGGAGAAGGGGGTTTTAAGTGCATGCCGTTTGTTTGCCGTTTGTTTGCCGTTGTTGAAGTGTATATATGATGACAGCGTTCTCAATTTAACCGGATGTTGAATGCGCGTGTCCTGAGGAAGGCGTTGTAAGCACACACCGTCTACTTACTTGTGGTGGAGTGTATATATGAAGAGAACGTTCTCAAATTCGACGGATTTGGGGTGAATCTTCCAGGAAAGAAGATTCAGTCTTCTTGACGATTATTGACTTTACATATCGGTATAAAAACCTTCTCAAAGTTATCGGATGTCGACTGTGCTTCCTCGGAGAATGTTGTTATAAGTTGGTGCTGTTCTAATATTCACCGGATGTTGGAAGCGTGTGCACCGGAAAGGGGTCTGTAAATATGTTACGTCTTTTCCGATGGTGGAGTGTATATAAAGTGAAAGTTCTCAAACACTCACTGGATTTTTGGTGCGCCCGCTTTGAGAAACGTGTTCCATATATATGTTGGCTGCTTCCCGGTGGTGTGGAAGCATATGTAATTGTAAAGATGTACCGGATGTCGGATCGTGCGTGCAATGAGAATTGAGGCAGTTCATCTGGTCAATTTGATATATACCTATGTGCTTTTTGTATTGGTCTGTCCATTTGACGTGCACCTTTATTTATTTGATCTTTTTGAGTTTTATTCGTCGGATATCATGTTCCATGCAAATGTAACATTTTGTCTTTAAGCTTAAGATTATTTTATGTAACAACACTGCATTAGAATATTCATATTCAACGATAATTATGCAATTGAGCCAAAACAATTATTTGAGTTATTACCATTATTCCCTTTTCTCATCCTTTTTCTGCGTTCAAATATCAATACGCTTAAAAAGAGCGATACAGTACATGTTAATCTAACATAGATAAGTATGATGCATGAATTATATTTTGTCATCAATTCAGTAATATTTATTTGCAAAAGTTTTGCTAATGTAATCGACGGTATAATTTATTAATTTAAATACCACAAATGTTTTAACTGAAACACCTGAAGGAAGCAAATGGATTGAGAGATGGAAAAATGGTCAAGCAGTAAAAACCTCAGTGCAGTGCAATTGTCATATTTATACACGTAATAACTGTTGGATTCGTCTACATATCCGAAGTGATTTAGGGTTGAAAATCCTGTGACGTTATTATTACAGTGAAACTTGGTCCCGGAGACGACTGCACGCTGCACCCACACAAGTGTTGCCGCGACGATCTCACGTGCAGAAATGGCATATGCGAATGTGAGGATGAGAACCTCCAAAACGACGAGGACGAAGACAAGTGCTGTGAGCTATTTGTTTGTCATTTTATGTTGAAAACTATGTATGTAGCAATTTGGACAACAGAACGTGCTAGTAGAACCAAGGGGTCAGATCTGGGATCTGATTATAGGGTTTGGGAATAACTTCAGGTTCAGTTCCCAAATCCCGTAAACATAAGCTATAAATTGGATATTTGGTAATAAGGCAAATTCCAATATAAGTATTAAATTGCGTAATTATAGCAATTGTATGTTTATCATTTCTCTCATTTTGTCATAACAATTTCAATTGGGCAATTTTAGCGGGGTTAGTGGGGACGCCGAATGCCTCACTTTTTCCTTGTTCTGCCAACGTGCTTTAAAGCCTAGGGCATTATTAAGATGATTGATTTTAATATCGAATAGATCTAAAGACCTTGGGAATGAAATGCATTTGCTAGGAAATAGTACTTCGAAAGGGGGTTACCTTTGCGACCTTTAAGCACAGTATTCTTACATACGACATCGGGATTTCATGCATTGTATTGGCCAACTAGTTTAAAAAGTCAGATAAACTACGTCGGTTCATGGTCATCTATAGACGGGCCTCAATATTTCAGTGGGATGGCCAATCAGTGTATATTTCAAGTGTAAACAATGGGTTTAACTTATTGTTTGAAGTTAAATCCAAGGTTCTAATTTAATAGTGTGCTTTTAATTAACAAAAAACACATCAGGTAGACTTTTGACTTTTTAAATTATCACAAATTATACGATAACCACATACAGGTCTGTGTTATAAATAAATCATATTATTCCCTCCGTCCGTACGTCCATCCGTTAGTCCTAAGACATCGGGACAAGCCACTTATCTAAGGTACACACTATATATTTAAGGTTTTGCCCTCAAACATCATACACATATTGATTGTGTTGATGAGAATTGCTGTGCGAAAGAAAAAATATATTGTTCATGATATTTTTTATAGTTATTGCCCATTGATTATATATGATTTTTTTTTCATTTTTCTCTATCTTCTTTATTTATCATGTCCGAAGCATAACTTGAAAAGTCTTTGAGGTATTGACTTAAAACTTCGTATACAGGTATATCTCATTGAGAAGAAGTGCAGTGCATATGAATTGTAATATTTTGCTCTCTGTTATTTTACATACCTATTTTCTTCTCCTGAGCATAACTTTAAGTATTTTAGGTTTTTAATCGAAACATCATATACAGATATATCTCATTGAAGATGTTTAAGTCATTACTTTAAAATGAAGGACAATTAACTTTATTTATGCCGTTTCAATAAAATATGACAATTAATGATTATACATCACGACCAGTGATTGTAAGTATCACAAGAAGGTGGGGAAGTGGGTGTATTAATGACATCCAGTGATACCTCTGGTTTTTATTAAAGATGAGTATTAAATAAACCAAATTTTCGATAAAATGCTTATGATTTATACATTGATATATTCAAATAGATTTCAATGTTTAAACAAATAAGATTGCGTTAGATAGACACAAATGTATATTCTTTAGTGGGCGATGACCTCGGCGAGCCTTGTGACAATAATGATGAAACCGACCCATGCACAGATAAAGATAACCGTACCGAGTGTGGCAGTGATGGTAATCCGGTGTGTATCTGCTCCGACCCCTACGTTGAAACAAACGGCATATGTTGTAAGTTTAGCATGATTGCCTTTGCCGTAAAACCAACGCGGTACGTTTGAGCTCCAATTGTCGTAAAATATGACGGCATTATCATGTTGTTTTACTTACTTTGTATCTATAACAAGTAGATGGCGATAGACGGCATTTCTGTCACCCGTGTAAATTGATTCAATATTAAAAAGAAATTATTATTATTGCTATAATTTATTAGGTTGGTGTGAGTATCCACAATGGTGTAATGAAAATGGGGACTGTGAAGCTCCACGTAAGTTGCCGTACCCGATTATCCATTGTTGACAACCCCGATACTTTATTTCGTGTTCATGAAAGTGGGATAGTCCATTAAATCACTTGTTGCAATTAAATTTCCGAAACTTAGAGGGTTACCCGTGACGTCATACATGTCTTTTGTTCATTGATGTAGAAAAGACATGAATTAATGTCCTTAGCTTGGATTTCGAATAGATTAGCAACCAATGAAACTCTCTCATTTAATGTTCATTATATTTCCTAGCAAAATGTCTCAGGGTCCTTAATAGAAGAGAACGTAACACTGTAACGGGGTATCCATCCTCATGATGACTGGTTACAACAAATAAATGACTGGCTTCAACATATACATGACTGGTTGCCTGATATAAAGGACTTGTGGACTCATAAATGACTCATAAATGACGGCTACCCTTATCAATTACTGATTATCCATATAAAAAAAAGATAATTACAGGGTACCGATATGAATGACTGGTTGATCCAAAATAACACTCTGGTTATTCCATTTCGTTGACTGGTAATCAATAGCAATGACTATTTGATCATTTATCACTCTCTGGTCATCACATATCATTGCGGAGTTGCCCATATCATTGACTGGTTACCTATATATTGACTGTTTTTACCCATATTACCCAATTGTTATCCGTTATTTATGACTACTTACCCCTTATAACCGGCTGGTAGTCTCATGTCAATTACTGGATTCAAAATGCCAATGCCTGGTTAGACAATAGCAAAACAACATGGGCAGTAACCATCCCCCACAGACAGTAACAATCCATCATAAACAGTAATGATCCTATCATGTAAAGTAACCATCCAATATGAAGAATAACAATCCACCATGGACAGGAGCCATCCGCTTTAGACAGTAACAATCCACTATATGCAATAGCGATCGACTATATACATTAACACTCCACCATAGAAATAACCTAACAACATGAAGAGTAAAAATCCACCATATATAGTAACCATCCAACATGAACAGTAACGATCCACCATAGGCAGTAACAATCCACCATAGGTAGTTACAATCCACCATGTACAGTAACGATTCAACATGAAGAGCAGCCCTCCAACTTGAAAATTAGCCATCCAGCAATCAAGCTAGGACAGTTACCACAAAACATGAACAGTAAACATTATCGATGATTAGTTACCATTTTACATAACTAAATTGGTTGTTTGTTAAGCACAGTGGTAAGCCCACTAACCTTTCACCTAGTCGATCTGGTCCCGATTTTTTTTCCTGGGCGCATGTAAGTTTTCTCCAGTTACTCCGGTTCCCCACACTCTGGCGTGATATCGTGCCAACAACAGTTATCAATATAATGTTTTAATAACTTGTTTCACAGTATTAGTTAAATAAATAAGTCTAAACTAACATGAAAATTTGCCATGCAACTTGAACTGTAATTATCTGACATGAACAGTTAGCTTCCATATAACATAAAAACCTCCTAAACAATTATTAAACAATTTTTTTATTCAAGGTCGTCAATCGCAAAAAAATATTTCCACGTATTAAAAATGACGAAATGAAAATATTACAAATTCCAACCGGGTATGACTTTATCATTCATAATAAAAAAAATTCGTTCAAAGTAAAGTGCTATTTTTTTGGATTCTTACTGGAAATCATCTCAGTATTAATTCTACTCATAAACGGAATATATCTGTAAATATATATTTTTTTAAATTGTTTTGTCTTGTAAGATTTTTCTGCAATGCATGTATTGCCTGAAATAGCATTACTTTGTAATGTTTTGGTATTCGGCTCATCATCAGAACAGGTGAAATTTATCGGCCTGTTTGATTTTGTTATTACCGAACAAAGACATGTGATGAAATAAACTGACAATCATCAATATGAAATACAACATTTTCATAGATCTCTTTTATGCATTTTTTTAGTAACTTCGCCAAAAGATCGCTTACTGACAAATTTAATGAACTCGTTAACAACAATTGTGCATGATTTGAGGACTGGTGAAGGATCCTTTATATTAAGTGTACACTATTTTTTATATTCCAGTTCAAATCGGTGACATATGTGGGCCTAAGGGAGATGCGAACGCGTGTCTGAGGGATATTGGGATCAAATGTAGGAGTGCTGATTGTTGTGGAAATGCAAATGGAAATCCTAATTATCCATGCAATGTTAAGTACTGTGTGTGCGATACGGAATGGGGATTCCAGCTGAACGCGACCGAAAACGGATGTGTACATTCTGGACTACCAGTGGTACCGCATCAGGACTGCGCGGACATGGTATACGAGTGAAATCGGAGGAACAGCAAAGACATTATTAAATGATATTTGCAATGTTGTTTAACATCTTAATACACAATTATGTGTCCTTCTATTTTTAAAAAAAGTCGTAATTTGAGATGATATCTAATAAAATAATTGTTACGTTCGATTTGATATTGTTGCTTAAAACAGCCATCAACAGTAACCATCTTACATCATCAGTAGCCATCCAACATCAAATTGATTCAACAATAACCATCAACATGGTATCCATGGCCCAGTAGCCAATTAAATTGAACAATAATCATCCAGCATGGCCAGAAGCCATCCAAAATGAACCATAATCTTGCAACATGGCCAGAAGCCATCCGAAATAAACAAAATACATCAAACATGACCATAAGCCATCCAAAATAAACAATAATTGTTCTAAATGGACAGTAGTCATTCAAAACATGTCCTAAGTGTCCAGAAGTTATCCAAAATGAACAGTGCTCATCCAACATGAGCAGTATTCATCCAAAATGAACAGTAGTTATACAAAATAATCAGTAGCATTTCAACATGGAAAAGCACAAAGCAACATGAGTCATCAACCATGGACAGTGGGCTAACCAAGATGAACAGCTACAATCAAACATGGACAAAACCATCAAACATTGACAGTAACCAACCTTAAAACATAGAGAGTAGTAATCTTACTTGATCAGTAGCCATGTACAGTACCCATACGGCATAAACAGCAACTATTCAATTGGCACAATAACCATCCCTCATTAACAGTAATTAACATCCCCCATGATAAACAGCCATTTAACACGAACATAAGCCATCTAAAGTGTACATTGATCATTCAACATGCACACTGCCCATGCAAAATCGACATTTATCATTAAAGATGGGCAAACGCTATTCACCACTGACTGTAACAATTCAACATGTACTTTAACCATTCGTTTTAACCATTATATTTACACATTAACCATTTGGCATAGACAAAAAACATTCAACATGGACATTAACCATCTAACATGGATAGTTACCAATCAACATGTACAACAGCCATTCAATATAAACCGTACCATTCCAACATGAACAGTTCCCATCCCACATGAAAAGTACTCATCAACAATAACAAGTACCCATTCAACATGACATCACCATCCAATACAAACTGCACCCGCTGAACACAAACAGCAGTCATCCAACATGACCAGTAGCCTTCTTACTCGAAAATTAGCTATGAATCATGAACACTAACCATACAAAATAAAGTATAGCCATACAAAATGAACAGTTTCAATTCAGTATAAACAGTAAAAATCCAACATAGAGTATCACCATAAAACATGAACAGTTACGTTCCAACATGGAGGACACACGTAAGTAGATGCCATCCAATATGGACAGTAACCATCCAATATGGACAGTAACCATCCAATATGGACAGTATCCATCCAATATGGACAGCACGGAAACAACATGCACAGTATGGATCCAACATACACAGTAAGGATTCAAAATGGACAGAAACCACTCATCATGGACAGTAAGGATATAAAATGAACCGTTAAAACACATCATATACAGTAACCATACGACATGAACAGTAACTATCATTTCAACATCAGCAATATTAATCCAACATGAACAGAAATCATCCACACAACATGGTCATTGGCCATTTATAATGAAAAGTACGGATTTAACATACACAGTTACCGTCAAACATGAACACTAGCCTTCATGTAGATGCAGATGATCGGAACTCTAGCTGGCGAATACGCACACTCCTCAATATCCCATTTTATAAATCCAGTTAACAACTATATGGAACATTTAACTTTGTTTTCGTCTAAAGCATTCTAAATCATTGCATCAGAAATATTACAACATTTCCATTGACGGAGACATAGGCATAGACAGTCATTTTATGTTTTAATTCACTAGCCGATCGGAATGATAATCATAAATAATGGACGAATACCGTTAAGGGAATGATCAAGGCATCACTTTATGGTTGACTTTGCTAGAATATGATCAAGAACCATCTTACATGACCAGTTGGCATCCAACATGACAAGTAGACATGCAACAAGAATAGCAAACAGCCAATATGGACACATGACTAGGAACAACATAATACCTAACATCCAACATGACAAGCAGTCATGCAACAAGAAAAATAAACAGCTTGCATAGATACTAAACAAGCAACATCACCATTCACCAGTAACCAAGCAACATCACCATTCACCAGTAACCAAGCAACATCACCATTCACCAGTAAACAAGCAACATCACCATTCACCAGTAAACTATACAACATTATCAGTAAGCGTTAAATATCACCCACGTGTTCAAGTTTTAACTTGACATCCGGCCTTAACCTTATCCTAGGTGAGTCCATTTAGATTTTTGGCTTATTAATTTGGTACATGCACTCTATTGATAAAACCATTTATTTTCCTGTTTGGATGAAACTTAAGTATACCTCATTTTGATACAACGTATAAAAGCATGGTATGCAAATGCGTAAACACGTAAAATGAAAAACCAAAACTCTTCACAATCTAAGGTCAAAAGAAGATCTCTTACTTAATATATGAGCACCATTCAAATCCAAATTTTATTAAAAACAACTATTTATATTGATAAAAATCGGAATGATCCGATGATAATGGCTTAGACCAGTAACAAAACGCCGTGTTACTTAAAGAGCGAGTGTAATACTGAACGTGGGAATGCAACTACACTCGCAATTTGGGCGTTGGTCTTGGGATTGCAGACAATATGGCTTATCTGAGGATATGTCATAGCAACAATGTTCTCTTTGACATTAAATACATTATAACATCTTGGTATTGTTTAAAAAGGTATTGCTACTGATTACTTATATGTAAAAAACCAAATTACAGTTATGGTAGTTTGTATTTTTATTCTTTAGCTCAACTGATATTCAAAGTGAAATTCCATGTGTTTAATATTTTAAGGTAAATAAAGAGTGTTCGCACGTTTGTTATATTTTATTTTTTTATCTTCAACACATTTAACTTTACAAATGATACCGAAAAAAACAAAATGTCTCAGGGCATACAATTTTATCTATTTGCGACATTGTCAGTGAAGTGTATTATTGGAAATTGAGATTCCCAAGAGTTAAGTCATTACGTTTAACTGCTAAATTTAATAACTACGCGATCTATTTGCTTCGGACACAAACATACCGATTTCTGAGTATGTAAACCGTCAAAATACATCCGAGGTAGTTTTCGATAAAAATTGCCGAGGAATTCCGAATGACTTCCGGGGTAGTGCTAAAACCCGGTACCTTGTATCGATATTAGGAAAACCTGGTATCACAGTATATGGTACCGGACTATGTTGTTACCGGGTTTTGCGTCACAGTCGGTACCGGGTGATATACTACTCTCTTAAGAAAACCCGGTATCGATAGGCACGGTATCAATGTCCACAATAATCCACTATGACTTTGTATAAGTTAGAAAACATAATTAGCATGTATCAATAGGTAGACAGTCCGGTTAAAATCACACACTTTTAACATACTGTGAACCTTAAGTATAGTAGCCTTTAATTTAATAATTTTTTTTTTTGTTGTTGTTTTTTTGCCATATTATAACAATCAATGTTTTAATTATTACAATGCAAATGTGTTTTGATCTTTAAAATCTTCATAAAGAATCGCAGACGTTTTTTATTCCTGTTGTGGTGATTGTGAGGAAAAACTTCAAAGGCAAAAAATAGTAAAACAAGAATGTATATATAGGCTTATGTCTTGATATATTTTTCTTTCATTATTGACTTAGAATTTCCGTTTTGTGAATTGGATGGGAACTAGACATTTCGTACCATAGCCATTTCTTTCCCTCCAATTTTTGAAATCGTGATTATATGGCCCATGGCTATGTAGACATGACAGTTAATTAATCTCACTGTAATACAAAAACTGCAAAACAGAGATCTTTATCCGATAATCATACCTTCAATAGACAATAAATAGTGGGTCATTTGATGGCGAGAGTTGTCATCAAAGTTAATCATTTTATAAATTAAAAATCAATTTAAAGTAGGATAGAATCATATTTGACTACTAATTATTACATAACGGTGTAAAAGATTGATAATTTTCAAGATGAATTCAATATATTATTTAGTGTAAAGTATTTTCATAAGCTGGTAGTTTTGTTACAAACTACCCCTGTTCCGCATTTTCCGAAAAACTCGACTGACTTGCTTCCCTTGGCTTTGTTTTACGCGCGTAGTTGCTTCCCTTGGCACTAGCTTTTGGTTTTGATATGTGATAGTTAATTTAAGCTCAACATAAATGAATAATTTCATAAGTTTACATTCGTATCATTTCAAATTTCATAAAAGAGATATTTGAGACATTTTGTACTTTATATCAGTCAGGATATCTTAACAGAGGAATGCGGAAAGGAATCTGGGGTTTCCACACACACTGAAAATTCATGTAAGTACATTAAGATTAATTTTGAACTTTAACATTTTTTACTTTTGAGAACATAAGTGAGGCACAGCATGGTTAACATAGAATTCTGCGAATCTGCCCAACATATCAGACATAAATGAAAGTCTGGCAGAATTATTTAAACATCTGTGTCTTTACATGTGTACATGAATTCGCCATAACTGAATCAAATTATCATCAGTTGTTCTTCAATCTCTGCATAGTACAAGTATGTTTCAATCTGGAATTTCATTACATGCCTCAGCTAATGTCATATTTCTTGCTGAATATGGACATTTTATTTCAACAATGCCGCTTTCACCCATGTCACAAACAATCG
Organism: Mya arenaria; assembly: GCF_026914265.1. Classification (NCBI taxonomy): domain Eukaryota; kingdom Metazoa; phylum Mollusca; class Bivalvia; order Myida; family Myidae; genus Mya; species Mya arenaria. The sequence goes on from NC_069127.1 coordinate 73,136,453, forward strand.
CCTCTGGTGTGGCACCGAGAAAGGAAAATAAGTTTAGTTGTTAACAATTTAACCACATTTTTCATCCAGGTGGACAGGTGCAGTATTTGTTATAGAAATATTGCAACATTTTTTGTACAATATCTGGCACAGGTGTTTTCTTTAGGTTTCGAGTATGAAACATGATTGTAAATAATGTCCAGTTCACGTCAGATATTTAATATGGTTTTATTAACAAAAATGCGGACTTGCATTTGGGCCAAATTCCATTCAATGACGCCATTTCTCAAGAATGCCTATTGTTGCCTTACCAAAAATTGACGTGATTGGTTTCACATTCGGTTTGAATATCAATCTACGATCATTTTCATTTTCTGTTGTTTTTTTATTTGCATACAAGAAACAACATGGTTAACACTTTGATGATGAACTGCTGATGTCCAATGACACTTTAGATGAGTTATTCATTTTTCTTTGTGTTCTTAACAGAGGAATGCGGAAAGGAATCTGGGGTTTCTTTTATTCAGATTTTACTAATGAATTGACACCGGTCTACTTGCATTTTTTTAAAGCTAGTGGATAATTAGAACAACGCAGTGCAGATTTATTAAGAACATTGTCATTCTGGGTGATACTACAGAAGCATCTAATTAATAAGTAAAATCTTATCATTGACATTTTCGTTTTACCTTTTTTAACATATGGGATATTTGTGGTTTATTTAAGATAATAAACGTTATGTTCTGTTCTGTTCTATTGTACTTCTACATTCCTCTCAATACAGAACAGGTAATTTATTCAGACCATTGTATTCTTGCTAATCGTTGAGTATATACATAATGTGAATTTTATTTTAAATATTCTAAATGCTCATTTTTGATAATAAATAACATAAAACTTGTTATATAATTTATATTATTCTCCTGTTTTATTATCTTACCTCTTATAAACTAGTATACAGTTTCCCTTATTCATTCAAAGCTTGTGTCACACTTAATTAAAAACATTAAACTTTAAGTTTATAACTGTTAGTATTACAGCAAATGTCATTTTTATGCCCCAAATCTGATCGTCTTTCCGTCAGTCCATCCCGACGGTAGACAATCAATATATTAAAAAAGCTTTTGCCTATGGAACTGAAGTTTGGTAGTAAGATTTGTCATGAACAGCAGATGGACCATATCAGATAATTCAAGTTGGTGGTGACTTTAAGCTGAAAATCGATTTATAATCAATATCTGAAGAATACTATGGCCCAGTGACCACACAACTTTGTAGACAGGTCTGTAATGACCAGCAGTGAACATTATTGCTTTTGAGGTCAGTGGGCCAAAGGTCAAAATCGTTGTGACCGTAACCTAAAAATATCAAGTTTCCTATCAAGAAATGAAAAACGACAAGGCCAAAAGACATTGAATTCGGTAGAGGTCCTTCATACATAACCAGCACTATATCTAGTTTGACGCCAGTTGACTGAGATCAAGGTAGTAAAGACCTTGATCTAAAAATCCGACTTATTCTTATAACCGAAGAATGTTTGTATTCAGGTACCCCAAACTAGATATGCTTGTAAACTGCACCTGCTTACTTTTAGCCATGTTTCAACAACATTCGCGACGTCTCTGCTGCTTTGCATCAAAATTAGTCTCGTAATTTATTGGTACAATGTTATAAATATAACACAACACTTAAGTACTGCCCAGTCAGCCCCCGAACGGCTAACGCCTCGTTCCATATACACCTTCGGGAGCTGACTGGCATGTCCTTATATAGTCATATGACCCTCAGTTGTGTGTAGTATATCTTAATTACACTTATTCCGCTACTTATATACACAATGTAGCTGTCATTAAAATGATCAAAATATGAAGTATTCATATTTAAAATATACAATGAAGTTTATAACATTTTTTTTGTCAAAACTATTTGTGCACATAACTGAAAGAGTCACACAGAAACATCTCCACTATTTGAAGTTTTCCTGAAAAGAAGTAACCCTTTTCCTTTTTTTCCAGAGAAAATATGCTCCCAGTGACCGTTGTATCATAAAAAACGGCACATAGCCTCATTGCATAGCTGCAATCATATTGTTTTCAATGCACTGCATTGTAGGAGGGGAAGTGTCTTTTCCTGCTAGCATAAACCAGCTTTAATGTAAGAGCATTCAGCTTGTTGCTCCACTAATGAAGCAATATATTCATTGACAGTTTGCAAAAAATAAATCCAACCAACCAATGCTGCTATTTCAGATGGTAGTCAAACAAACTGAACAAATGATTGTTTCTACCCTGTAGCTCCCCTCGATCAACAAGTTCTTTCATGAAGTTCCTCAGTTTGTCTTTTCTAATTGGTTGGTAGGAGAACCAAGCATAAGATTTCGGTTCCTTTATGTCCTGCAATTGAAATGTGCTATCAAACTCCAACATATCTGCTGGTCCGTGTGAACGAAAAACGTTGTATATCCGCGCCAGACATAGATCAACGGAGGTTTCAAAAGCGCCATGGTTTGACAGCCCGAACATCCGTAATTCTGGTCCCTGTTCGTGTTTGTGTGCGTCTTTCCAAAAGAAAATATGAGTAACAATTATAAGGATATAGAATGTAGATATAAAGTTTTATTTTATACTTTCCGGTGGGTTATTCAAACGTAATGGTGAATTATACTTTGATAAAGTCCATGTTTAAATAGCAAATTTAGCGATTTAGCGAATTTTACCCTTTTCATTGCGGAAAATATTCTGGGGGAAAGCAATGAAACCATTTAGTTTTATGTTTTAAGTCATTTGTCTACATATTTGAGCAATATCTCAATTTCAAATTAGACAACTTTTGAAAAATTAATGGCATGGAAATAGAATAATTGTTTGTTTCAGTGTAAAATTTTGAACACCGAATGTCAATATTTTTCTTGTCACCTGTAAACTATAACATTGATAAAATACTTTGCTTTCTTACACTTAAACGAACAATTATCTGCTTTTGATTGACTCGTCGGTAAGATAATAATTGGTGCAAGTACAAAAATGTTTTCAATTCAATTATATTTGAATAATGTCCGAATACAAGACAACTGTTACCTTTTATAAATCGGAAAGAAATCAATATGTATAATTAACAATGAAAACTTCAAACGCTGTCTGTCGGAGCATTGTCAGATACGGCCGCATGACATAACAGTTTACAAAATAGAATTTCTCCGCAGCTTTATTATATTATAAAAACCTGGAACAAACAGTCCTAATTCATTGCGTTCAAAAGATTTTGATCTGTATGTTGTTTAGATACAATATCAAATCGATGTTACTTTTTTACTAGCATTAATTATTAATGCATTTAGAAGATACTAGATACCTGGTAGCTGTTATTTGCAAAACAAGCTACACATGTATTAAAAACCACGAAAACTTTCAGAAAAAATGTAAACGCCGTCTGTATTAGCTTTGTCAATATACCTTACATTACAGTTTTAAGAGTAGCAATCCGCCGCAGCTTTCATAAACCTATCGTTGAACAACGTTTTAAACAACACGTTTCATAATATAATTATCTGTTTTCTGTTCAGATAAAACATGCCTGGTAATGCTATTTACTGTACTAGCAGGTATGGTTAGAAAATTCCACCGCAGCTTTAAAAAATGCTTTGGTATCGCTCAATATTGAGTATTATAATAACACTACCATATCCATTGTGTTCGGATTTAAGAGACCAGTAGCTGTAACACATTGGCAAAACAGCTACAAATGCACATGCATGAATATTAATAAAAAAAGTCAAGAAAGTTGAAAATGCTATAAATCGGAGCCTTTTAATCCAGGACAAAACGTTGTGCTGGTTCAACTTATTCTCAATCGTGTTCGGTTACAAGACAGATGAAAGCTGTTACCTTTTGGTAGAAACGTTACACATGCATCATACCTGTCATGTGTAAAAGCGGTCTTCATGAGCTTACTCAGAATACGTTAGTCGTACATAAAAGTTCGTAGACTTGCACTCCGCTGCAATATATATTACAAAATAACGGTACAAAGGTCCAATTTAAATGTTTCAAAAATTGAACAAAATACGTGACAATATCGTGGGGCTGATCTAAATTAGATGTAAAAAGATGTAAAACCATATGTATCTGTATATGTTACTTCTAATTAATTCGTAATACCTATACATGTATATATGGTGACAAAATTCTGCTGTAAAATACTTCGTTGCCGGTACAATTTCTATGTTCGCCAACAAAAAACCAGGTAGTTGATATTAATTGGTAATAGACGTTACACAGGCATCAAAAAATAAACACTTCAAGACAAATGTAAACGTCTTTCAGATCAATGTCAGAAGACGCCCGCGTGACAAAAGATTAAATGAATAGAACGCTCTCGCAGCTTCGATTTTAATAATATAATTAGGCAAAACGGCCTAAATATAATAAAAAAAATCACTAAATAGCATTTCGCAGCATTTTTTATTTGACTTGCATTGAATAACAGTGAAGAGTCATTGGTTTTGAAACAGAATATTATACATTTCGATCAGATACAAAATAACTGAGGTATCCTCGACACTAGGTACCCCATTTTAAAGTATATTTGGCTCCATTCTAGCGTACAGGAAAAACTTAAACGCGAATGACGCAATTCAGAGGTGCCTTGACGGTCGCGTAGCGTAGGAAATCGAGAGACCTTAAAATAAGACCCTTCCCGACATTCTCGCATTCGTGGTTCCGAAGAAATCTTTGACATGAACCTCCCATTAAAAGCTCTTTCGGAGCAAGTTAAAAAAGTATGAAAAGTAACCTTTTGGGACACTGTGCGGCGAATGTAAACGGTGATCAAATAAAATCCTAGGCGCCCCGATGGTTGCATTTTGTAGGGAAATGGGTTCCCTAAAGGACGAAACTGGTAAAACTTCCGAACGTGCAGGAAAGATGAGTTATCGTCGACACTCTGTACCCCATTTTAAGTTTTTTGCGCCATTTACGCCTATTGGATAACATTGCATGCAAGTCTAAACGGTGACGCAATAACGTAAGAGATGACCCGTCGGTCGCATAACGTAGGGAATCTAGATACCAAAAATACCAAAACGCTACTGACCTCATCGCATTCGCGGCTCCGTAGATATCTTAAATATAACTTTCACCTTTCACACTCTGTCGGAGCCCGTTGAAAAATATGAACGGTAGCGTTTTTGGAACACTTTGCGATGATAGTAACCGGTCACCAAACAACATCGCAGTTACCACGAGGATTGCATTTGGTAGGGAATAGGGTTCCCTAAAGCACACAATTGAGCCCACCATCCGCATGTGCAGGGATGCTAAGCCATCTTGGGCACTCGGCACCCCATTGTAACATATTGTTAGAGCCATTTCAGCGTATAGGAGATCCTTGTACGCGAATTGAAACGGTAACACAAGTACGTCTAAAATGTCTCGAAAACCATTTCAAGCTAGGTCGATGCCCAGTTAAACAGTATGAAAAGGTAACGTTTTTGGGAGACTTTGCGATGTTAGGAAACGATGATCTAATAACGTCCCAGGTGCCCAAATGGTTGCATTTTGCAGGGAATAGGGTCCCCTTGAATACGAAACTGGTCAAACTTCCGCACGTGCAGGGAAACTGAGCTATCACAAGGTACCCCATTTAAAGTTATCGTTTGCACCAATTAATCATAAAGAATAACGTTGTACGCGAGTGGAAACGGTGACGCATTAAATTTAAAATTTGTCCCAACGTCCGCACTGTTGAGAAATGCCGAGATATCTTTGGCACTATTTAGCCCATTTAAAGGTATTTTTGCGCTATTAAAGCGTATAGGAGAACGTTGTACGCGAGCGGAAACGGTGACGTCAGAGATGCCGCGAACACTTGGGTACCACAAAGGTCAAAACCGATCCCAACGTCCGAACGTGCAGGAATGCTTAGCTATCTTCGGCACTAGGTAGTGTGAAAGAAGCGTGTTAGGCATACATTGCATGCATTCTAATTTAGACAACAACTTCCCAATACAAGCTCCGTCGGAGCCCGTTGAAAAGTATGGAAAGAAGCGTTTTGGGACACTTTGTGACATAAGTAATCGGTGAGCAAATAAGGCCCCCGACGGTTGCATATTGTAGAAAATACGTTCCCCTGAAATACAAAACTGGTTCTAACGTATGCACATGCATGGATGTTGATCTATCTTCGACATTAGGTAAACCATTTTAAGGTATTGTTGCGCCATGTTAGCGTATAAGAGATTATTGTACGCCAATGGAAACGGTGACACATTTACGCCAAAGATATATTGATGGTAGCTTAACGTAGCGAATCGATAGACCAACATAAAAAGACTCGTTCCGACCATCTCGCATTTCTGGTTTTATAAATATCTTGACATTTACTTCCCAGTACATTCTCTGTCAGAGCCCGTTTAAAAGTATGAAAAGTAGCATTTTGGAAACATTTTGCGAAGTAAGGAACCGGTAACTTAATAACGTCCCAGGCGCCACGATAGTTACAATTGGTAGGAAATAGGGTACCCTAAAGGACACAACTGGTCTCAACATCCGTACGTGCAGGGATGCTGAGATATCTTCGGCAATACGTAGCCCATTTTAAGGTATTTTTTGTGCCATTTTAATGTTTAGGAGAAGGTTGTACGCGGGTGGAAACGGTGACACAATTACGTCAGAGATGCCCAATTGGTTTCGGAACGTAGGCAATCGAGAGACCTAAAATACCAGACCGGTCCCGACCTCCCCGCATTCGTGGTTCCGAAAATATCTTCGACATTATCTTTCAATTACACGCTCTGTCGGAGCCTATTGAAAAAGTAAGAAGAGTAGCATTTTGGGACACTTTGCGATGTTAGTAACCAGTGACCAAATAACGTCTCAGGCGCCAGGAGGGTCTCATTTGGCAGGTTATAGGGTCCCCTAAAGGAAAAAAAAACTGGTACCAACGTTCGCATGTGCAGGAATGCTGAGCGATCTTCGGCATTAGGTAGCCCATTCTAAAATATGTCTTTGCGGTGTTTTTTGCGTATAGAAAAAACTTTAACTTGAATGGAAACGGTGACACAATTATGGGATGGATGCCCTGAAGGTTGCGTAGCGTAGGGAATCGAGAGACTTAAAAATACCAATCTCGACCTGCTTTCATTTTCTGTCCAGGAGATATCTTTCACATTAAATTTCCATTTGACGCTCTGTCGCCATGAAAAGCATGGAAAGTGGAGTTTTAGGGACACTTTGCGACGTCAGTGCCATGTGACAAAAATTTAGTCGACGGCACCCCGTTGGTGGCATTGTGTAGGGAATAGGTTCCCCTAACAAAAATGCTCCGACCGTCTGCACGTGCATGGATGCTGATCTTACTGATATATTTTGTTCTTAAGGGGACCCTACTCCATACAAGAATTGTAGAATATGTACATACTATGACTATATGTATATTGTAGCGCAACTGTTTTGAAATTAAATTCACCCATTTTAAGATAGTTTGTCTGGTTTGAACAACCCTATTAAATACGCAGTTATTGCTACAATTTATGTTAACAGTTAATAGTAATTATGTTATAATCGTAAGAAACAAAGAATACGTAAAGCTTCACAAACTTACCATTTTCACATTGGCTCTTCATCTTGTGGATAAACAATAGTGATATTGATGATGATGTTGATATAAATGGATAAAACCACACATATACAACAACAACAAGAACAACAACAACAAAAGCATACATTAAAATAAGATAAAAGATAAAATGTGATTTATTGGTTGAGTATAAACTGTGATATTTTTTTTATTTATATGTAATTATTATCGTTGTAAGATCTTTTCAAGCTGCACTCTCACGGATTGACCGTTTTGACAATTGTTTTCATATAATGAACTATTCTTTTCATAAATATCACATCGCAGTTTTTAATATTTATGTTCGAAAAGTTAAATTGTGGCTAAAAACGTTGTTTTTTCTGGCAAAAAACATCGATTTTCGAACGTGAATATGAAAAAACTGTGATTTGATCCTTCAGCATATCACTAGGTTTCGGACATTTACGCAAAAATGGTCTTATTCTTAGAACAAAAAAAGTTATCAAAACAGTCCATTTTCGAGAGTGCAGCTTATTAAAATTCATGAACTAATTATAAAGCCCAGTCTCACCAGTGTTGTATGGCGTAGTATTGTTCCTTACTCCTTATATTCCCATACAAAATAAGTTAATCTGAGGGTTGCCGCTGACGACATAGTACATTGCGGTACAGGGTTTACCTTTTACCGTTTCATCTGTGCCATTAACTGTTACTTTAGTGAAATACTAAATCCATATCTCAATGAAAGAAATAAAGTAAGTTTGGTATGATAATATATATATTGCCCCCCCCCCCCCCCCCCGAGGGAAATTGTGCATCATGTTCACCAGCGACAAACACTGTCGACCTCGGCTGTAATATTGCATAACATGGGCTCATTATCAAAATACGTTTTGCAAATGTTTTGCCATGTTTGCCCATAACTACTGCATCTCTGCTCTACGCTCTATGCACCTTATTATATAAATGCATTACTTGTTTCTGTTGAACGAAACAGAAGTTTTACACCCATTCTGAGTCATATAAATATGTTTATATTTTTATATATCTATGGATGAAAACTTATAACAGAAGACACATTCTGTTTATTTAAACATATGCTCGTTGTGAGTCTATTTGTTCTGTCAATGTAAACATACATGTTTGGAGAACAACCATTTTGCGTTTTGAAACATGTGCACGTTGAAAGTTTATTTGTTTTGTTTATGTAAACATATGCATGGTAGGAGTATAACCATTCTGTTTATTTGAACATGTGTGCGTAGGGAGTCTATTTGTTCTGTTTATGTAACTATATGCATGTTAGGAGTATAACCATTCTGTTTATTTAAACAAGGAACACGTTGGATGTCTATTTGTTCTGTTTACGTAAACATATGCGTCTTAGGAGTATAACCATTTTGATTATTTAAACATGGGCACTTAGGGAGTCTATTTGTCCTGTTTATGTAAACACATGCATGTTAGGAGTGTAACCATTCCGTTTCTTTTAGCATGTGCACGTTGGGAGTCTATTTGTTCTGTTTATGTAAACATGTGCATCCTAGGAGTACAAATATTTTGTTTTTTAAACATGTACACGTAGGGAATCTATTAGTTTTGTTCATGTAAACATATGCATGTTAGGAGTATAACCATTCTGTTTATTTAAACATGAACACGTAGGGAGTCTACTTGTTCTGTTTATTTAAACATATGCGTCTTAAGAGTATGACCTTTTTGTTTATTTAAACATGGGCACGTAAGGAGTCTATTGTTCCTGTTTATGTAAACATATGCATGCTAGGAGTATAACCATTCTGTTTATTTAAACATGTGCACGTAGGGAGTCTATTTGTCCTGTTAATGTAAACACATGCATGTTAGGAGTATAACCATTCTGTTTATTTTAACATGTGCACGTTGGGAGTCTATTAGTTCTGTTCATGTAAACATATGCATATTAGGAGTATAACCATTCTGTTTGTTTAAACATGAACACGTAGGGAGTCTATTTGTTCTGTTTATTTAAACATGTGCACGTTGGGAGTCTTTTTGTCCCGTTCATGTAAACATATGTATGTTAGGAGTATAACCATTCTGGGTTTTTTAACATTAGCACGTAGGGAGTCTTTTTGTTCTTTTTTTGTAAACATATGCATGTAAGGAGTATAACCATTCTCTTTATTTAAACATGAGCACGTAGGGAGTCTATCTGTTCTTTGTATGTAAACATATGCTTTTTAGGAGTATAACCATTTTGTTTATTTAAACATGAGCACGCAGGAAGTCTATTTGTTCTGTAAATGTAAACATGTGCGTCTTAGGAGTATAACCATTTTGCTTATTTAAACATGAGCACGTAGGGAGTCTATTTGTCCTGTTTATGTAAACATATGCATGCTAGGAGTATAACCATTCTGTTTATTTAAACATGTGCACGTTGGGAGTCTAATTGCTCTGTTTTTTAAAAATAAGCACGTTGGGAGTCCGTTCTGTTTCATTTAAACATATGCTTGAAATTAATAAATATATAATCTTATTTTCCTTTGTGTTTTTTTCTCTTTTGATGAAAGTTAAAGTACACAAATAGCCGGTTTAAATGGACAAATGGCATGAAGACTAGATATCTTAAGATAAGACGACGCTTTCAATACTTCTGCAAGATAGCACCTATATCTGCGAAAAATCTTCAGAACATCACAAACGTTTGGAATAACTTTTTAGGATATCACACATATTTGCAATAACTATTTAGGACATCAAATATATTTGCAATAAATATTTAGAACATCGCACATGTTCGCAATAACTATTTAAGATATCACACATATTTGCAATAACCATTTAGGACATCACGTATGTTTGCAATTACTTTTTAGGATACTATTTTAACACATATTTGCAATTATATTTAGGACATCACATATGTTTGCAATAAATATTTAGAACATCGCACATGTTCGCAATATCTATTTAGAACATCACGCATATGTTAACAATAACTATTTAGGCTTTTTTACAATTACGATCATGACATTCTAGATTTCGATATCGACATTCTACGAAGTTAAATAAACCTTCATGCATTTTTATACCTATTCATTTCGACGTCTAGTAGTTGAAGTATTACTACTAATAGGACACGTTTGTTTAACTTCTTGCACATACTTATCGAAATTATATCTTCTTGTTACTAAGGTAACGTTGAAATGACGTAAACATCGTTCCATTAAGACAATATGTAATGTTATCAACTTTTATTCGTACATACCTATTGTACATGACTTAACACATGGTAATTGTTCGTTTTAGAGATCAAACATTATGCATGCATCAGTGTGGCACAACGATGAGACAGTAAGTTGAGATGTCACCAAATATGAAAGCATTCTGCACAGAAATTTATCTAAGCCTAAAGCAAATGTTAAATATCTTCTACTAAGTCACTTAGTAAATGCAGTGCATTTCTTGCCTCCAGAATAAACACAATGCTGTGGTTTTATTATTTATGGATTGTTTCTCAATTCTCTTTTGGAATTTTTCACATGTTTTTGTATCCAAAACTTTAATTTATTGCTGTGAAACATTGTACATTGTTCAGAACAGAATCTCCGTATGGCTGCATTGTGTCAGAGGTTGCAGCATCATTCAGAGAAAGTGAACACAAATATATAATCAATACATAATAATATGTAATTTTATTAAGTATTATATTCTAATGATTGAAACTGCCTCGTCTGCAAGTCGCATTGTATGTTAACAAACACTTTTGAACTCTTTTTTCAATGAAGGGCTGTCCAGTTATTAAACTGTTGGATCGTAATGGTCATCTAACTGTAAATAAAAATAGAATACAAAATTGAAATAGAATAAAAATGAAATGGAATTCATTTATTTGGTGAAGCAACGATGTGATTTCTAAATAACAAATACATATTGATCAATTGAGGCTCTATGATCCTTATTATATAAATGCATTACTTGTTTCCGTTGAACGAAACAAGAAGTGCACACCCATACTGAGTCATGTAATTCTGCTTATTCTTTTGTATATATCTATGGATGAAAACATCCTATAGCTTTTTTTGAAATATCAGAGTTGTGTCCCTTTCACGACTTAAATATTACGCATACCTGTCAGGACCGTCGTTAGACTTTCCGCTGTCCGAACCGTCCGGACTGTCCGGACTGTCCCCTCCGTTAACACCGGAGTCACCAGAAGGTGTCGTCGATACAACATGTACATCGGTGGCAACACTACCGGCCTTCACAACGGGCTCATGTTTGATAACCACTGGTGCCTTTCCAACCGTACGTGAAACCACGTCTGATTCCTTTCCTTTCTTCTCGCTTTGTGTATAGGTCGATGTTGCAGGAATGCCCTTAGTTTTGACAACCGGCTTGGGGGCAACTGTTGTCGGTCGAGGGGCGGTAGTTGTCTGTTTTAGAATATTCCTTTTAGGAGCAGCCTTAGTCTTGACAATATTCTGTGGTGGTTTCGGAATAGATGCTTTCCTGCCCATTGGGAGCTTCGGAATAGAAGCCTTCATGCATGGACAAGAGCCAGCACAAGCTGTAGATTCACCACTGCAAAATATATTCATAGCTGTACTTTAGTGTTGTTCGTGTCTATTGATCATATACATTTGTATTGAACTATGGCATTGAAAAATACCATACTGTTACATAAATGATAAGCATTGCCTAGGACTTACATGACCATTAAAAGCCTTAAGGGTGTCACCATTTAATGTTAATACACATATTGGTTCAATATAAACACGAAATCTTACCATTTTTCCTTCCTATATTTCTTTGTGGCCCTAGTTTGACGAACATTCTAATGTTCTTACTTAATAGTGTACTCTATTTAAATCTTGCGAATATTATAAATAGAAAGGAAATACATGAGTTTTCTTTCATATTTTGACTTATTGTTTATTTCTTAAAAAAATTGTTTTGTGCGTTCACTTTCTTCAAACGATCATTTAATATGCAAAAAACGTATAAGTTCATTAAACAAATTGAGTTCTAATTACCTCGCTTAAATACATTTGTTTTTTCGACTTTTACTAATTCTATTTTAATATATAAGAACATATAATTATAAACTGGTAAAAGATTTAAAATGTTGAACCATGCTAGACACTATATTGGTTATATGAAAGTAGTAAATTACTTGGTATTTACGCAAGTATATTCGAGAAACTCGGAAATTAAATCGATTTACCTGCAATACCGGAGGCATTCGTTCTCGTAGGATTTTCCAGCAACAGAGCAGACAGGATTTCTCTCCACACCTGAGCATTTAGCTTCGCATATTTGCCGCGGAGAAATGATTTTCTTTGCTAACATCGAAGCTAGAGCATGTGTTCGTTTTGAGACTGGTCCATCCACAGATATGGAAGAAGCGCCAGACTGTGCACCAGTCACAATTGGATGACGACTACCATATTTCGTTCTTGTAATAATCTTAGTCGTATCCGAATTGTAAGCCTTTATATCCGTCTGACCTGGATGGCGACTGCCAGATTTCGTTCTTGAAACAAAGCCATGCTTGTTTCCATTTGTCTCCGGGTAGGCGTTCTGGCGTTTACAAGGACAGAATCCATCACACATTTTCTTAACACCACTGAAATATAAAATGAAAAGTACAAGTCTTCAAATGTTGTTATTGGAAAGCATAAATTTGTAGAAAGTTAACAAAGGTATTTATTAGAGCAGGTACCTTACTATTATACTGAAACGTAATGTTTATCATTCATTATCTGTTTAGATGTAGCCAACGCTTTTACCTCGGTAAGAAGCACTCTGACAAATATGTCATACTATCCGTGCCGCAGACTGGAATCAATTTACACTTCGGTGATGGTTTTGCTTCCTTTCTCAAAGTTTTCTCCAATGAACCAGGTATGTATTTCATATAATCGTTAGAGTGAGAAGAAACACTAGATACTGCCGGAAGTCGTTCGGAATTTTCATGACGTGAGCCACTCCTTAGCCTAGTTTTTTGATAGGTTTTAATGTATGAATTTGGATCATTGTAATTGTTGTTGGACTTTTTGCCTAGTCGGTTTGCATTTATTATATTGTAAATCTTAGATGTCTTTTGTGAAGCATCGCGTGGGCCGTTGTAATTATGGTTGCCGTTGGTATCAAGCCTGTTGTTATCAATGGTTCCGTAAGATTGTGCTACCTTTATTGTTACATCGAGTGGATCATTGTAATTGTTGTTGTTATTAGTATAAGGTTTTTTGGCATCAACTGCTCCGTAAGGCTTTGGTGCCTTTACTTTTGTATTACCTGGATTATTGTAATCATTTTTATTTGTAACCGGTCGTTTGGCATCAATTGTTCCGTAAGACTGAGATGCTTTTACTATAACAACGCGCGGATCATTGTAATTGTTGTTATTGGTGTCGGGTTGATAGGTCGCAAATGATCCATAAGGCTTCGATGGCTTTCCTGGTGTTTCTCGTGGACCATTGTAATTGTTGTAATTGGTGTCGGGTTTGTAGGCATCAATTGTTCCGTAACGCTTAGATGGCTTCACGGTTGTATCTTGTGGACCATTGTAATTGTTGTTATTGGTGTCGGGTTGGTAGGCATCAATTGTTCCGTAAGGCTTAGATGACTTCACAGTTGTACCTTGTGGACCATTGTAATTGTTGTTATTGGTGTCGGGTAGGTAGGCATCAATTGTTTCGTAAGATTTAGATGGCTTCACGGTTGTATCTTGTGGACCATTGTAATTGTTGTTATTGGTGTCGGGTTGGTAGGCATCAATTGTTCCGTATGGCTTAGATGGCTTCACGGTTTTATGTTGTGGACCATTGTATTTGTTTGTATTGGTGTCAGGTTGATAGGTTTCAATTGTTCCGTAAGACTTAGATTGCTTCACGGTTGTATCGCTTGGACCATTGTAATTGTTGTTATTGGTGTCGGGTTGGTAGGCATCAATTGTTCCGTAAGGCATAGACGGCTTCATGGTTGTATCGCTTGGACCATTATAATTGTTGTTATTGATGTCTGGTTGGTAGGCATCAATTTTTCCGTATGGCTTAGATGGCTTCGCGGTTTTATCTTGAGGACCATTGTAATTATTGTTATTGGTGTCAGGTAGGTAGGCATCAATTGTTCCGTAAGCCTTAGATGGCTTCACGGCTGTACCTTGAGGACCATTGTAATTGTTGTTATTTGTGTCGGGTTGGTATGCATCAATTGTTCCATATAGCTTAGATGACTTTACGGTTGTATCTTGTGGACCATTCTTATTGTTGTTATTGTTGTCCGGTTGGTAGGTATCAATTGTTCCGTAAGGCTTATATGGCTTCACGTTTATATCTTGTGGACCATTGTAATTGTTGTTTTTGGTGTCAGGCTGGTAGGCATCAATTGTTCCGTATGGCTCCGATGGCTTCACGGTTTTATCTTGTGGACCATTGTAATTGTTGTTAATGGCGTCTGGTTGGTAGGCATCAATTGTTCCGTATGGCTTCGATGGCTTCACGGTTTTATCTTTTGGACCATTATTATTGTTGTTATTGGTGTCGGGTTGGTAGGCATCAATTGTTCCGTATGACTTAGATGGCTTTACGGTTGTATCTTGTGGACCATTGTAATTGTTGTTATTGGGGTCAGATTGGTAGGCATCAATTGTTCCGTAAGGCTTAGATGGCTTCACGGTTGTATCTTGTGGACCATTGTAATTGTTGTTATTGGTGTCAGGTTGGTAGGCATCAATTGTTCCGTAAGGCTTAGATGGCTTCACGGTTGTATCTTGTGGACCATTGTAATTGTTGTTATTGGTGTCAGGTTGGTAGGCATCAATTGTTCCGTAAGGTTTTGATGGCGTTACGGTTTTATCTTGTCGACCATTGTAATTGTTGTTATTGTTGTCGGGTTGGTAGGCATTAATTGTTCCGTAAGGTTTTGATGGCTTCACGGATGGACCTTGTGGACCATTATAATTGTTGTTATTGGTGTCGGGTTGGTAGGCATCAATTGTTCCGTAAGATTTTGATGGTTTCACGGATGTACTTTGTGGACCATTGTCATTGTTGTTATTGGTGTCGGGTTGGTAGGCATCAATTGTTCCGTAAGGCTTAGATGGCTTCACGGTTGTATCTTTTGGACCATTGTAATTGTTGTTATTG
Source organism: Mya arenaria (assembly GCF_026914265.1). Classification (NCBI taxonomy): domain Eukaryota; kingdom Metazoa; phylum Mollusca; class Bivalvia; order Myida; family Myidae; genus Mya; species Mya arenaria. Next base: position 73,152,145 of record NC_069127.1, read on the forward strand.
GTGTCAGGTTGGTAGGCATCAGTTGTTCCGTATGGCTTCGATGGCTTCACGGTTTTATCTTTTGGACCATTGATATTGTTGTTATTGGTGTCGGGTTGGTAGGCATCAATTGTTCCGTAAGGCTTAGATGGCTTAACGGTTGTATCTTGTGGACCATTGTAGTTGTTGTTTTTGATGTCGGGTTGGTAGGCATCAATTGTTCCGTAAGACTTAGATGGCTTTACGGTTGTATCCTGTGGACCATTGTAATTGTTGTTATTGGTGTCAGGTTGGTAGGCATCAATTGTTCCGTAAGGCTTAGATGGCTTCACGGTTGTATCTTGTGGACCATTGTAATTGTTGTTATTGGTGTCAGGTTGGTAGGCATCACTTGTTCCGTAAGACTTAGATGGCTTCACGGTTGTATCTTGTGGACCATTGTAATTGTTGCTATTGGTGTCGGGTTGGTAGGCATCAATTGTTCCGTAAGGTTTTGATGGCGTTACGGTTTTATCTTGTCGACCATTGTAATTGTTGTTATTGTTGTCGGGTTGGTAGGCATCAATTGTTCCGTAAGGTTTTGATGGCTTCACGGATGGACCTTGTGGACCATTATTATTGTTGTTATTGGTGTCGGGTTGGTAGGCATCAATTGTTCCGTAAGATTTTGATGGTTTCACGGATGTACCTTGTGGACCATTGTAATTGTTGTTATTGGTGTCGGGTTGGTAGGCATCAATTGTTCCGTAAGGCTTAGATGGCTTTACGGTTGTATCTTGTGGACCATTGTAATTGTTGTTATTGGTGTCAGGTTGGTAGGCATCAATTGTTCCGTATGGCTTCGATGGCTTCACGGTTTTATCTTTTGGACCATTATTATTGTTGTTATTGGTGTCGGGTTGGTAGGCATCAATTGTTCCGTAAGGCTTAGATGGCTTCACGGTTGTATCTTGTGGACCATTGTAGTTGTTGTTATTGATGTCGGGTTGGTAGGCATCAATTGTTCCGTAAGGTTTTGATGGTTTCACGGATGTATCCTGTGGACCATTGTCATTGTTGTTAATGGTGTCGGGTTGGTAGGCATCAATTGTTCCGTAAGGCTTAGATGGCTTCACGTTTGTATCTTGTGGACCATTGTAATTGTTGTTATTGGTGTCGGGTTGGTAGGCATCAATTGTTCCGTAAGGATTTGATGGCTTCACGGTTGTATCTTGTGGACCATTGTAATTGTTGTTATTGGTGTCGGGTTGGTAGGCATCAATTGTTCCGTAAGGCTTAGATGGCTTCACGGTTGTATCTTGTGGACCATTGTAATTGTTGCTATTGGTGTCGGGTTGGTAGGCATCAATTGTTCCGTAAGGTTTTGATGGCGTTACGGTTTTATCTTGTCGACCATTGTAATTGTTGTTATTGTTGTCGGGTTGGTAGGCATCAATTGTTCCGTAAGGTTTTGATGGCTTCACGGATGGACCTTGGGGGCCATTATAATTGTTGTTATTGGTGTCGGGTTGGTAGGCATCAATTGTTCCGTAAGGTTTTGATGGTTTCACGGATATACCTTGTGGACCATTGTAATTGTTGTTATTGGTGTCGGGTTGGTAGGCATCAATTATTTCGTAAGGCTTAGATGGCTTCACGGTTGTATCTTGTGGACCATTGAAATTGTTGTTATTGGTGTCAGGTTGGTAGGCATCAATTGTTCCGTATCGCTTCGATGGCTTCACGGTTTTATCTTTTGGACCATTATTATTGTTGTTATTGGTGTCGGGTTGGTAGGCATCATTTGTTCCGTATGGCTTAGATGGATTCACGGTTTTATCGCTTGGACCATTGTAATTGTTGTAATTGGCGTCGGGTTGGTAGGCATCAATTGTTCCGTAAGGTTTTGATGGTTTCACGGATGTACCTTGTGGACCATTGTCATTGTTGTTATTGGTGTCGGGTTGGTAGGCATCAAATGTTCCGTAAGGCTTAGATGGCTTCACGGTTGTATCTTGTGGACCATTGTAATTGTTGTTATTGGTGTCGGGTTGGTAGGCATCAATTGTTCCGTAAGGTTTTGATGGCTTCACGGTTGTATCTTGTGGACCATTGTAATTGTTGTTATTGGTGTCGGGTTGGTAGGCATCAATTGTTCCGTATGGCTTAGATGGATTCACGGTTGTATCTTGTGGACTATAGTAATTGTTGCTATTGGAGTCGGGTTGGTATGCATCAATTGTACCGTAAGGCTTAGATAGTTTCATGGTTGTATCGCTTGGACCATTGTTTTTGTTGTAATTGGTGTCAGGTTTGTAGGCATCAATTGTTCCGTATGGCTTCGATGGCTTCACGGTTTTAACTTGAGGACCATTGTAATTGTTGTTATTGGTGTCAGGTTGGTAGGCATCAATTGTTCCGTAAGGTTTTGATGGCTTCACGGTTTTATATTGTCGACCATTGTAATTGTTGTTATTGTTGTCGTTTTTGTAGGCATCAATTGTTCCGTAAGGTTTTGATGGCTTCAAGGATGTACCTTCTGGACCATTATAATTGTTATTATTGGCGTCGGGTTGGTAGGCATCAATTGTTCCGTAAGGTTTTGATGGCTTCACGGTTGTACCTTGTGGACCATTGTAATTGTTGTTATTGGTGTCGGGTTGGTAGGCATCAATTGTTCCGTAAGGCTTAGATGGCGTTACGGTTTTATCTTGTGGACCATTGTAATTGTTGTTATTGGTGTCGGATTGGTAGGCATCAATTGTTCCGAAAGGTTTTGATGGCTTTACGGTTGTATCTTGTGGACCATTGTAATTGTTGTTATTGGTGTCGGGTTGGTAGGCATCAATTGTTCCGTATGGTTTAGATGGCTTCACGGCTGTTTTGTCAGGACCATTGTAATTGTTGTTATTGGAGTCGGGTTGGTAGGCATCAATTGTTCCGTATGGTTTCGATGGCTTCACGGTCTTCATTTGATTGCCATTGTTATTGCTGTTGTTGGTGTCAGGTTGGTAGGCATCAATTGTTCCGTAAGGTTTTGATGGCTTCACGGATGTACCTTCTGGACCATTATAATTGTTGTTATTGACGTCGGGTTGGTAGGCATCAATTGTTCCGTAAGGCTTTGATGGCTGCACGGTTGTATCTTGTGGACCATTGTAATTGTTGTTATTGGTGTCAGGTAGGTAGGCATCAATTGTTTCGTATGGCTTTGATGGCTTCACGGTTTTATCTTGTGGACCATTATTATTGTTGTTATTGGTGTCGGGTTGGTAGGCATCAATTGAACCGTAAGGCTTAGATAGTTTCATGGTTGTATCGCTTGGACCATTGTAATTGTTGTAATTGGTGTCAGGTTTGTAGGCATCAATTGTTCCGTATGGCTTCGATGGCTTCACGGTTTTAACTTGAGGACCATTGTAATTGTTGTTATTGGTGTCAAGTTGGTAGGCATCAATTGTTCCGTAAGGTTCTGATGGCGTTACGGTTTTATCTTGTGGACCATTGTAATTGTTGTTATTGGTATCGGGTTGGTAGGCATCAATTGTTCCGTAAGGTTTTGATGGTTTCACGGTTGTATCTTGTGGACCATTGTAATTGTTGTTATTGGTGTCGGGTTGGTAGGCATCAATTTTTCCGTATGGCTTTGATGGCTTCACGACAGTTTTGCTTGCACCATTGTAATTGTTTGTATTGGTGTCGGGTTGGTAGGCATCAATTGTTCCGTATGGCTTTGATGGCATTGCGGTTGTATCTTCAGGACCATTGTAATTGTTGTTATTGGTGTCGGGTTGGTAGGCATCAATTGTTCCGTATGGCTTCGATGGCTTCACGGTTTTAATTTGAGGACCATTGTAATTGTTGTTATTGGTGTCAGGTTGGTAGGCATCAATTGTTCCGTAAGGCTTGGATGGCTTCACGGTTTTATCTTGTGGACCATTATTATTGTTGTTATTGGTGTCGGGTTGGTAGGCATCAATTGTTCCGTATGGCTTAGATGGCCTCACGGTTGTATCTTGAGGAGCATTGTATTTGTTGGTATTGGTGTCAGGTTGGTATGATTCAATTGTTCCGTATGGCTTTGATCGCTTTACGGTTTTATCTTGTGGACCATTGTAATTGTTGTTATTGGTGTCACGTTGGTAGGCATCAATTATTCCGTAAGGCTTAGATGGCTTCACGGTTGTATCGCTTGGAACATTATAATTGTTGTTATTAGTGTCCGGATTGTAGACATCAATTTTTCCGTAAGGCTTAGATGGCTTCACGGTTGTATCTTGTGGACCATTGTAATTGTTGTTATTGGTGTCGGCCTGGTAGGCGTCAATTGTTCCGTAAGGTTTTGATGGCTTCACGGTTGTATCTTGTGCACCATTGTAATTGTTGTTATTGTTGTCGGGTTGGTAGGCATCAATTGTTCCGTAAGGCTTAGATGGCTTCACGGTTGTACCGCTTGGACCATTGTAATTGTTGTTATTGGTGTCGGGTTGGTAGGCATCAATTGTTCCGTAAGGTTTTGATGACTTCACGGTTGTATCTTGTGGACCATTGTAATTGTTATTATTGTTGTCGCGTAGGTAGGCATCAATTGTTCCGTAAGGCTTAGGTGGCTTCACGTTTGTATCTTGTGTACCATTGTAATTGTTATTATTGTTGTCGGTTAGGTAGGCATTAATTGTTCCGTAAGGCTTAGATGGCTTCACGGTTGTATCGCTTGGACCATTGTAATTGTTGTTATTGGTGTCGGGTTGGTAGGCATCAATTGTTCCGTAAGGTTTTGATGGCTTCACGGTTGTATCTTGTGGACCATTGTAATTGTTGTTATTGTTGTCGGGTAGGTATGCATCAATTGTTCCGTAAGGCTTAGATGGCTTCACGGTTGTATCGCTTGGACCATTGTAATTGTTGTTATTGGTGTCGGGTTGGTAGGCATCAATTGTTCCGTAAAGTTTTGATGGCTTCACGGTTGTATCTTGTGCACCATTGTAATTGTTGTTATTGTTGTCGGGTTGGTAGGCATCAATTGTTCCGTAAGGCTTAGATGGCGTCACGGTTGTAACTTTTGGACCATTGTAATTGTTGTTATTGGTGTCGGGTTGGTAGGCATCAATTGTTCCGTAAGGCTTAGATGGCTTCACGGTTGTATCGCTTGGACCATTGTAATTGTTGTTATTGGTGTCGGCCTGGTAGGCATCAATTGTTCCGTAAGGTTTTGATGGCTTCACGGTTGTATCTTGTTGACCATTGTTATTGTTGTTGTTGTTGTCGGGTAGGTAGGCATCAATTGTTCCGTAAGGCTTAGGTGGCTTCACGTTTGTATCTTTTGGACCATTGTAATTGTTGTTATTGGTGTTAGGTTGGTAGGCATCAATTGTTCCGTAAGGCTTAGATTGCTTTACGGTTTTATCTTGTGGACCATTGTAATTGTTATTATTGGTGTCAGGTTGGTAGACATCAATTGTTCCGTAAGGTTTTGATGGCTTCACGGTTGTATCTTGTGGACCATTGTTTTTGTTGTTATTGTTATCGGGTAGGTAGGCATCAATTGTTACGTAAGGCTTAGATGGCTTCACGGTTGTATCTTGTGGACCATTGTAATTGTTTTTATTGGTATCGGGTTGGAAGGCATCAATTGTTCCGTAAGGCTTATATGGCTTCACGGTTTTATCTTGTGGACCATTGTAATTGTTATTATTAGTGTCGGTTTGGTAGGCATCATTTGTTCCGTAAGGCTTAGATGGCTTCACGGTTGTATCTTGTGGACCATTGTAATTGTTGTTATTGGTGTCAGGTTTGTAGGCATCAATTGTTCCGTAAGGCTTAGTTGGCTTCACGGTTTTATCTTGTGGACCATTGTAATTGTTGTTATTGGTGTCGGGTTTGTAGGCATCAATTGTTCCGTAAGGCTTAGATGGCTTCACGGTTGTATCTTGTGGACCATTGTAATTGTTATTTTTGGTGTCGGGTTGGTAGGCATCATTTGTTCCGTATGACTTAGATGGCTTCACGGTTTTATCTTGTGGACCATTGTAATTTTTGTTATTGATTTCGGGTTGGTAGGCATCATTTGTTCCGTAAGGCTTAGGTGGCTTCACGGTTGTATCTTGTGGACCATTGTTATTGTTGTTATTGGTGTCAGGTATGTAGGCATCAATTGTTCCGTAAGGCTTAGATGGCTTCACGGTTGTATCTTGTGGACCATTGTAATTGTTGTTATTGGTGCCGGGTTGGTAGGCATCAATTGTTCCGTAAGGCTTAGATGGCTTCACTGTTTTATCTTGTAGACCATTGTAATTGTTGTTATTGGTGTCAGGTTGGTAGAAATCAATTGTTCCGTAAGGCTTAGATTGCTTCACTGTTTTATCTTGTAGACCATTGTAATTGTTGGTATTGGTGTCGGGTTGGTAGGCATCATTTGTTCCGTATGGCTTAGATGGCTTCACGGTTGTATCTTGTGGACCATTGTAATTGTTGTTATTGGTGTCGGTTTGGTAGGCATCAATTGTTCCGTAAGGCTTAGATGGCTTCACGGTTTTATCTTGTGGACCATTGTTATTGTTGTTATTGGTGTCGGGTTGGTAGGCATCATTTGTTCCGTAAGGCTTAGATGGGTTCACGGTTGTATCTTGTGGACCATTGTTTTTTTTGTTATTGGTGTCTGGTTGATAGGCATCAATTGTTCCGTAAGGCTTAGATAGCTTCAAGGTTGTATCTTGTGGACCATTGTAATTGTTGTTATTGGTGGGTTTTTTTAGTTCTAAAAGATTCTCTACCCGTTCCCTTGTCAGTTTAACAACGGCCTTCATTTTTGCAAAGGCAATCATTCTTTCGATGGGAGATAATGGTGCATTAGGTAGTTTGCTCTTTTTTTTGGTAATTACTTCATTTGCATAGTTGTTCCCATTGTTGTCTGGTCTTTTCCAATCAATTGAACCGTGCGGTTTTGACGTAGGCTTTGTTGGTTTACTTGGCGCGTTATAATTGTTGCCATTATTGTTAGCTCCGTTCACATCAATTGTACCGTACGGTTTTGACGTAGGCTTTGTTGGTTTACTTGGAGCGTTAAAATTGTTGCCATTCTTATCCGGTCCGTTCGCATCAACTGTTCCGTACGGTTTTGACGTAGGCTTTGTTGGTTTACTTGGAGTGTTATAATTGTTGCCATTATTTTTCGGTCTGTTCCAATCTATCGTGCCGTACGGTTTTGACGTAGGCTTTGTTGGTTCACTTGGAACGTTATAAGTATTGCCATTCTTATCCGGTCCGTTCGCATCAACTGTACCGTACGGTTTTGACGTAGGCTTTGTTGGTTTACTTGGAGCGTTATAGTTATTGCCATTATTTTTCGGTCTGTACCAATCTATCGTACCGTACGGTTTCGACGTAGGCTTTGTTGGTTCACTTGGAGCGTTATAATTGTTGCCATTATTGTCCGCTCCGTTCACAACTTTTGTACCGTACGGTTTCGACGTAGGCTTTGTTGGTTTACTTGGAGCGTTATAATTGTTGCCATTATTGTCCGCTCCGTTCACAACTTTTGTACCGTACGGTTTCGACGTAGGCTTTGTTGGTTCACTTGGAGCGTTATAATTGTTGCCATTATTGTCCACTCCGTTCACATCTATTGTACCGTACGGTTTTGACGTAGGTTTTGTTGGTTTACTTGGAGCATTATAATTGTTGCCATATGTGTTTGGTCTGCTCGGTAACCCCGGCGTAACTGTCCCTTTATTTGTTCCATACTTTGTTGGATTTATTGTTGGGAACTGCTTTATAAATGCAGCCGCTTTTTTATATGCCGTGCTTTTGTAATTAAGATTAAGTTTATCGTTAGCGTTGTACGTGTTGCCTTTAATTGCACCAATTGCATTTGATTTGTTTTGAGTGTTATAATTTTGATTCGGTTTATTTTTTACGGCATTGGAAACCATTGATAGCAAATTGGATTTAACACCAACATTGTTCGTTTTATTTGTAGTGATATTTGTTTCTTTAGGCTTATACTGATTTTGTGATTGTCCATTAGTAGCATTTTCATACACCAGTGCAATTTCAAATGGGTACTGTATGTTTGTTCCTGATAGGCCCGTGCTGCTCTCGGCATTGTAATTTCCAGACTGTAATCGTGACGGACGTGATCCTTTCTTTGTTATCGTCGGACCAAAGTTCTTGGGGTCAACATTTGTTGGCAGTTTAGAGCCTCCAACCTGGTACACCTGGTCATTCGGTGCTGGGATAGGATGGTGCGATCTGACAGATACTATAAATAATAAGATAGTATGTATAATTTAAAATAAAATTATTATAAATATTATATTTGTGTAATATGCTTGTAATTTATGCAAACAATGACATACCACAGAATAAAACAAAGGTGACTCAACATTACTTTAAAATGGAAAATACAGAGTCAAGCCCTGTTGTCTTAATCATTACCGGACCTATGTTGTCTAAGTACAATCAAACCGAGATTGTTAGCGTATACTGTGTATGTATTGTTCAGATGTAAATCATTCCCGAATTGTTTTTAATTGCTGCTCATAGTTTCTTAGTTCTTGGCCCTGGCATTTACAATCGAATATTGGATAAGTAACATAAGTAACATATTAAGTAACATACTCATATATTTTTTCAATTTTCAATCAAAATCTGAAAAATCATCAATACTTTAAAAGTTATTATGACATACTATATTCAATTAATATAGTACACATATTTTTTATTTTTTTTTTAAGTTATAAAGTATCTGTATGTGTGTATTCTATAATTTATTGAACCACCTGAAAACAATGTATTCTAAATTTATTTGTCTACAAGGGCCATGCTCTTCTGAGTATTTTGTTGATAATTCTTGAATTTCAAATTTGAATTTCAATTTATTTTACAGTATTTGCATATTTTCTACACTGTTAAATGTGAAGTCATCCGGTCTACAACTTTTGACAGCAATGCAAAATGGAGTCTAGGAAAACCTTGTATCTTCACGCGAAAGAATGGATGTCAGTTTGTACTATTATAAAATCTGTTTAAATGATGTGATGCAGAACCGTCCTGGTAAATATAAATACTGTTTACCAATGCAGAAATGTCTTAGTCGCACGATAACCTTAGACAAACACTATCGCGTGGACTAGGATTCAAAATCATATTTTATTGATTAAAATAGAAAAAAATCGCGAGCGATCAGACTCAGATTTAAGCGTCATAACGATTGAAATAAACAGTATAATTCACATGCGTTTAGATTAAACACATTGGCAAAGTTTCAAAGTTAATTGTACACTCTGCACATATACATCATGAGATACGAGGTCTACAACAAATGAACATGCACAGAAAAAGGTGAAGCTGTGTAATATCAATATTATCTGTCTCAGTAGAGTAAACTATGACTAATACTATAACTATATACAAATGTGTAACGGTTTATAGTTAAACTGAAGTTAGAGCAAATACGCCTGATGTTTTTTTAATTAATCCAGTATAATCTTTAAAAAACTACATCTTTATACTTATTAATTTCTTTTCATCAATTTAATTCATCAACATTTTATATTTAATTGTTGTACATACATCACTTTTAATACATTGTAGCAGTCGTTTTATTGCATCAACAAAGTTAGTACATTTAAAATGCTAATGAAAATCGTCACCGACATCGTTTGATTGATAAAGATGAAATTTCCTATCATTAATTTTAATATGACACAATTGCCCTTTTTCAATAGGACATTGACGATTTAAGAATCGAAATCTGACCAAATATTGCACAAAGAAATCAGGAAATTTGTCGAAATAGCATATATCACAAAATGATTCCTTGAGCATTCTGTAATTCAAATATTTGGAGAAAGAGTTAACATCAGATGTCCAACTTTACTTAATTAGAAAGTGTTTGATTTTTGTTAATAGCAGTTGTTTTATTTCATTAAAATATTGATTAGACCATACATAACTAATCCTATATTCATCGAAAATACATTTAACAAGATGCATCCACTTCAAATGAGAGAGCCATTGTCATTATGATGGGTAAAAACTATTTTGTAAAGCTTTGTAGACAGTTTGCCTTCGGTTGATGTAATTAAATTATGTAAATATCTAACCATACGTTTCTGAATAAAAATCGGCAATGGATAGCGACAAAGATAACCATATAACTTCTTTTTAACTTCGAGAACAGGTTTTCAGAAATCTGTGTGTAACTTTTACAATTAGTGACAGGTCGCCAGCTTTAGGGATCTTAATTCTGTACTAAATACAGTTTACTCTTATTGCTGTCAGAGGAATATATATATGATTATTTCTTTATTATATTTGGCGTTAAAATGAGACGAAACAGAGACATTAAAATAAATGTACAATTGTAAAGAAGTCGTTGATAATTTCAAATATCTAGGAGTTTTGTCTAAAAATAGACAATTTGCATAAGCCAACAAATACGTAGCGAAGCAAGCTCGTAAAACAATGTTTAGTTTGTATAAGAAAATTAGAAATTGAGACCTCTCCATCGACGGCCAACTTAATTTGTTTGACCACACTATTGTAACAATTTTGACATATGGTTGTGAGTCCTGGGGTTATGGTAAATACCACTGTGCCATCGGCATATAATAAAGCAAGTACTCTAATAAACACATCTAAGAGCATATCGTTTACCTCAAAACATTTGTCGTTTCTTGTTACCATATGGTGTTCTTAATCTTTAAGATAACGTGAGAACAATAACGGAGATACGTTAGCGAAGTCCTCTTGTTACACACAAAGAATTTCAAATATTTACCGTTCGACGATACAAATGACTTCTTAAACTATATATAAGTTTCCGATTATACTGTATTTTACAATTTTTGACCATAAGCCTTTTCTCAATACCGAGTCAAACGATTTTTGGAAATCAACATAAGTGCAAAATAATTTCTTCTTTTTGAATTCAAGTGTATTCCACCGACATCTGAAGCACAAATATTGTATCAATAGTAGAATCGTGTTCCGGAAATCTGCTTCATTACTATTTTGTAAATCATAACTTTCTACCAACTGAAACAATTTATTATTTAGAATACAAGTAAATAAGAAATCTATGTAACTTTACACCATAATTGGACGATAACTTTCAGGTAACTGAATATCCCCCTTTTTATATACATATTGGCACTTGACAGCCTACAGTCCATGACTCTAGGCAGATAGCCAGATTTCAACACAATATTGAATATTTCATGATATAATTTTTATACCTTGTCTATACTGGTTTTGGTATGCTCATGTATGGGTAGGCAAAAACTACATTTTTGTTATAAATAGCATTGTTTTGTCTCTACGGTTAAAGAACGATCGTCCAAATATATAAAGGTGTCGTACATTTTATCAGTGTGCAACACAATGGAAATAATGGAAGTGTTTACATCTGTACTTTGAAGCCCTAGCTTCAACAGTTTCTGAACTAGTAATCAGTTATGCACCAGTCAATTGTAACCACGCCCCCACCCCCAGGTCCGGGGAATAGCATGGACTTTGACTTTCGGCCCAGCCAACCCCGGCTAAAATCCCCGCCCTGCGTGGACGAACAGATGGTAAAATCCCCGCCAAATGCCCCCGCATCCCAGGGACCTTACGTAAGGCCCATTCCCCGCTCTATTTAAAGCGAAGACACAACCATCGCATTCACCCAGCACTGCGGGGCCACCTGGAAGGTAAAAACACGGCCCATTACCCCGGCTATCCCCGGAATACCTTCGGACCTGGGGGGGATTGGTTACAATTGACTGGTGCATTATACATGCATATAACATATCATACTTTACATGAAATGCATTTATAACTCGGAAAACAGCTTTGGAAAGCATCAGATATTTGTTAAAACATGCATAATGTATGTGCAGTAAGTCGTAGACCTTCAAACGATAGAAAAATCGTTTAGTTTGAACTATTTCGTAAAATTTTAATTCGCTGGAAAACGATGTGAAGCTTAAGAGGCATCAGTCAATAAACAATATTAACGAATAGAGTTTCTTTCCCTTGAAATTAATGTGCTTATTTGATTGTTGAGATAAGTCAAGGTGAGGTTCCACTCACAAGTCATTTTTACTCAAAGAAGGTTTTAATTGCAGCTTTCAATAACAGCTGATCATGAAGAATCGATACTCTCAGGGATACAAGGAACTCATGACACTGTTTCTGTCCTGTTCCTTAAGAAACCAGATACCATTTATCAAATACCAAACTTATCTGAAACAAATATACAACACGGGACGAGAATATGTTAGCAGCAATTACCATGTTAGCAATTATTTGAGTACAAAAAGCCCGCCAAGAAAACTGATTTTCCCACTGATTACATTGTAAGTGCTTAAACTGAACAAGACAAAACATATAACATTAAGAAAGATAACGGTTGGACCCTAGCCAAAATGAACTTGTCGCATATCGTAGATGAGTCTGTTAGCATTTAAATAAGGAACAGCTTATGCATTCTTAGAGTGTATTCAACGGGTTGTGGCAATGGAAAACAACAGAAAATATTAATGAAAAAATAGTTGTAATACCGAGCCCTGTCACTGAATATGTAACTGTATACACGTCCCTTAAGAATATCTGAGGTAATCTTGAACAATTACTTGCGATGAATGGTTATATCATATCGCCCGAGAAATAACAATAGCAAATCCGTCTCATACTCTGTTTACACACATTTTACATGGCCAAAATATATCCAAGCTATACTGAACGGTGAAGAACAATGGAGCCACTAACTATGATATATCTTAGCAGTTAAATATTGTATGACCCTTGTTTCGAGGAAACATTCTCAAAAATTTAACAATTTTAACATGCCATTTCGGTATATGTTATGGCTAAAGGTTGTTAGTATGTAGTACATAGTAAAAAAACAGGTGATTTAGTGAGGCGCCTTTGCATAACCATTTATTTTATGTAAGAGCATACTAACAACCTTGAACATTTGTGTGGTCAACATAATATTGTGTAAAATAACCACTAACACGGGTTATATCTACCTTATCACGTGACTAAAAGCAACAAACGGCTAACTGCTGATTTACTGATGTAAATGATTTGGCAAGTTTTAGTATACTTTCTTCTCATTGGACGAAATATTATTTTGACCATTAAATGCTGTTACGACCAGAGCTCAGACTGACTTCCCGGTCCGTAAAATCACGTATGGCGCTTATGTCTATTCTTAAATTGATTAACAAATTAAAATAAAGAACTATGATTTAGTTCAAAACTAGTTGACATATCTTGATTAATTAACTAATTTACCTGTCACTATCGAAACTATTAGTATGGTCCCCCACATTTTAAAACAACATATCCGTCGTTCGCGAAAATGCGAAACTGTTTAAAGGGTTTTGGCAAAGGTATTGATATAACCCACGCTTTGGACATGCTCGAATGAACAATAAGGAAGAATTAATTAAAGATAATTAAAGAAAACACTTAAATTCTTAGCTGTTTATGCAGCGATAGCAATGCGTTTCCTTGACAAGCGGATTTGCATGAGAGAATGACAAGCGACAGTTTGATAGATTAGACAAAAATACATTGATAACAAGTGCTATATTATTTTGCAAACAGAGGCAGTTGAATGTTAGATTCGTTGTTTTTATCTACATCAGTAATAAATCTACTTTGTACACAATTATGAGATATTTATGGTTTTAACAAATTTTGATAGTCGTGAATGATATGACAGGAAGGAACGAGACACATTGATGGAACAAAAAGCAAACTTGATAAGTAAGACCTTAATTAGATAGAACGATTGTATTCTGTTTTACATTAACGTGATAATAACATCAAGCTTGAACAACATACTATCAAACTGTTAATTAGAAATATAAATGTATCAATGCATGGAGGTGTGTCCTGACATGAAAATAACACAGGGGTGACACCACTAAGCGAACTTCCATTTCCTTATTTCGTTGCGACCCGTGGCAATTAAGACGTTAACACTTGTTCATACAAAGTATGTTCCTTTCTGTTTCATAATCCAAAATACTTATAATATTTAAGAAACTAAGAACGCTAACCATTATATCAGAACCAGATCGTGTGCTCACCTAAGTCAGACGAAAAACCAAACTGCAGAAATGTTACAATTACCAAGGGCAGTCATGTCAGGTGCGTCAAGGTTTCCCGATTCATTGTTTGTCGTGAAAAACGTCCTCGATTCGGTGAGTATAAACATTGTTTTCTATATGTTTCAATGACATTTATTAGAAACGACCTTTTGCACCGAATGGAGAGCAATTGCTTGTTTACGATGACGCTTGTTTTAGATGAAAAACATGTTTGTATTAAAATATCCTTAAAAGATATAAAAAAAACAATGTTTATACTCACCGAATTAATAGCCGTTAGTATAGATAAATTCAATAGATTACTAAAACACCCTGTCGTTATGGTAATACACTACTTATTATTTTCCCTATACATTTAATGCAACCAGACAGCACTTCAGATGGAAAAAAAATTGCATTTTCTGTCGTTTCACGCATACGACAACCATGCATTGATGCGACCAACATCTGGACATAAGAAGTTTAAAATTCACTTACCTCGGAAATGTTTAGGATTACGGCATACTTGTCATGCTTTTTGGTATTTTTGTACAACTTTTGTGCATATGTTACATACAGATATCTAAATTCCTTCATTTGTAATGACACTCGAAATGAATCTGACAGGATTGCCGCGAATTTGTATTGCATGTAAAAGTTTATGTCATTGATTCCATGTACCCACGGTTAAGGGTATCTTAATCCAGATGATAATAGAAATTACTAACAGGCCTACATAATTCCTAAGTAATTGAGTAATTGATTAAGTGAACTTTGAGTACGAAGAAATGAACAGTTCCAATTTTGGGAAGGATGTTTCACAGCCTCATTCTTACTTGAGTGAATGTTGCTATGTTGCATTATATTTGCAGATATTAAGGTTCTAAGTGAAAATTGTTGATAATTATGTTTAAAATATACGTTAGAAAGTTTGGGATTTGTCATCTTTATGCTGTTTTTTTTGTAGAATACCAATTTGACTGCCGCTGTTTGTGCTACAACGTAATTGGCCGTTTCTTGTCTGCTAGCCAAGTGTCAGGTCGAGAGTGGGTCGAAACCCGCCCGTTCTTGGCCGAAAACGATCTGCTCTGATTTGACACCGTTCCGAAAACGGCCCGGCTTAAACTCGTCACAGATTCGGCCATGTTATTGCCAATTATCTGGAATGGCTCGGAGATAGATTTATTGTTTAGGTTTTTTTAAAGACAAACCGCATTTTTAGTTTTCCCTGATTATGTTATAAACTTTGGATTTTGGGGTAAAATGTTTGAAAATTTTACAAGGTTTGATTAAAAAAACATTTTTTTCAGCGGCTGTCATTTTATTTCTACGAAAACATTTTGGCATTTATTCTTGTTAAAAAATACTGAATTAAGATAGTATTTGACATGAGAAATCCATGTTGAATCCGGCTGGAAGTCAGCACGTTCTAGTTCCAGCAAGCTCTGAGATATTTTTTTTTCTGAGTGCAGGTATTGGACTGAATTTAAAGTATGAAGTACAGCAACAATAAATTATGTGCATCACTTAGACATAAGTAAAATATAAACCTAAAGTAGCATTCCATTTTCAATCTTAAATATAGACCTTAAGTAGAGGATAACATGGCTTAAGACCACAGATCCGATGTTAATACAGAAAAAAGAGTGTTTTTGTTCAAGTATCGATATTTTATTAAAGTTGAATGAAAGGGAGATAAAACGGGTGGCTCTTGTTGCATAGAGCTTAACATAATTTGACACTGTACTGCAAAAAAGATTGTTTCCAATATAAATATAAGAAAAAAAACACATCATAATTGGTTGTGTGTAGCCTTATTCCATTTTGACCTCATGGTCATGTTTTGTGATACGCTGAATTTGGGTATAGAGAATTTATTAGCACATTTTGTTTGCTCTGTTAAGCGAACATTACATTAATTGCAAATTTTATAAGCAATGAAAACAAAACTTACAACTCATACTATGCAAAATGATGCTTTATTTAGTTTACACATGATTTTCAGCTTATGGACAAGAAAAAACATCTACTTCAACAATCACAGCAACACAAAGATATTCCTATTTGAAAGGAATATTGCTACCTTTTATTAATTCATTAATTCATACTTTCAATCATTCATATATATTCATTGATGCATTCATTTATTCAGTTTTATACATTGAAACACTTGGCATTTCTCCAGGCAAAATAAATCAAACGTGTGCCGGTCACATTAAGGTTAGAGCCTTTTTTCCTTCATGTATTCAAAGTAACACCTAAGTACACTCAAAATGCCTTAAAACAGTAATTTATTGTTTATTTCTATAGCTAAGCTGCTTGCGGAAGGCATGGATGTATTTTTAAGGGCAAGAACCAGTGCTGGTCAAAACGCGGTCTTGTATGGAATTACATACCATTTCCCGGCAAGGGTTTCCGAGAAAGGAATACCGTCTGAAGTAAGAAAAAAATCCAAGCATGGCTGGTTTTGACTCTTTCAAAATGCATCTGTGTACTCAATTATTTAAGCATAAAATTGGAATGGTAAAACTGATTGCAAAACGTCCAAAGGATAATATATTTCATGAATTTTGTCCTAAAAATGTATGAATTCATGAGCTTTTCTGCATATTCATCACATTAAGGACTACATAAAAGGTTGTGTATACCTCGAACGAATGTTAACAGGCATTTTTCATACTTAAGCACTTTGAGTACGAACAAATGAACAGTACTTTTGTGTAAAACATTGCTTTTGTGTCTTGCTTGCAGATTCTGACGTGCCAATGAGCTGCGGCTTTTTCCCCGCGAGTAGTCCCGCAATCTGAATCCAAACGATCCAGCTCTGAATCCAACATTTCAGAAGAATGAAGATGTTAGTCAACTCTGTACTTGTTTGTGTGTGAATGAGCCAAAACACGAGCAGTTGTCATGAATCTTTCAGTTTGGGTGTTTTTTGCCATTTCATTTCTTGCACCATTTGTCCCGGAGGCAATCAGTTTGGCAAATAGTGGTGTTTAGACTGTCTATACACACATGATCACTATTGCTACATCGTTAAATTGAACAGTTCTGTTTAATATGTATATGAGTGGACCAGAAAAGCACATATTTGACAAGTTAAAGCATTTCAGTTTGGTTCTATGTCATTTTTTTATGTTAAACACTAAGCCACTAAAGTGTGTTATAAACACAATTTAAATCTACAAAGAAAAGTTTACTTGGTCAGATTATTCCAATGCATAAGAAAACAAAGCCTCTGTAAAGGTTTGCGGCTTATCATTTGTCGGAAATGGCTATTTCTGTTGTTTTTTTTTATGAAATATCACATTTGCTAATACTTGTCTCATTCTTTAGGCATTTAATATATCACTGTCAAACTTTCAGATTGTATTGCATTTAGCCTGAAAGTGAACTTTAGGAGCTTTTGAAGTCTGTTTTGGCAAAAATATTACTCAAATAGCTCAAGGTCACAGTTTTCTGCCCCACGTTGATCCGGATGTTAATACAGAAAAATGAATGCTCGAGTTCAAGTACCAGTATGTTACTAAAGTTGAATGAAAGAGAAGAAACGAGTGCTCTTTGTGCATAGAGCTTAACACAATTTGACACTGTATTGCAAAAAAATATAATTTTCAGTGGAACAATCTGTGTAATTGGTTGTTTGTAGCCGTTTCGACCTCCGGGTCATGTTTATTTACCCAATGTTGTGAGACGCTGAATTGGTCAACCTTATATTTTCTTGTGATTAAATTTTGTGTCTTGGATTGTTCTACAGCTGCCAGTTGCATGTTTTTCAATTGGGACGGTTTTAAGTGATATTCAGGTTAGTGTCTGTCTATATGAAACAAATAGTAAACATAACCGTGGTCTCACGCCATATCATGTTATTTTGAATTTAGTTATAACTTTGCAGTGATAATTTTACCTCATTGTTTTACCTATATTGCAACACGAAAGTGAAACTTGAAAGTAGACTGTATACATACTGTAAATGAAAATATATTTCTATATGATCCCAACCATTTATTTTAAACCATAAAACATTAAACTATCGAAGATAACCCGTCTAAACGCCCAGCGTGAATATGCAAACAAACTTGCGGACTACAGTATTAACAAACCAAATAAATGTTAAAAGCCCTTCTACTTAGTGTACCACCCGGGTTACCATTACGCTAAATATCATGCGTGAGTTTCATTTCTGCAAAATCCCAGGAAATAGATACATGTTCCCTACAACTTTGTTTAGCATACAAAGTTCAACAGATCTGAGAACCCTTCTACCACTTATAATGGCTGTTGTATCTTTTGACAAACTCTTTAAGTCTGGAGAACACGTTGATATGAGAATAAGACTTTTTGTCATTAAAAAATAGATTTTAGCGCTAATTAGCACTTTTTGAATATCAAATATTCTTTGTTGCTTTATATACTAATGCTTTGCTTTTTAAACTGATAAGTTTGTGGTTCAAATACGCTTTTCAACCACATACTTTCATAAAAATTCACTTAACAGCTAAATAGTGTTCAAATAATGAAGGTTATAAGACATTTATATTGACCAAGCTCTCGCTCATGTTTTTGGACCAAAAATAAGTTGTTCCGGTAGGGCATCTTTAAACACCTATTTCATTAGTATCTTAATCTTTGAGTGGGATGTTAACCCACGCCGGTTTAAATCAAGAAAAAAATTAAAGCCTTTACCACTAGGCCACCAGCAGTTTTCCATAAGTGGTCGATATTGTTACCTATTAACAATACATTGATACGATCACTTAATGATGTTAATCAACGACTTACGCAACAACAAAGCTGTAATTAAGTGATTGTTAGCATTGTTAACGCTTATGAAAATCGTAGTCTTCAAAGACGATATTGGAGCAAATATCAACATTTGTTGAAGGGTTCCAACTTTTAGTATCCTAGATTTAGAACTTTATTTCGTCATACACAAAAAGAGCATTTTACAAAAAAATGCGCGAGTATCTATCTGCTATTTTTCACTAAACAGCATTGATAATTTTTCATTCGAAAATACTTGCATAACATTTATTTAAGAAAGAAGCTTATTTATCTTCATGAGAAATTTCAATCGAAAATGTTCAGTGTTTCTGTATTTCTCCAGGCTCCAATTTAAGAAGTTTCGAGAAATTGGGGCCAGCCTAATCCGTGGACCCTGGTATTTTATCAGACATTATATGAGACTATATCATAGTTATATACTTTTTTATCATTTCTCATTTTTTAATCCTAACTGGCACTAGGACTTTAAACGTACTACTGCATTCAAATTAATAACACATTTTGCACCAAGCTTAATTGTACCGCTTTAACAATTAAAATTTTCAGTTTTGAGACTCAGTACGTTACTACATATGAAGCCGTTGTGCGCATATCTACGCAATAACATATTTGTCATAGCTATTTGTTTTTTAACATTATTCATTTTGTGACGTGTCGTGCAGCAAATTTGGATTCGACATCTAAATTTAAATAAAACTTTTTAGAAAATCACCATCATAACAAATAAATTACGTTCTGTCAAACATTTGCCGTCTGATAATGTTTATGTTTTATATAACAGTGAAATGTAAATCTTTCGTTTAAGCAAGTTCTCTATAAGCTTTCAAACTTGCATTTTCTATGAAATCCGAATAATAAAGTAGGATGCAATCTAGAAAGTTAGAGAATAAACTATTGCTTCATTATAAGCTCATATAATTTTAATATAATCCTTTCAGTTGTCCTCTTTAGTTCAGTGTATGCATAATTTCGGATATAATAGATTTAAAGTATTTTACTTTATTTTAGGTCAATAACTTTTCATTTTATGCATTTTTATGACAACGAAAAACCATCAACTAAAGCATGTTTCAGTTACAAAATGACAACACACAAGACATTTATTGCCAAATTTATCAAAATACTTTTGGATTTGTTGCTTTATTTTAACATGAATTAATGTGTTTTTGTTTTTAATTTGTCCATCTATCATCGTTTGATAAAGTAAATTGAATTTGTTATATCCGAGGTCAAAGCCACACGATTCTTGTAACAATGCATATGGTATATGATATTATTTGATTGAAGTTTAACATAAGAGGGAAGTTGCGCAACACGAGTCCATGTGTCAGTACGTGTAGAAAGACGTACATGTGAAACTTGCAGTTGAATTTAAACATGTCTACGAAATTGCGCTTTAAACTTGTACAGGTAGGCTCGCTGATCTTCACATGAATTAATTTCCTCATGCTCTGGCACATGTCATTCTAAATTTGTATAATGTACGCAGACACATACCTTATGCCACAGTGCACAAAAAGTAGTATGCTACCGTACAAGAAATATTTCGCAATCTCTATTATAACTGGTTTTAAACAATCATAACCATATTCACGTTTTTGTTTGTTCTTCAAATAGCTACTACATTATTGAACGGCGGAAGTATGGTTAGCTTGTTCATGTAGTATAACATAAATATATGCTTTTCACACTTCATTCATAGTTTATATCATGTCTGATTATGATATGTACTATTATTGGTACAATGTTGCGCGAAATAGATAAGGTATAATAGCCCATGACAGTTTAGTGCAGTAAGTGCACTTGATTTATAGGTTAGCTGGTTTTCTTGCAAGACATTCGAGTGTAAATGTTAGGGATAGGGGGATCTCATTTTAAAACCGGTCATTTGTTGTTTTCGCAATGAAGGTTATTTTAGTTCGTCTTCGAGTGTTGCTTTCGCAATGAAAGTTGTTCTAGTTCGCCTTCGAGTGGTGCTTTCGCAATGATTCAAGTGAAGTTCGCCTTCGAGTGGTGCTTTCGCAATGATTCAAGTGAAGTTCGGCTTCGAGTGGTGCTTGTATCGTTTAAACATACCGCGCATGCGTCGACGACACTATTGCGTTCAGCCACAACTCTTATCGGACAGGGAAACCGCTTGCATTATCTCAACTTTAACTAATGTTAGCAAATAACGTATCTATTCTTTCTAAATAAAAAAATAGCACCACCCAATTGATGAATCATGTATGCTATCAAATATAAATGATACATTGGTATAATGAACATTAAACTTATAAATAGTATACTGTCGACATTTTATAGTATGTAATTGTGTTTTCATTAACAACATATTTGTTTTTATTCGCTTCTGTTTACTGTATTGCCAAGTGAACCTATTGATTGAATTAAAAACTTCGTTTACAGCTATATTTGACAAACTATTATTTATCTTTGCAAGTTTATAATTTTTATTATGGTTACGGGAATTTTCATCGCAACTCTGATTATCGATTTAAGCTGTACAGTACGATCTAAGCACGGGTATTTAATTGTAGCTTCGCAAAACAAAACGTCCGGCATAAAAAAACGGTTTTTTTAAGAACACTGGAAATCTTATTAATGGACGCTCAATTGTTTGCGCATGCCTACTGGAAGGCGAAATATGAAATACGCCAAATTGCAAATTTTCGTATTTTTTGCCGCGAAATGGTAGAAATCAACCTTCATACAGAAGTGATTGATTTCGCATTACGAGATCGTGTCATCTTGACTTAATTTAAGTCTTGACGTTTCTTATTTCACGAATAGGTTTCGGATGTAGAAACAGTATATGCAACCTGAAGTGTCAAAATTATCATGAAATGTCACATTAACTGCATAATTAAGTATAATGTAATGTTGTTCATTTTGCCGTAAAGTGTCAAAATTACAAACAGTAGTGAGTCGCTGTCTCGCCAATTAATAACCCTTTTTTGTTCTATTTAAAACTAGAAAGTTAATTTACAAACTACGCAGATTTGAAAATGCTTCAACAACATGTATTTTAAAGACAGGATAGTAGTTACGACGACAGAAAACAATACGAAGATATGAGGCTTGACTCTATTAAGTCTATTTTGTATTTACAGGCATCTGTCTGCATCGAGGTCGACTCAATTGTGCTATGGTTAAATTTATTAACTTTTCTGAAGTGTGTTCTGTATTTTCATTTCTAGATGGGTGTTTTTTCAATGTTAGTTTTTCCCTTTTTTTCTATGTGACGTCGACGTTGTGTATTTCATTAACATACATTGGATATATTCAACTGATAGATGTTCATAAAAGCTCAGTGTGTTTTCATAAGTATACAGGTAATCAAATACAGTGTGTGTATACGACGTGATAAATTACGTCATAAATGCTACGTCGGAAGGCAACAGTTTGCTTAAAATGAAGACTTAAAACAAAGATAATTTCACTAATTGAAGCGAAATGTTGCCTTGCGACGTAGCATTTATGACGCAATTTGTCACGTGGTATACACTCACTGGAATATATGGATGATAACCCAGTTTTCACCTGTCATTCAAATGGTACGATCCTCATATCTTCATATTTAAACTAACGTAGATTATTTTTGATGAGGAGATACGGATTATGTCAACGTTTCAATAAAGCTGCAATATTGTCTCTTGACTGTCAGGGTAATTTATTAAATGTGAAATATTAAAATTGTGTCCATATGATCAGTTGAGTAATTTGAAGTCTTTTTTTAGAAAGATTTATTTTATAAAATTTGTATTGTTTTTTCCTTATTAGGTTTGAATTTTGTGTAAATAAGATCACATTAGTAATTATTCAGTATTGAATTTTTTTATTAAATTATGCGACTTTTGAAAGCATGTAAAGTGCCTGCAAATTGTATTAGAATTATGTATGACTTGACGAAATCGGGAAGGGCATTACAATTTCTACTTTGCATAACAAACGCATTAATTACTTGCTCTCGAAATGATTATATTAAAAAATACTTTTCTCTAGGCAAGTCAGCAATTTACATTCAGAAAATCTTTAATTTTTGGTTCATCCTTTGTTGTCAGAATGTATTACTTCAAAGATAAAGAACTGATTAAATGCTTTGGTGGTGATATGGGGAGTTCACAGTGCTGTCTTACAATACATATTGAGTATTATAAACACTTGGTTAGTTATGTGGCGGTGCTAAGGGGCGTCGACAATGTTGACTGACCATAATGAGCACTGTAAAAAACTACGTAAGTTCAACACTGGGTAAATTATGTAGCAGTACAATGGGGCGTCGAAATGTTGACTTACCATCCTATGTGCTGTCAAGCACTAATTGCTGTGGCGTTGCTATGAGACGTTGACAGTTTTCACTTACCATCCTATGTACTGTCAAGCACTCGGTAATGTGGCGTTCCTATGAGACGTTGACAGTGTTCACTTACCATCCTATGTGCTGTCAAGCACTCGGTAATGTGGCGTTCCTATGAGACGTTGACAGTGTTCACTTACCATCCTATGTGCTGTCAAGCACTCGGTAATGTGGCGTTGCTATGAGACGTTGACAGTGTTCACTTACCATCCTATGTGCTGTCAAGCACTCGGTAATGTGGCGTTGCTATGAGACGTTGACAGTGTTCACTTACCATCCTATGTGCTGTCAAGCACTCGGTAATGTGGCGTTGCTATGAGACGTTGACAGTGTTCACTTACCATCCTATGTGCTGTCAAGCACTCGGTAATGTGGCGTTCCTATGAGACGTTGACAGTGTTCACTTACCATCCTATGTGCTGTCAAGCACTCGGTAATATGGCGTTGCTATGAGACGTTGACAGTGTTCACTTACCATCCTATGTACTTTCAAGCACTCGGTAATGTGGCGTTGCTATGAGACGTTGACAGTTTTCACTTACCATCCTATGTACTGTCAAGCACTCGGTAATGTGGCGTTCCTATGAGACGTTGACAGTGTTCACTTACCATCCTATGTGCTGTCAAGCACTTGGTTAATGTTGCGTTCCTATGAGACGTTGACAGTGTTCACTTACCATCCTATGTGCTGTCAAGCACTCGGTAATGTGGCGTTGCTTTGAGACGTTGACAGTGTTCACTTTCCATCCTATGTGCTGTCAAGCACTCGGTAATGTGGCGTTCCTATGGGACGTTGACAGTGTTCACATACTATCCTTTGTGCTGTCAAGCACTCGGTAATGTGGCGTTGCTATGGGACGTTGACAGTGTTCACTGACCATCCTATGTGCTGTCAAGCACTCGGTAATGTGGCGTTGCTATGAGACGTTGACAGTGTTCACTTACCATCCTATGTGCTGTCAAGCTCTCGGTAATGTGGCGTTGCTATGAGACGTTGACAGTGTTCACATACCATCCTATGTGCTGTCAAGCACTCGGTAATGTGGCGTTCCTATGAGACGTTGACAGTTTTCACTTACCATCCTATGTGCTGTCAAGCTCTCGGTAATGTGGCGTTGCTATGAGACGTTGACAGTGTTCACATACCATCCTATGTGCTGTCAAGCACTTGGTTAATGTGGCGTTGCTATGAGACGTTGACAGTTTTCACTTACCATCCTATGTGCTGTCAAGCTCTCGGTAATGTGGCGTTGCTATGAGACGTTGACAGTTTTCACTTACCATCCTATGTGCTGTCAAGCACTCGGTAATGTGGCGTTGCTATGAGACGTTGACAGTGTTCACTTACCATCCTATGTGCTGTCAAGCACTCGGTAATGTGGCGTTGCTATGAGACGTTGACAGTTTTCACTTACCATCCTATGTGCTGTCAAGCACTCGGTAATGTGGCGTTCCTATGAGACGTTGACAGTGTTCACTTACCATACTGAGTGCTGTGAAGCGCTCGGTAATGTGGCGTTGCTATGGGGCGTTGACAGTGTTCACTTACCATCCCATGTGCTGTCAAGCACTCGGTAATGTGACGTTGCTATGGGGCGTTGACAGTGTTCACTTACCATCCCATGTGATGTCAAGCACTCGGTAATGTGACGTTGCTATGGGGCGTTGACAGTGTTCACTTACCATCCCATGTGCTGTCAAGCACTCGGTAATGTGGCGTTGCTATGGGGCGTTGACAGTGTTCACTTACCATCCCATGTGATGTCAAGCACTCGGTAATGTGACGTTGCTATGGGGCGTTGACAGTGTTCACTTACCATCCCATGTGATGTCAAGCACTCGGTAATGTGACGTTGCTATGGGGCGTTGACAGTGTTCACTTACCATCCTATGTGATGTCAAGCACTCGGTAATGTGGCGTTGCTATGGGGCGTTGACAGTGTTCACTTACCATCCAATGTGATGTCAAGCACTCGGTAATGTGACGTTGCTATGGGGCGTTGACAGTGTTCACTTACCATCCCATGTGATGTCAAGCACTCGGTAATGTGGCGTTGCTATGGGGCGTTGACAGTGTTCACTTACCATCCCATGTGATGTCAAGCATTCGGTAATGTGGCGTTGCTATGGGGCGTTGACAGTGTTGACTTACCATACTGAGTGCTTTCAAGCAGTCGGTACTGTGGCATTCCTTTGAGACGTTGGCAGTGTTGTCTTACTTTACTAAATGCTGTCAAACACTTGGTACTGTGGCGTTGCTATGAGACGTTGACAGTGTTGTCTTACTTTACTAAATGCTGTCAAACACTTGGTACTGTGGCGTTGCTATGAGACGTTGACAGTGTTGTCTTACTTTACTAAATGCTGTCAAACACTTGGTACTGTGGCGTTGCTATGAGACGTTGACAGTGTTGTCTTACTTTACTAAATGCTGTCAAACACTTGGTACTGTGGCGTTGCTATGAGACGTTGACAGTGTTGTCTTACTTTACTAAATGCTGTCAAACACTTGGTACTGTGGCGTTGCTATGAGACGTTGACAGTGTTGTCTTACTTTACTAAATGCTGTCAAACACTTGGTACTGTGGCGTTGCTATGAGACGTTGACAGTGTTGTCTTACTTAACTAAATTTTGTCAAACACTTGGTACTGTGGCGTTGCTATGAGACGTTGACAGTGTTGTCTTACTTTACTAAATGCTGTCAAACACTTGGTACTATGGCGTTGCTATGAGACGTTGACAGTGTTGTCTTACTTTACTAAATGCTGTCAAACACTTGGTACTGTGGCGTTGCTATGAGACGTTGACAGTGTTGTCTTACTTTACTAAATGCTGTCAAACACTTGGTACTGTGGTTTTGCTATGAAACGTTGAGAGTGTTGTCTTACTTTACTAAATGCTGCCAAACACTTGGTACTGTGGCGTTGCTATGAGACGTTGACAGTGTTGTCTTACTTTACTAAATGCTGTCAAACACTTGGTACTTTGGCGTTGCTATGAGACGTTGACAGTGTTGTCTTACTTTACTAAATGCTGTCAAACACTTGGTACTATGGCGTTGCTATGAGACGTTGACAGTGTTGTCTTACTTTACTAAATGCTGTCAAACACTTGGTACTGTGGCGTTGCTATGAGACGTTGACAGTGTTGTCTTACTTTACTAAATGCTGTCAAACACTTGGTACTATGGCGTTGCTATGAGACGTTGACAGTGTTGTCTTACTTTACTAAATGCTGTCAAACAATTGGTACTGTGGCGTTGCTATGAGACGTTGACAGTGTTGTCTTACTTTACTAAATGCTGTCAAACACTTGGTACTGTGGCGTTGCTATGAGACGTTGACAGTGTTGTCTTACTTTACTAAATGCTGTCAAACACTTGGTACTATGGCGTTGCTATGAGACGTTGAGAGTGTTGTCTTACTTTACTAAATGCTGTCAAACACTTGGTACTATGGCGTTGCTATGAGACGTTGACAGTGCTGTCTTACTTTACTAAATGCTGTCAAACACTTGGTACTGTGGCGTTGCTATGAGACGTTGACAGTGTTGTCTTACTTTACTAAATGCTGTCAAACACTTGGTACTATGGCGTTGCTATGAGACGTTGACAGTGTTGTCTTACTTTATAAATGCTGTCAAACACTTGGTACTATGGTGTTGCTATGAGACGTTGACAGTGTTGTCTTACTTTATAAATGCTGTCAAACACTTGTTACTATGGCGTTGCTATGAGACGTTGACAGTGTTGTCTTACTTTACTAAATGCTGTCAAACACTTGGTACTGTGGCGTTGCTATGAGACGTTGACAGTGTTGTCTTACTTTATAAATGCTGTCAAACACTTGGTACTATGGCTTTGCTATGAGACGTTGACAGTGTTGTCTTACTTTACTAAATGCTGTCAAACACTTGGTACTATGGCGTTGCTATGAGACGTTGACAGTGTTGTCTTACTTTACTAAATGCTGTCAAACACTTGGTACTATGGCGTTGCTATGAGACGTTGACAGTGTTGTCTTACTTTACTAAATGCTGTCAAACACTTGGTACTATGGCGTTGCTATGAGACGTTGAGAGTGTTGTCTTACTTTACTAAATGCTGTCAAACACTTGGTACTGTGGCGTTGCTATGAGACGTTGACAGTGTTGTCTTACTTTACTAAATGCTGTCAAACACTTGGTACTGTGGCGTTGCCATGAGACGTTGACAGTGTTGTCTTACTTTACTAAATGCTGTCAAACACTTGGTACTATGGCGTTGCCATGAGACGTTGACAGTGTTGTCTTACTTTACTAAATGCTGTCAAACACTTGGTACTATGGCGTTGCTATGAGACGTTGACAATGTTGTCTTACTTTACTAAATGCTGTCAAACACTTGGTACTATGGCGTTGCTATGAGACGTTGACAGTGTTGTCTTACTTTACTAAATGCTGTCAAACACTTGGTACTATGGCGTTGCTATGAGACGTTGAGAGTGTTGTCTTACTTTACTAAATGCTGTCAAACACTTGGTACTATGGCGTTACTATGAGACGTTGAGAGTGTTGTCTTACTTTACTAAATGCTGTCAAACACTTGGTACTGTGGCGTTGCTATGAGACGTTGACAGTGTTGTCTTACTTTACTAAATGCTGTCAAACACTTGGTACTATGGCGTTGCTATGAGACGTTGACAGTGTTGTCTTACTTTACTAAATGCTGTCAAACACTTGGTACTATGGCGTTGCTATGAGACGTTGAGAGTGTTGTCTTACTTTACTAAATGCTGTCAAACACTTGGTACTATGGCGTTGCTATGAGACGTTGACAGTGTTGTCTTACTTTACTAAATGCTGTCAAACACTTGGTACTGTGGCGTTGCTATGAGACGTTGACAGTGTTGACTTACCATACTGAGTGCTGTCAAAGACTTGGCATTGTGGCGGTACAATACGGCAATATTATATGCCCATTTGTGAAGTCTGGAAGAAGGTCTAAGATAAGAACATAAAATTGTTTCGACTTGGTAGTACTTGTATGGCTTTTAAGGCTTAGCCCGTCCCATTAACTCAGAAGAAAAATATATGCCCAACTAGGTTATTTCCCCAAACCCATAATATTGAACTGGTTTGTCTCGACAATGATTTAAATTTCGTCCCACAGAAAATCTTCATTAGCTTCATAAACAATGTGCTAAACCTCGAATAAAACCATCGCATTGTTGACACTTAATTCATCTGCCCAGTCTGTTCCGTGTAATATTAGTTTCATTTTTGCTATAATGTATTTTTGTCTTATGATATTTCCGCCTATTTCCTTATGTTTATTGTTTAATAAAAAGTTTTGCATAACATAATCTTTCTGTATATAACTTTATATAATTTCGCTACTGGAATTGGTTTTTAGAAGATCGAAATAGTTATATAAAAATGATATATATTCTGTGATGGAAAATTCGTTTTTGATATGTGTAATTATGTTTAATGCACTTTTTTGATTGCATATGTATAGTCGTTTGTCTGTATTGCCCTACGCAAATACTTTTTATTACAAACGTTTGTTTCCGATTTAAATAAAAACATGGGACAGCCGAGATAAAACACACAAAACAAACAAGTATTAGTTATTTTTATGTTGTTAACATTCAAACTCTTTTATAAAATACACCGTGATGTGTTTTCTAACATGTAATTTTTACACTTGCTACGACTTGGCAATCATTCTCTCCTTATCTGTACATTTTGCCTCATAATAGTTCTCATAAATGCTTAATATGAATTTTAAACTTCTTGACTTTTACGAGATTTTATGAAAGCTATATGGATTCATTTGGGTGCATATTATATGCTTCTATGGACATGGAGACAGTTATAGCGATGTTCTCATAACAATAGTGTAATATACAATTTGTGACATGTTGTAAAGTTGATAAAACCGTCCGAAGATTCTCGAGTATCTTGTTATTAATCTAAATAACTTGACCGTATCTCGAGCTTTCAATAAATACAAATGCGAACATATATATTAACATATATATGAAGCGTTTAACGAATATGTGAAACATAGCGGAAAAGGTATTATTAGAACTCGGACCAGTCTGGGCTACGCCATATTGAGCAATGAGAGGACGCCAAGCGCATGTAACACTTGTTTGCTATATACAATCTATAAAGGAAAGGGAAAGTAAATACCGATCCTATCAGTTACAAAGCAATATCCGCTAGCTTACGTCTCATGAAAAAGTAATAACAGACTTAATAACTCAAAGGTCATCTTATCGCATTTCCCAGCGAACAGCAGCAAGATTTTTGCAAGAAACTTAGTTGTACAACTATGTTCAAGAAACTATCTATGTAATTGTAAGATGACATGAAGTAACATTTTAATGATTAAGAATGGGCGGAGTGAGTGTAGGAAACAAGCCATTTTAAATCATTAAAATATTACTTTATACCATCTTAACTGTCTTAGAATACTACCGCATTGGCTGACAAATTGCCAACGCAGAATCTGACGCAGAGGTTGTATATCGCATTATTGTCAGTAGGCGGACCTTTAAACATCCGCAAAAGTTGAACTTCTTAATGATTAAACCTAGTACTTTATGATGGCTTTTTGTTTTTCCATTGGCTAATAAATTAGGTTGTTACTCTAACAACTTATAGAACATAATAGCAACGTATTCGTAGGCATGCTCGATCAAAAGACTGCCGTTGACTCGTATTGCACGAAGGCATCTTTCCTGTTCCTCTTTTCTTTACCTTTTTATGACAACGACAAAACATCAACTAAAGCATGTTTGATTTAAAATATGACAACGCACAAGACATTTATTGCAAAATTGATAAACAAATCTTTGTTGCTTTACTGTAAAATGAAATAATCTGTTTTTGTTTTCAATTTGTCAATCTATCATCGTTTGATGAATTAAATGAAATGTGCTAGATCCGAGGTCATAGGCGCACGATTCTAGTAACAAAAGCATATTGTATATGGTATTAATTGATTGAAGTTTAACATAAGAGATATGTTGCGCAACACGACATGTACGTGTGTTTGTATGTGTAGATACACGTATATGTGAAACTTGCAGTTGAGTTTAAGCAAGTCTACGAAATTGCACTTTAAACTGATTCTTGTAAGCTCGCTGATTCTCGCATAACTTAATGTCCTCTTGCTATGGCACAGGTCATTCTACATTTGTAAAATTAACTCATACACATACCTTGACGACGTAATGCTCAAAAAGAAACACACACCCATACAAGAAGTGTTTAGCAACCTTTTTCATTACTGGTTTTAAACGTTTGTACCCTTCACATTTTGGTTCATTTTTCAGAAGTACTGCAGCATTTAATGGCGGAAGGATGGTAAGTTTTCTCAAATACATGTAAAATAAAATAAATAAACTAAGTAAATGCTATTGACACTTTATTCAAAATTTATTTATTTTACAACGATTGTGAAGAAAATTGTATCAGCTTTAAAGTCACTCTCGTTGGCACGATGTTGCGCGAAAAAGAATAGTACTAGCCCATGACAGTTCAGTGCAGTAAGTTCACTTGTTAATTAAAGTAAAGGTTAACTGGTTTTGATGCAAGACAAAGAATATTAATGTTATGGACAAGGGGATCCCATTTTTAATCCGTTCATTTGATTTTTAGCAAAAATACAAGTGAAGGTTGTTTTAGTTCGCCTTTGAGTATCGTTTAAAAATACCGCGAATGCATTGGTGACAGAATGACGTTCGCCAAAACTCCCAAGACATGTAAACTGCTTGTATAATCTCACAAATTACAACTCGTTGCAAATAAACGTATCCTTCCTCTTTAAAATAAATATTATATGTCGACATTTTACAGTATTTAATCCTTTTTTTCATAAACAATAAAGCATAACAAAATTGTCCTTTATTTGCTGTTTTAACAGTATTGTCCAGTGAAATTTTGATTAAATTATAAACTCTTTTTACAGCTTATTACTATAGGACGCCCAATTGTTAGTGCATATCTACTTGAGGGCGAGACAAGTGGACAAATTGCGTATTTTCCAAAAATAATTGCCCCGATATTACAGAAATCAACCTTTATACAAAGGTAATTGTTTTCCAATTACAAGATCGTGTCATCTTGACTTAATATAAGTCTTGACGTTTCTTATTTCACGAATAGGTTTCGGATGTGGAAGCAGTATTTTCAACCTGAAGTGTCAAAATTATCATGAAATGTCACATTAACTCCATAATTAATTATGATTTAATGTTCTTCATTTTGCCTTAAAGTGTCACAATTACAGACCAGCATGAGTCGCTGTCTTGCCAATTAATAACCCTTTTCTGTTCCATTTAAAACCAGAAAGTTAATTTACAAACTACGCAGATTTGAGAATGCTTCAACAACATGTATTTTCTAGATAAGATATTAGTTAGGACGACAGAAACAATACGAGATCGACTCAAGTGCGGTAAGTTTAAATTTATAAATTTGCATAAAAGAAGATTTTCTAGACGGGTGTTTTATTAATGTTTGTTTTGCCCTTTTCTCTATGTGTCTTCGACATTGTATATTTCTGAAACATACATTGGATATATTCAAGTGATTATCGTTAATAAAAGCTCAATTAATTTTCATATTTATACAGGTAAACATATCTACGAATAAATATCTAGTTTTCAACTGTCATTGAAATGGTATGATCATCATTATCTTGATATTTAAACTTAGTTGTACAATATTCTTTGTAAGGAGAAAATAATTATGTCAACGTTGCAATAAAGTTGCAATAATGTCGCTTTACTGTCAAGGTAATTTATTAAACGTGAAATATTGTAATTGTGTCCATCTGATCAGTTGAATTATTGAAAGTCATTAGGGGTTTTTTTTGTAGAGAAGGACATATTTAATAAAATGTGTATTATTTTATTATTTTTTTTTGTTAGGATTTTGGTTAAATTCGTACACATTAATAAATATACTGTTTTTAATTATATGATAATATTATACGACTTTTGAACGGATATGAAGTGCCTAAAAATTGTATTTTAATTTTGTTTGCACTGACGATATCGGGAAGGGCATTACACTTTCTACTTTGCATAACGCATTTACTACTTTCTTTCGAAATGCTAATATTAAGATCAAATTATGCACTTTTTGCTCTCGCGGCAAGTCAGCACTTTACATTACGAAAATCGTTGTTTGTTGTTTCAACCTTTGTTGTAAGATTAGATTTTGAATTAGCTGTGTGAAGTTAGCGAAACATACGACATTGGACGTTGGACATTCAAAACCGAATGTTATGCTGGCACGACATTGGACATTGGACATTTAAAACCGAATGTTGTGCTGGCAAGACATTGGACATTGGACATTCAAAAATGAATATTGTGCTATCACGACATTGGACATTCAAAATCGAATGTTGTGCTGGCACGACGTTGGACATTGGACATTCAAAATCGAATGTTGTGCTGGCACGACATTGGACATTGGACATTCAAAAATGAATATTGTGCTATCACGACATTGGACATTCAAAATCGAATGTTGTGCTGGCACGACGTTGGACATTGGACATTCAAAATCGAATGTTGTGCTGGCACGACATTGGACATTGGACATTCAAAAATGAATGTCGTACCAGCACGACATTGGACATTCAAAAATGAAAGTCGTGCTAACACGACATTGGACATTGGACATTCAAAATCGAATGTTGTGCTGGCACGACATTGGACATTGGACATTCAAAAATGAATGTTGTGCTGGCATGACATTGGACATTTAAAATCGAATGTTGTGCTGGCACGACATTGGACATTGGACATTCAAAATCGAATGTTGTGCTGGCACGACATTGGACATTGGACATTCAAAATCTAATGTTGTGCTGGGACGACATTGGACATTCAAAAATGAATGTTGTGCTGGCACGACATTGGACATTCAAAATCGAATGGTGTGCTGGCACGATATTGGACATTGGACATTCAAAATCGAAAGTTGTGCTGGCACGACATTGGACATTCAAAATCGAATGTTGTGCTGGCACGACATTGGACATTCGAAAGTGAAAGTCGTGCTAGCACGACATTGTACCTTGGACATTCAAAAGTGAAAGTCGTGCTGGCACGACATTGGACATTGGACATTCAAAATCTAATGTTGTGCTGGCACGACATTGGACATTGGACATTCATAATCGAATGTTGTGCTGGCACGACATCGGACATTGGACATTCAAAAGTGAAAGTCGTGCTGGCACGACATTGGACATTCGACATTCAAAATCGAATGTTGTGCTGGCACGACATTGGACATTGGACATTCAAAATCGAATGTTGTGCTGGCACGACATTGGACATTGGACATTCAAAATCGAATGTAGTGCTGGCACGACATTGGACATTCAAAAGTGAAAGTCGTGCTGGCACGACATTGGACATTGGACATTCAAAATGAATGTCGTGCCAGCACAAAATTGGACATTGGACATTCAAAATCGAATGTTGTGCTGGCACGACATTGGACATTGGACATTCAAAATGAAATGTTTTGCTGGCACGACATTCAATGTCCAATGGCCTGCCAGCACGACTTTCACTTTTGAATGTCCAATGTCGTGCCAGCCCGACTTTCACATTTGAATGTCCAATGTCCAATGTCGTGCCAGGACAACATTCGATTTTGAATGTCCAATGTCGTGCCAGCATGACTTTCACTTTTGAATGTCCAATGTCCAATGTCGTCCATGCACAACATTCGATTTGAATGTTCAATGTCAAGTGTCATATGTTTAGCTAACTTCACACAGCTTTTTGAATTATAGTCTTCTGATGTCATTACTTCCATAATAATGAGAGCTGGGTAAATTCTGGTGGTGGAGTTATGGGAGCGTTGACAGTGTTAACTTACCATATTGAGTGCTGTAAAACACTGGGCAAGTCATATGGCGGTGCTATAAGGCGTCGACAGTGTTGACTTACCATATTGAGTGCTGTAAAACACTGGGCAAGTTATATGGCGGTGCTATAAGGCGTCGACAGTGTTGACTTACCATACTGAGTGCTGTAAAACACTGGGCAAGTTATATGGCGGTGCTATAAGGCGTCGACAGTGTTAACTTACCATATTGAGTGTTGTCAAACACTGGGCTAGTTATATGGCGGTGGTATGGGGCGTTAACAGTGTTGACTTACCATACTGAGTGCTGTAAAACACTGGGTAAGTTATGTGGCGGTGCTATAAGGCGTCGACAGTGTTAACTTACCATATTGAGTGCTGTAAAACACTGGGCAAGTTATATGGCGGTGCTATAAGGCGTCGACAGTGTTAACTTACCATATTGAGTGCTGTAAAACACTGGGTAAGTTATATGGCGGTGCTATAAGGCGTCGACAGTGTTAACTTACCATACTGAGTGCTGTAAAACACTGGGCAAGTTATATGGCGGTGCTATAAGGCGTCGACAGTGTTAACTTACCATATTGAGTGCTGTAAAACACTGGGCAAGTTATATGGCGGTGCTATAAGGCGTCGACAGTGTTAACTTACCATACTGAGTGCTGTAAAACACTGGGTAAGTTATATGGCGGTGCTATAAGGCGTCGACAGTGTTAACTTACCATATTGAGTGCTGTTAAATACTGGGCAAGTTATATGGCGGTGCTATAAGGCGTCGACAGTGTTGACTTACCATACTGAGTGCTGTAAAACACTGGGCAAGTTATATGGCGGTGCTATAAGGCGTCGACAGTGTTAACTTACCATACTGAGTGCTGTAAAACACTGGGTAAGTTATGTGGCGGTGCTATAAGGCGTCGACAGTGTTGACTTACCATATTGATTGCTGTAAAACACTGGGCAAGTTATGTGGCGGTGGTATAAGGCGTCGACAGTGTTGACTTACCATACTGAGTGCTGTAAAACACTGGGTAAGTTATATGGCGGTGGTATAAGGCGTCGACAGTGTTAACTTACCATATTGAGTGCTGTAAAACACTGGGCAAGTTATATGGCGGTGGTATAAGGCGTCGACAGTGTTAACTTACCATATTGAGTGCTGTAAAACACTGGGCAAGTTATATGGCGGTGCTATAAGGCGTCGACAGTGTTGACTTACCATACTGAGTGCTGTAAAACACTGGGTAAGTTATATGGCGGTGCTTTGGGGCGTCGACAGTGTTGACTCACCATATTGAGTGCTTTAAAACACTGGGCAAGTTATATGGCGGTCGTATGGGGCGTTGACAGTGTTGACTAACAATACTGAGTGTTGTCAAACACTGGGCTAGTTATATGGCGGTGGTATGGGGCGTTGACAGTGTTGACTTACCATACTGAGTGCTGTAAAACACTGGGTAAGTTATATGGCGGTGGTATAAGGCGTCGACAGTGTTAACTTACCATATTGAGTGCTGTAAAACACTGGGCAAGTTATATGGCGGTGCTATAAGGCGTCGACAGTGTTGACTTACCATACTGAGTGCTGTAAAACACTGGGTAAGTTATATGGCGGTGGTATTGAGCGTTGACAGTGTTAACTTACCATATTGAGTGCTGTAAAACACTGGGTAAGTTATATGGCGGTGGTATGGGGCGTTAACAGTGTTGACTTACCATATTGAGTGCTGTAAAACACTGGGTAAGTTATGTGGCGGTGCTATAAGGCGTAGACAGTGTTGACTTACCATATTGAGTGCTGTAAAACACTGGGCAAGTTATATGGCGGTGGTATAAGGCGTCGACAGTGTTAACTTACCATACTGAGTGCTGTAAAACACTGGGTAAGTTATATGGCGGTGGTATTGAGCGTTGACAGTGTTAACTTACCATATTGAGTGCTGTAAAACACTGGGTAAGTTATATGGCGGTGGTATGGGGCGTTAACAGTGTTGACTTACCATACTGAGTGCTGTAAAACACTGGGTAAGTTATGTGGCGGTGCTATGGGCGTTGACAGTGTTGACTTACCATATTGAGTGCTGTAAAACACTGGGTAAGTTATATGGCGGTGCTATGGGCGTTGACAGTGTTGACTTACCATACTGATTGCTGTAAACACTGGGTAAGTTATATGGCGTTGCTATGGTGCGTTGACAGTGTAAACAACCATACTGTGTGTTGCTAAGCACTCGATAAGTTATATGGCAGTGCTATGGAGCGTAGACAGTGTTGACTTACCATACTGAGTGCTGTTAAACACTGGGTAAGTTATATGGCGGTACTATGGAGCGTCGACAGTGTTGACTAACCATACTGTGTGTTGTCAAACACTGGGTAAGTTATATGGCGGTGCTATGCGGCGTTGACTGTGTTGACTTACCATACTGAGTGCTGTAAAACACTGGGAAAGTTATATGGCGGTGCTATGGAGCGTAGACAGTCTTGACTTTCCATACTATGTGCTATCAAACACTGGGTAAGTTATATGGCGGTGGTATGGGGGTCGACAATGTTGACTAACCATATTGAGTGCTGAAAAACACTGGGAAAGTTATATGGCGGTGGTATTGGGTGTTGACAGTGTTAACTTACCATATTGAGTGCTGTAAAACACTGGGTAAATTATGTGGCGGTGCTATTGGGCGTCGAATGTGTTGACTAACCAAACTGAGTGCTGTTAAACACTGGGTAAGTTATATGGCGGTGGTATTTGGCGTCGACAGTGTTAACTTACCATATTGAGTGCTGTAAAACACTGGGTAAGTTATATGGCGGTGCTATGGGGCGTCGACAGTGTTGACTCAACTTACTGAGTGCTTTAAAACACTGGGCTAGTTATATGGCGGAGCTATGGGGCGTCGACAGTGTTGACTAACCATACTGAGTGCTGTTAAACACTGGGTAAGTTATATGGCGGTGGTATTGGGCGTCGACAGTGTAAACTTACCATATTGAGTGCTGTAAAACACTGGGTAAGTTATATGGCGGTGCTTTGGGGCGTCGACAGTGTTGACTCACCATATTGAGTGCTTTAAAACACTGGGCAAGTTATATGGCGGTCGTATGGGGCGTTGACAGTGTTGACTAACAATACTGAGTGTTGTCAAACACTGGGCTAGTTATATGGCGGTGGTATGGGGCGTTGACAGTGTTGACTTTCCAAACTGTGTGCTGTAAAAGACTGGGTAAGTTATATTGCGGTTTCATGGGGCTATGACAGTGTTGACTTACCATACTGAGAGCTGTAAATCACTGGGTAAGTTATATGGCGAAGGTAGGGGCGTTGGGGCGTTGACAGTGTTGACTTACCAGATTGAGTGGTGTAAAACACTGGGTAAGGTATATGGCGGTGGTATGGGGCGTTGACTGTGTTGACTTACCATACTGAGTGCTGTAAAGCACTGGGTAAGTTATATGGCGGTGGTATGGGGCGTTGACAGTGTTGACTTACCATACGGAGTGCTGTAAAACACTTGGTAAGTTATATGGCGGTCGTATGGGGCGTTGATAGTGTTGACTTACCATACGGAGTGCTGTAAAACACTGGGTAAGTTATATGGCGGAAGTATGGGGCGTTGACAGTGTTTACTTATCATACTGAGTGCTGTTATGCACTTGACAAGTTATATGACGGTACTATGGGGCGTTGACAGTGTTGACTTACCATACTGATTGCTGTTATGCACTAGGCAAGTTATATGACGGTACTATGGGGTGTTGACAATGTTGACTTTCCGTGCTTTGTGATGTCAATCATTGGGTAAGTTATATGAACTGTGTTGTTTTGACAATATTTCAAATTTCGTCCACACAGATAATCTTCATTTGCTAAAGCTTGAATTTAAACATCGCATTGTTGACTCTTAATTCATCTGCCCAGTCTCTTCTGTGTAATAATGCACGTTTCATGTTTGCCA
Source organism: Mya arenaria (assembly GCF_026914265.1). Taxonomy (NCBI): domain Eukaryota; kingdom Metazoa; phylum Mollusca; class Bivalvia; order Myida; family Myidae; genus Mya; species Mya arenaria. The sequence continues at coordinate 73,190,182 of NC_069127.1, forward strand.
TAACGCATTTTTATTGAAGATATTTCCGCCAATTTCCTTATGAGCAATGTTTTATAAAAAAAAGTTTTGCATAACATAATATTTTTTATTGCATTTCGTTTGTTTCCGATTTTAATAAAAACCTTAGACAGCAGAGATAAAACACACAAAAATAATATTACGTACATTTGAATTGTTTACAGTCAAATACTTTTAGTTAAACCACCGTGAAGTGTTTCCTAACATGTAAACTGTACCAAGTGATATGTAAATTGCTGACTACACTGGCTAGGACTTGGCAATCATTCTCTCCTTAATATCAGTACAGTTTGCCTCATAATCGTTCTCATTAATGCTTAATAAGAATTTTAAAGTTTTTTTCTTGACATTTACGAGATTTTAAGAAAGTTATATGGTTACACATGGAGACAGTTATACTGATGAATACATAACAATTGTGCAATATACGACATATAGTATGGTTGATAAAATCGTAGAATGATACGTGAGTATTTGGTTATAACTCTGAATAACTTGACCTTATCTCGGGCATATAACGAATGTGAACAGTATGTAAATATATTTATAAAGCGTTTAAAGAACATGTAAAACATGACGGGGAAGTTGTTATTAGAGCTCTGACCGTTCTATTGAATGACATATTGTGCAACGAGAGGACGCCAATCAAACGGTAAACTAGTTTGCTAGTTCCAATCTATAAAGGAAATGAGAACTGAAGACCGACCCTAGCAGTTACAGACCAATGTCTGTTTGCCCATGTTTCAGCAATTTTTTTGTAAAAGTAATTTTGAACAGACTCCAAAACACAATCACAATAATCACATCGCATTTCAATGGGAACAGCAGCAAGGATTTCGCAAGATACGTAATTGTAATACGACATTCTTCAACCTACAAGAAATTTATCCATTAACTTATATAATACCACAGCAACGTATTCGTAGGCATGCTCGACCAAAAGGCTGTCGTTGACGCTGTATAGCACGAAGACCTCGTTCTTAGGCTAATTTGAAAAAGCATTACGAACACTAATGTCTCCATATCGTGACTGAAAAAGTATAGTGAAAATGAGCGATAAAACTTCAAAGATCATTAATATACGGAAATCAGTTCGCCAAGGGGGCGTCCTAAACACATTTTATTATTTACTTAACGTGAATCGACATCTAAAAGATCTACAGTAAAACAGTAACCATGGCTGCACGGTACAACGAACAGGTAATAAGGTCGGCAATTCTTCAAATGCATATGACATAGCTCTGATAGCGTTTTCACCCCTCAACCTACAGCGATTGATGGATATCCTCTATACATACTGCCAGTCATGGAGAATCGATATCAACATGAACAATTTTGAAATAATTGTCTACAATAAGAAACGTGAACCTACTTATGTCGGGATTATGTTTTGAAACAATATTATTACACAGGCTAATTCGGCAACTGACTTGGAAATTATCCAACATAAAATGTTAATCTACGATAAAAACGAGATGTCAGAAAGCTAATAGTACATTTTACGCAATAATCGCTAAAAGTGTCCATCCATATGGTATAAATCCAGTGTCTGTTGACCTGTACATCAAAATAATTATGCTAATTGTTCTATATTGTAGCGAATTGTGGAATAATATAACGGAAAGTGACATAACTATAATCGATCGACTCCAACACTTTATTTTTAAGAAAATCAAATTATTTCCCTTTACAACTGGATCTGATATGTGCGAGTCTGTAACAATCAGGAAATTGTTGGTTTTAGAGTCACCTCTATGTCTTGACTCTAAATGTACTAGTAAAAAATAGTTTTACTTCCAGTACGTCAAAGATGAGTGCTTCATAACTTTATTAACCATGTTAATACACCATGAACAAATACCATCTAGACACCAATGGAAAACTACGGTGACCTATCTCGTGCGTTCTAACAAAACGTTACTGGTTGCAGATAGAACTATGTCAAACGAAGATTTTAAACTTTTCAAAATGTTACAGCCGAATGTTTCCACGGCAATAGTGTATAATTATTATATTTTTTGACACGAGCTATTATTAACTGTCCCAAACGGTGTTACAACAATAACCTAACGCAGAAATACGTAGCGTAGCATACATGAACGGGAAAGGATGTGTTTTATCGCTGAGGTCGCAGAACTTGACCTCATTTATCCTTGCCCGTGAACAAGCATCAATGGATGGAGCACTCTTGACGCAGATCCTGACTACCAGTTGACCCGCAAATAGTCCCTAAAGTGATCATATATGCTTGTATCACGCCTCCAACATAAATGACGCAACGCCATTAGTCTAGGACAGGTCACGCGGTGACCTCATATTTTTCCATATTGGGTCACGAAATTTATATTGTACCAAAATGGTATTTTCCGATTCCAATGAACATTCCGATGAATAATTGGAACATTTAAACATGTAAACAGGTTGTCGACGTGATATATACGTTACGGGGTTGGTAGATGCATGATATGAGATGTACGGGGCGCATGAAACCATATTTGGGTTGGAACTTGGCTGTCACCGATATGGTTTCCTTTGCTCAGATATCACATATCGCCGGGTCACCTACAAACCCCGTAACTAATAATATATCTGTCGTCAGTACAACATTTAAGACATTGGAAAGAAAAGAAAAGTATGAAGATTAATGTTTATTAAAGTTTCAAGTATTAAACACAAGATAACAATATTATTTAAAAGTAATGCCAATCCACGAACAAATAATACTTCAATTAACAACGCTGTGCTCTCCCCCCTTCTCGACACGATCGGTGACGACGGAGGTCGGTGACAACAGTCAAGTGTTTGCAAATGCGCACTAATGTAGTTTGCTTTGAATTATATATAAATTATATATTTAATATGTTTTTAGTGATAAAAAGGAGATGAATGATAAGTTTAATCATAGCTTTACCTAGTGATCACAAGATTTTTACCATCATGGCGGATTTACCTGGTGGCAATGAAATCTTTTAAAATATCTCTGCCTGTATTAGGTTTTATTTTTTGTAAGACGAGGAATCAGGGGTGCGTTTCAGATAGATTTTACGATCTGCCATTATCGTAATAACGACCAACCTAACGATAATCATAAAGGCGTTTCAGAAACGTCTCGTAAACTCTCCGGTCGTACGTAAAAAATAACGATAAAGCAAAGCGTTAAAGCGAGTGACTCTTACCGGTCGTAGGTTTACGAGCAAAATTAACGATAAAGCAGGTGCACGTTGTGTCTTTGAAACGGTGCCGATCGGTAATTATGGTCGTACTACCAAAATCAGATAACGATCGCCTTAACGATCGTCTCTGAAACGCACCCCTAGGCTATAGACACCATATGGGATATCATATGATTACAGTGAAACTTATTAATTCAATAACTTCCGGCGATCATTTTCCAGGTCAATGAAGTGATGACTTGTGTTATTAAAACTAGAATTGAAAACACCGAAAGGAAACATCTTCTTCATCTTATTATCATTTGTCTTTAAGCAATTTCTTCCACAGCATATCTCATAAACTTCTTCCAAAAATGAAACTTAAAACATTGAACAATCAAGATATGAATATGCTTACCGTACAAGAATGATAACGCCGTGGCACATTATGGAAAAGTTAGTTCTCTGTGTTATATTTTCAGAGGCAAATATTGTGTTTAGCATTTCTTGAAACGATTTAAAGGAATTATTAGCAAACTTAATAGAACACTTTTGACTTGTGTACATCGAAATAATTACTAGTATAACTGTTGTAAACATGGTTCCCTTGAACTTTGATATTCGTCTTTCAAATTTTGTCCGAACTTATTTCAGAAAAGACTTCGAATCGAATTAAAACATTGATATATAAAGAAGTAAGTTTTGTCCACATTGCAAGAATTTTAATCTTGAACATTCTGAACAAATAAGTTTTATCTCTTGGTGCATACTTTTTTATGAGCAATCGAATAACTTTTGAAAAGAATTAACTTGGAAAATTGATAATAGACAACTTACATATTGGAAGTATTTACAATATAAGCTGTATAACTCTTGGGACCTCAGTAGCAAAGTCATGCTAAAGTTTGGGCGTTGATTTGTCTTCAAACAAATTTTGTCCACTTTTATTCATTCAAATATTCATATCCATTCCAAAAAAACCTGAAAATAAAAAAACATTAAATCGAAAGTTGAGGAAAGCTAACACAGTAAAAAGACTTTCTATATTCTTAAGCCATGAGAATCTAGAACATATTATGAATTGCGCCTCAAGTATCAGGCAACAGGCAATCATTACAGCCACATGCGTTGAAAATACTCCAACGCGTTTTCCGTTGTACAAAATACTAGATAAATACTAGATAAAAGACAAATTATTTAACGTCGGATATACATAAATTACAACATTAGCTCGTAGAGATTTTCAGACAAATTAAATAAAATATCAATAATGCAACACAAAATCTGGAAGATAATAAATGCAATCAAATAAGTTTAAATGGTATATGGTATTCGCAAAATAGTTCAGACGTAAAATAATATCATATTAAATGATTATAAATACATCGATGCTAGAAAGACAGCACATTCTTAACATACGAGAAAATCGAAATTATCACTGCTGTTTATTAAATCTATGATTAAAATATTCTTCAGACGATGTTCTGTAGTTCATATGAGTGGGAAATGGAAGTAAACGGTGATCATGGTCTCTAATCAAGTTTATACAAGTAAATTTAAAGCTGCACTCGCACAGATTTACCGTTTTTCCAACTTTTTTTGTCTTGGAATGAGCAAGATTTTGCGTAACTATCTGCAAACCAATGATAAAAGACCCCATTACAAAAGATCAGATCGCAGATGTTCATATTTCAGTTCTAAAAATGTTTAAAAAATGTATAAAATATCATTTTTAACGTAATTATAAAAATCTGCAATCTAATGATTTAGCAGCAGTCTTATATGACTGGATTACATGCATTTTCGCATAAAATGGCTCGTTCCATGTCAAAAAATAAAAAAAAGTTGTCAAAACGTTCAATCTGTGAAAGTGCAGCTTAAATAAATGTAGTTCCCTAATAGATTGAGTATGGGTTGTAGTAGAACTTGCATTACCTGCTAGAGATTAGTTTTGACGACGTTAATATATGGATATTAGTGGAAAGTGCTATCGTTCCGATCTAGAAATTCTCTCGTATATATGAAGTTTTTCTTTTGACAGAATGTTGTGGCTCCAATAATTTCCCGCCATGGAGTAAAGACACATAAAATGCTTACCTAGTCCACAAAGTTCTTCTAAACATACATTATTGGACTTTATTGTTCACTTTACCTGAATAAATAGAGATAATTGTTGGTCATCCTCGGCTAAATCTTATAAATAAACTTTTCCGTAGTACTTCAAATATTCTTGATGTACTTCCCTAAAACCCAGCGTTTCGTCCTAGCCGCACTCTGACGCACTGACGCCTCTCACTGACTGGTGACGATAAGACAGGACCAACACCGGTGCCGCTCTAGGATTTAATGTAAAAAGGGGCGCACTTTAGGGAGGGGGGTTAATCTTGGTGTATGCAGTTCCTTGCTAAAGCTTTCCTCAAAATAGGCTCTAAACAAGGCTGGGAATGTTTGGAAATCCTCTGCGTAGAACATATTGTCCGCTAGTGAAACATGGCATTCGCGATAAATACCGTTCTATTTTATGATTACATTGTTTTCCTTTCATTTGAAAATGAATCTAATTATAAGTATAACGGTTAACGGTTTCTGGTTTATGTAAAATAATTGGTAGCTGTATTCTTCGATGTATATATCCATTGAAAGAGAGTGGAACAATTACCTGATTGAAGTCCGTAACGGGTGCCAGGGGAAATTATAACCTAGGTATTGGGACTGATACACATGTTACAATGGATCGTTTGAAATCTATACATGTGTGTATATACATCGAATAACTTTAAAGATGCAGTCTCACTCCCACATAAGATTTGCAACAACTAATACTAGTGTTTTAATATTCCAAAAAGGTTGAATAAATGTCGAAAACAATGGCTCTAATGAATGGTACCTATTTTAATTTGAAAGAAAGGTGCATAAAGCACGGTATTTCTACCTTATGAGACAATAGTAGATCGCAGTAAATCTTTTAGCATTCACCAATCATTCAATCTTGTTATCAGTAATTGAGTAAGAGTGTCACTTTAAGACTTACAATACGTTCAGAGGCGAAAACATGTAGGCGTCTTTTTATAGTACGATTTATATATCCTTTCAATACAGATTTTGCTTGTAAGATCCAAACATTTTGTTTAACTGCAAAACATAATTGTTCATTAAGAAATACGCAACAATAGTAGGACTACAATTAACTTCGAAATACTAGTTTTATATAAATTTAACTATTCCACTGAATGGATTTTGTTCATGCATTTCTCGCATTTTCATTATTTCTTTTTCCCTTTAGACATTTCAACTTGTTTGATGACAGTCCCTGTTTGAAGCCCCAAGCCAAACGAACCTCTAAATCTTACGTGCAGTAGGTCCAGTAGCATAAAGAAGTGTAATGCTTATGGAAACTTAATATTCCGAATAAACATGATTAAGCTTTCTTCGGAAGTTGCTTAATTGAATCCACAAACTTAACGGATTCAAACCTTAACTAAATTAAAGCGCGAGGCGCTGAAAAATTATCTGCGGGCAAATATGTGAGAGTTGCAAATTTTATTTGAACTATGGGAATGGGTGAAGAGCACATAAATAAAAGTGAAAAATGTGCCGACAGCGCTTGTGCCCACACTGGGCGAAGAAACAAACATATCTATATCTTTATGGCGTCTTGTGTCATTTTGTTTTTGTAAATGTCACTTCAATCGCCGTAATCCCCCATCCCCATGTATTTAGTGTTACAATGCATGCCCCATTTCAATATTTCCTAAAGGTTTTTCGTTGCTTTAATTAGATATCATACGATAGGAAAATACAATACATCATATATATATATCATTTCCTTTTATTAACATACACGTTTTGATTAGGAAAACTCATTTTTTTACAAACAACTTCAGCAATAATTTCATTCAAAATGCACAGCTTTATATCAATTCAGTCGACGTATCCCCATGTATTTGAAATTAGAGTAAATGCTCTTTTCAATCGGTTTTCGGTGCTTTGATTAGATAGCATACATTAGACAAATTTTATGAACTTACACGATTTAATTCTTTAAGGAAAATGATTTTATTTTTACGAGCAATTTTAGCAATTATACCTTTTAAAATACAGAGCTTATCAGATGGTCGTTTTCCCGCGGTGAGGACAAACATGTGGTCAGTTAATGTATGTAGAAACTATGTTTAGAATATCGGAACTAGTCTGTTTTTAGGAATGAGAATAGGATTGTGCTTTTTAAAGTTTATTGATAAATTTAATGTTATTTATGTTTAATGTAAGTACCTTTGTAGAAACAGTACTAGTCCTGTTATGAATGCTTCGTACTCTTTGGATGTTAAACAGGTTTAATCCGAACTACTTTGCATCACCAAACGTATGCATGACTCACTGTCGTATCAGGGCATGTGTGTTTTTATAAATTGAAAGCCTTATGCCTAAAACTATGCCAAGAATACACCGGAACGAAGCTTTAATGCAAAAATGAAAACTTCTCATTAGAAATATAAACGCCTAAAATCATAGAATAAATAGTATCTTGTTATTTGTAGCAGGTAAATTACAATGTATCGTATTTGAACCATTAGCAATGCGAAACCTGAGATACAACTATTTTAACACTAAGACAATAATTATATTTGTTTCTTATCTCATAAAAGTCTAATAAAAAATCACCATTACAAAACAAGCATGCTCCAGGGTCACGTCAGGTTTAAATAACAAATCCTGCAGGCGATGGGACACTTGCGGTCGGTAATAATTTCTGAAACATCATGGGCTAAACTAAAGTGAATATCAATACTGTATGTTATCTTCCTACCAGAGCCTCCATTATCTTGACCCACATTAATCTGATAAATATAACGATCTAAAAATAGTTATATTCTGCTAAAAATAAAACGCCGGGATACATAATCACAGCGCGGAAATAGCCGAACAAGCAAAAACTCATACTCGGACTGCAACACGACCAATCCATTTGTATGGTTTCGACGTCATTCTGCTAAACATAGAGCGCATTAAGACAAAAAAAATGTGTTAAAACGACATGAGTAGAAGTAGTTCTTTGGAGTGCACAGATAGTCTAAAAATCGTTTTGATCATTAACCATTTTAACAATTTTAAACAGTAAGATGACGTAGTTTATAGTGAAGTTATACGCTAGTCATGTACACATGTTGTTAATAATAATATAATATAATTAATATGACGTCATCAAATAAATATCATCTATGGTAGTTCATTCGTTCATATGAAGCAGACAAATCCCTATTAGAAACAAACGCGTCTTCATAAAACTTGTTCAAACGCCAAATCGTGTCGCAAATGAAATAGTTGTGGTCACCAGGCATCGAAATGAACATACTTACGTGTCGGATACCTTGATTATACCATACATGTATATTACCTTCCATAAATGTGTCACTGTATTTTAATGAAATAAAAGTTTTATCACGTCAGCGGTCCATATAATAGTTTTGTATGGCCCGCTGACGTCATATTATATGGACCATTGACGTCATAAAACAGTGCGACTTGCGATTTTCATAACGGCGAAAATTGTCGCAAGTAATCAGTATTTGCTTTTTTCGATAAGACACATCAAACGCGCTTTAAAAATATAGAATGGTATTTAAATATATTTTTTCGGTATGATATAAAAGGTATAACACACGAATTTGGGCCATATTGCATTATAAGGATCGGCCAGTCAACCCCGAACTTGAATGGCCCTCGGCTAACGCTTCGGTCCATATACACCTTCGGCCTTAATACTCACTCACCTTAGAATGTCATATGACATTATTAGTTTGTAATATTTCCTAAATATCAAGAGCAAATACAGATGGTTTAAACAGGATTATTAACGTAAACCAAACAGGGTGACTTGTGGTTGTTGTTTGTTTACTGCTGATATGTCCCTGTAAAATCCATTGAATTATTTCCATTAGCTTATTTTTGAACCAGTGGTATTTAAACATGCAGATTGGTTGTTTGTAATCTGAATCGTTACTCTCAAACTCATAGCATGTACAAGTGAACAACAAAGGATTATTGGTAATATATATTGTTGCTCAATCAAATGGAGATATGACACCGCATTATACATTGCGTAGGCTGATCTTTTGTAATCAGGCACTGTATGTGTTTTTATTCAACCGACAATTAGCAATGAACTAGTAAAATATCAAAGTGCTTTTTCAACATTTTTTGATCATAGAATATGTGAAACAGTCTCTCCGTGGTATTGAACATGATCACCTGGACGAATTTCCCTTTTATCGGCGTTAAATATAGGTTGATGCCAAAACAAATGAAATAATTTAAATGCTTCATCATGTTTTACACATTTGACTTTAATGATAAAGACACAACAGCATAATTACGATTTAGGTATAGATAAAACTATAAGCCTTTAAAAATGTTTTTGATTCATGGATTCATGACTACGTGGCCACAAATCCCCTTTATCCGTACCTAAATCAGATGCATTCTTTATCATTGAAGTCAAATGAGTTAAACACGAAAGTGCATTATATTGTGCTATATTTGTATAACGAAACGAAGCATGGCAAATCATTAAGAGTGTTAAAACTAAAAACTTCAAGCTGGAACCTTCAGAAAATGTTGACGTTTGCTTAGTTCTGGCTTCCATATCTTTAATGTAGATATTTTTTTTATGTTTACTACACATTAAAGTTACTGCGTAACCCCAAGACCAACGTCAACCAGAAGCCACTGCCTATGATGATTCAATTAAATGACTCGGTAATCACATGATCGTTATGACGACGATTGATTCTAATTTTAGCATCGGCCTCATTTTGTTGGACGGTACTGCAAGTACCGTTCATAGGTACCATGCTACTTTTCGACAGGCGTGCATCAATTGGTTCCCGCATTCAAAGCTGAATACGACAGCAAGCGTAAACTATACCCAGCAGTATACACCGTCACATCACTCAGAAATATTTTCTACGTACGCGAACTGGGAGTAAGATTACACTATTATTAATAGTCCCAGACGCGAAGCGAGATATCTGATATTCTGAACACGCATTGTATATGTAATGAAAGTTAAAGACGAAATCTTATTCAGAATAGAAAACTGGTCATACAACTGCTGTTTCAATTTTGTTCAAACTCGGGAGTAACATATGCATTCAAAAAAGATGAATGAATACGCACTTCTTTTCTCACCTCGATCATGATCATTTATGACCTTTAATAATTAACCCCGAAATTTCAGAACGAAAAAGGTTTGTTATTTATTATTTTATCACGGTCAATAAGAAAACATATTGTATAAAATTGATAAAATAATTATAATTCTTCAATCTATCTTTCAGCTTTAGTTTATGGAAAGTTAATTTTGTACAAAATTCATTTAAGTTCGTCGTTTGATTTTCGTTCAGTAGTAATCGTATTCGTACATCTAGGTTGTTATGATGTTTGTGAACGGTTTGAGAAAGCAGACTGATGAAATCGTATTTTAGTCTAAGGTAAGTATCATTATATGAGGTGGCTTAATATAAACTCATTATTTGGTAAAACATATGTAGCCGACCGGTTTATATTACCATTAAAGACGGTATTACATGATTTAGATACGTTAACTGCAATAACAAAGGAAGTAGGCAAGTTGCCGTGTGAAGAAAGCAGGTCAATGTGCTATTTACTATTGAGTAAATGCTTTTTTGTTTACAGTCTGAAGTAGAGCTTGATTGAAGTTGTGTTTAAGCTGTCTTTAACAAATGTTTACATCAGTGTTTGTGATATTTTTAATATGCTGTTGTTGCAGGTTTCTTTGTAAGATATGCTAATTTGTACATTAGTCTAAAATAATAGACATGTTATGCACCAGTCAATTGTAACCATGGCCCCCAAGGTCCGGGGAATAGCGGGGACTTTGACTTTCGGTCCAGCCAACCCCGGGTAAAAGCCCCATCCTGCGGGGACGAACTGATGGTAAAACCCAGGCCAAATACCCCCGCACCCCAGACACTCTGACGCCCAATCTCCGCTTAATTTGTCACTAAGACAAAACCACCGCGGTCACCAGGTCCTGTGAGCCACCTGGAAAGTAAAAACACGGCCCTTTTCCCCGGCTATCCCTGGTATATCCCTGGACTTGGCGGGGGGGGGGGCGTGTTTACAATTGACTGGTGCGTTATACGGAATTCTTCCAATCTCTAATGTCTAAACGGGTTTGTGCAAAAACGGCTGTGTTTGAAAAATATTAAAATTGAAATAAGTGAAGTATTTTATGGTTGAAATTCATCATAAAGGTTTATTTTTATATTTAACCATGTAAGTGAAAAATTATTTTGCACAAAACAAGCATTTAATTCCAATTGAATGAAAGTTGACTGACACAGACAACAATTATGCCAAGCAGAACAACTTGGTTTAAACATATTTTATTGAGCAAAATTTATCAACATTTCAATACAAATACATAATCAAATTTCAGGATTGGAACGGTAGAAATAAACTAATAGAGTTCCTTTCCCTGTTATGATAAATTACAATTAGCATTTGAGGCGGATACTTGTGATGGAGTAATAATCATATTAATATACAAGCTCATATTAAATATATGTTTAAAATTTAGGCAATTGAATGATAGATGTTAAATGCAAAAACATTTATTGTATTCTAAATTAATCAACTGTATTGAGGTAGAAAAAATATAGTATGAGAAAGAACGAAGAAGAAAAGAAGGAGAGGCAAAGTAAAAGATGTGTGAGTGTTGGTGGTTTGAGTCGATCACTGGCTTTCAAATCTTTTTGACAAATAAATAAAACGATGAACTGCATCAAACAGAGTATTATTTTGCTCTTCAGTCAGTGTGTCATCACCATATAGTAAGCAACGGAGGGTAACTTCAGTTAGAGATTAAACATATTTTGCCTTAGTTCAGTAAAGAGAGGACAAATAAAGAGATAGTGGTATGTAGTCTCCTGTCTTCCACACATGCAAAATGGTGAGGGAACAATATTTTTAACATAGAGATGGTGATTCAGGGAACTACAATCGTTGCGTAGGCGAGTGTGCAGGACCTGAAGCCGGCGTTTCCCGTAATAAAATATTCTAAGTGTTTTGGGCTTATCAGAATAGAGGTATGATTTAAAACTAACGATATTGTTTATAGCCTTTGCGTCAACTGGAAGAGAATTCCATGCAGATATTGTAGAAGGAAGGAATTAATTCATAAACAAAGATGTGCGGGCTCGGAAACTAGATATATTGGATGAATTTCTAAGTGTTCTTGATGAAGCTTGTCCTACTGTCTGGGGAACCAAAGCCGACAAGTAATCTGGCGTAAAACCATTTTTCATTTTAAAGAAGAGAAGAAGTTTGTGTTTCTCGCGTCTAGTACTTAAAGTTTCCCAAACAGATTCAATTTGTAGTAAATGCAGAGAAACAAGTCTAGTACAACCAGTAACTATACGTGCACATTCGTTTTGTATTTTATCCAGTTCGTCTTTTTCGTATTGTGTACAATTATCCCAGATAGCATCTGCATATTCCAAGATAGGCCTAATAAAGGAAAGAAATATTACCTCCAGAGACCGCCTATCAAGTAGATAACGAATACGTTTCATTATATTAACTCTGGACCAGGCTTTATCTTTGATGAAGTTAATATGAGCATGCCAACTGCAATCATCAGAGAAAAAAATGCCATTGTGTTTGTGAGATTCAACAGAAGGAATAGCTGTGTCGAACATATTCACTGGTGGGTGAATGGGTTTATTTCTTTTACGAGATATGACCATTGATTCTGATTTTGATGGATTGAACTTAACGAGCCATTTGTCGGCCCAGAGAGATATTTTGTTAATATCATTCTGTAGTTTTAAGGCTGTAGACTGAGGGGAGTCGACAATAACAAAGAGACTCGTATCATCCGCAAAAAGGTTTATATTTGAATCAACCTCCTTAACAATATCATTGATGTATTCGAGGAACAAAAGAGGACCTAGAATTGATCCCTCTGGGACTCCAGCTTTAATCTCAGATAATGAGGAAGTAGCTCCTGGAATTACAACGCGCTGAGACCTATTTCCTAAGTAATTGGAAAACCAAGACAGTATACGACCAGAAAGTCCTGCTAGTTCAAGTTTGTACAATAGACCACGATGCCAAACCTTATCAAAGGCTTTACTTATATCGAAAAAGACAACTCTTATTTTAAGACCATCGTCGAGAGCTTGACAAAATGTATTATAGAGATAAGTTAACTGGTTAACAGTAGAGTCACCGGGCATAAAACCTGATTGGAAACTGGTAAAGAAGTGTGAATCACGAAGAAAATTAAATACATGTTTAAATACAATTCTTTCAAAGACCTTTTCCATTGTATTAAGAAGAGAGATTGGGCGATAGTTAGAGGGGTTTGAAGGATCACCTTTTTTGAAGACGGCGCAGACATTTGAACATTTCCATTCTAATGGCATAACCGAAGTATTAAGCGAAACATTAAACAATTCACATAAAGGTTGGCTAAGTTGGACAGATGCTTCACGTAGGATACGATTATTAATGCCATCTGGGCCCGATGCTTTACCTGTCTTGAGACAATTAATTGCATCCTCAACCTCAGATGGTAAAATGATTAAGGATTCTAGTTTTCCTTGTTCAGCTCTAATTTCGTGTTGGGGAACAGCTTGACTAGAGTCGTCAACGTATGTTTGGCAGACAAAAAAGTCATTGATAATATCCGCCTTATGTTGTTCATCCGTAACAAGTTCACCATCAAGTGGATTGACTAGTGACGGAATGCCCCTTGATGTTGTCGGAGTGATGAATGATTTTAAAGTTTTCCACCAGTCCTTTGAACTGAGCTCACTGGATTTGAGATTCGAAGCAAGTTTATCAAAATAAAGTGATTTAGAACTACGGACGAGAGCAACTTCTTCGTTTCGCAAGCTGCGGAACCTTGTCCAATGTGTCGGATTATTTGAGCGTTTAGCTTTTCTAAAGGCACGTTTTCGTTGCCGGACTTTTAATTTAATGCTAGCGTTCATCCAAGGAGGTTCATTTGGATAAATATTTACTACCTTGTTTGGAATACAACTGCCGGCAATATCAGTAATAGTTCGTGTTAGATTAGAGGTAAACAGATCTATATTAGCATTTCTAACAGTTGTCCAATCAGTATCCGAAAGCTTCTGTCGTAATTGTACATAATTGCCAATATCATATTTCCATACTTTACGACGAGAGAACTTCTGTACTGATTTTTGGTATCTAAAAATTCCAAATACAGGGCAATGAAATCGAATGTTTTGCTCGAGAAAAGACTCACCAACACCACTATGGACAAGAGAGTTTGAGTTAGAGACGAATAAGAGGTCAATAATTGAGGACGAATGCTCAGTAAAATGTGTTGGTTCTGAGATACATTGCTCAAAGCCAAACTGCTGTGACAGAGAATGATTCTTACGCCCTGAATTATTAACTTGAATGTTAAGATTGAAATCACCTGTTACAATAATATCATCAATACCGTTTTCTCTCGCCAAACCTATTGAGTTTTCAATGTTATTAAAGTAGTTGTTACCTGAATTAGGAGGGCGATAAAAGACACCAAGCAGAATACGCTTAGTTGTGCGGATCTTAATTTCCAACCAAAGACACTCGATATCATTTAATTCTAAATCGTTTCTTCTTTTAAAATTGATACCTTCTTTGATATAAGCGGCAACACCACCATACGAATCACCACAACGATCTCGCCGGGCCGGCCGCGAAAATCCAGGAATAAGAATTTGGTCGTCTAATATTGAAGAAGCTAACCACGTTTCCGAAAAGGTAAGAATATCAAAGGAGGCTAGCTCAGTTGTAAGTAAATCCAATTTCGGTAAAAGACTTTGAATATTGTAGTGTATAAGGGACAGGTAGTTTGGACTGCACAAGAAATTCGAGATATTAAGAGAACTTTCACCATTCAAACTGACAGTGGATGAATTGTGACCTGATCTGGGACCAGGATTTGGGTGAATATCTCCGGACAATAAAATAATATTGTATAACCAAGCTAGTATAACCGTGGAAAATAAAAATTCCGTTAATTTTTTCGCAAAACAAGCATTATTACGATACGTTTCACTTGGAAGATAAGAGCGGGCTCCATCGGGCATAGACAAGTGAATGTTGTTCGAACGAACAATATTTAACTTGACTGAGTAGCTGCTATGACTATTTTAAACTATAACTAATGTGAAAAATATTGTCAAAAATAATGGGAATTGAACATATAGACAGTACTTAGGCATGACAATTATTGATGGTATATTACGAGCAGTCAAGATATGCGCAAAAGTAAAAACAAATACATTTCTACGGTTGTCATGCCTCTCAAAACTATACTGTAAATTTTCAGCTGAACAAAAAAGACATGATTCGACTCTAACCACCAAATAACACAGATACTGTATAGAGAGAGAGAAGAGAGAGAAGATAGAGAAAAGAAAACAGTAATAAATGCAATTCAAAAATATGCATTGGGGAAGCGTTCTTGCAGGCCGATGATTAAAAAAATTAAAATTATCTGTTTTAAATGAGATCGAAAATATTATTATTATAGCTGTACAATTGACCGGTAAAGTGGTTATTCAACTAGAAGAAAAAACAACAACAGGAAAACATATTAGATGCAAAAAAAAAGAGAAAAGTGTTTAACACCTACAGACCAATGAACTTATTGCTGTAATAGTAATTCATATTTTCATCGAAGAGTTTAAACTGTGTTCTTAAGGAATTGAACATTAATTTACACTAAATGGTAAACTATCGTATGTACAAGTTGATAGCATAAATTTAAACATGTCAGTTTGTACAGAGACACAAAGGATACCTAAACACTTTAAGTCATAACCTATTTAACATATTTTCTTGAAAGATCCTCAGTTTACTTAAAATTGAAATAGATGTTGTTCAAACGAGATATATAAGTAAAATCAAGTAATCATCAATAGTACAGTACAGTACATATACACACTATGAAGAAGCCGTAACTATTACGAGTATCAGTGAAGTATCGCATAGGTTTCTATCTATATGACAAAACAGGTAGTATGCTATGTATGAGGACAAATGAATTGAGATATTTTTATAAATGTTTACATTAAAGCATAAACATGAATATTGTATACAACTTGACAGACACTGGCACACTCACAAGTATATACATACTTATACATAGTTACGCAATACAACACGCAGTACCATTAATGAGTAAATAACCAATAGTCAGATAACCTTAAGTTTAAAAGGACTTTAACATTTTTTAATGAAAAGCTTTTACACAAGTTTAATTGTGAATAATGAGTGACTAAACATCGCGTTTTAAGTGAAAATAAATAAATGATAATTTAAAAAAATAGAAATAAATAAATTTAACCCAATGTTAGCATAGATACTATCTTAAAGATTAACAAAACCGATTCAACATGCTATACTAAATCGACAGGTATGAATTAAGGCACAGGTAAATAGTATATGCACAATAAATTCATCAAAGCGAGACAGACATACTCGTACACCACAATGAAAAGGATTAAAGAGTGTCGATGTAAGTGGTCATTTTACTGAGATACACTGGTCACCAATAAAAGCGTCACACTTAGTACAGAAGCTTATTGAGGTCGTCTTCTGTACTCACACGGTGAACAAAACTGCTTCCAGGCATTTTGATTAAAATTGTTCCATCGTGAGTCCAAGTACTGAGTATACGTTTGGATTTGACTTGTTGCCTAGCCAGGAAAAGAAGTCGCGAGCGCTCCCTCGTTTGATCTTCGTTGACGAAGATGTTCTTGTAGCCCTTGTCCTTTGCAAGTGCACGAGATTTGTATAAGCGTTCTCGAGCTCTGTATGTGGCAAACTTGACCATAATATCGCGCGGACCCTTGTTCTGTTTGCCTGTGCGATGTGATCGGTCGATGTCGCATTTATCCATTGAGACACCAAGTTTAGCACAAAAGGTGAGGACATAATCATCAGTGTCCTCTTTGTTAGACTCGGAAGCGGTGTTTCCTACTGGTGTTTGGTTGACTTCAGGGACTCCAGATATGCGGAGGATGTTGCGTCTTGAGTACTGCTGAGCAGCATCTGCTTGATTTTCAAGTAGTTGAACCCTTTGGCGTAATTTGTTGTTTTCATTTTCGAGAGATTTGATCTTCTCGCCAAATTTGGAGGCAACTGCATCAGCAAGACTAGATGCGAGCTGTTTAAATTGATCATCTGAGAGCACAGGGTTTGCTGGATGTTGGCTGCGCAGAAGTGAAGCTAAGGATTCAATATTGTTATCTGACAACTCAACTCGCACGCACGCACCAACGGAAACATCACTACCAAGTCTGTTTCTTTTTAGATCAGCAAGTTCTTCTGGAGAAGACACGGGTCGTTTTTTGGTTTGGTTGACTGGCGTATCAATTGGCTCATTCGTTTCGATATTATTTTCTGACATTATGATTGAGTAGGGTAACCTTTATCCAGTAGTATAGATTTGAAAACAACCGGCGTGGATTTTCAGAGATAATTAGTTTATAACAAACTAATGTATAACATTTTCGAAAGTTCACAAATTCAGAAAATTCAGTTTAATTATTCATACTTCGAAATTCGGCCCATCCGACGTTGAGTACCTAGCACATCGCAGAGTAATTCTTGAATTAACTGAGAGCAGATTTAAACAGCCTTAACCGCCATGACACCGGATATGACGAAATGACTTGATCCAATCGTAATAACTCGGCCACCTCCGACAAGCTTCGAGACAGACCTCGTAAATACATTCGTCACAACTTGGCCATGGCCAAAATGTTCCGATTGTTTTAAAATTGTGCCCTGAAACCTTGCAGGTGCCCTTCATGTACATATGATCATATCGTTATGTTTTGACAGAATGAAATGAAGAAAACTCGTCAAACTCATAATTATTCGTTGGATATTTATTTTTTTGTGTACAGAACTAATATAAAATAACGTTATTTGGTAATATTTCTTGTTTTTATTATATTTTGTGATGCAATATGCTTTAATCAGGAATCCCGATCGGAATAAGTACCCACTTTTTGTACAAAACTTGTACATATACTAAAATAAAACACATCGTCTTATTTGCATAAATTTGAAGTATTATATGTGGAAAACCTTGAGTAGGCTGTAGGCATGAAAATTTTGTATGAACTATCCCTTTGTCAACATCTTTGATACACATTTTGGAGATTACCTTGCCTGAACTTTAATAACAAATTAGGATACACAGTGGTCAAAACTAGCACTACCCTGAAAGCAAAAACCTAAAAGATTTTCTCTCGGGCTGGTGAACATCCAAATGTTATAATTACCAGACCAAAATGGGTTGTGTGCAAATGGTTTTATATTATTTTGTACCAGTTATTAGATAAAGCACTCACCTCAATATAAATAAACTTAAAGTAAGGTTTTTAATTTAATTATTTCACTATCATTTTAATAAATATCTTTTAAATTGCCACCTTGAAACCGTATTACTTGTTTAAGAACTGGTTGAGGCTGTAAATGCTTCTGTAGCTCAGTGTTGTTGTACTGAAAATGAACCTAAGTTCCATCATTTTTCATAAAAAAATATTGTGCTTATAAATTGTAATAAATTCATTAATAAACCATATCATTAAAATGTAAAATACTTTTTTGCAGATGCCCTCCATCAAAGAAACCTTTGTAAAAATCAAGTGGGCCATACCTAAGTTATTTGAAAGTCAAAATATTGCGGTATACTGCAGCAGCCCAGATGACATTTGGTGATAGCAATGATTTTATCTTGCCAAGGTTTATTGTGACACCAATTTCAGCAAATCAAAAGTTGGATGCTCTCTACCATCAAGAGATATTATTTGGAAGACTGAGGACAAGACAGTTTACATTCTCAAAACACAAAAGTCCTGGTAACAGTTGTTTGAGTGTGTTTGAAATGCAAAGGCTCATCGGGCAAGCAATTGTTCAGGGGCTTCCATTGTCTCCTCCAGGTGGCTCACCATTCACCACAGAAAACAAGGGTGTGTGTCTCCGGCATAATCGTTCAGGTATGGAATCTTTCATACATTTCTTAAAAGGCATTTTATCTTCAATTTACATTTACTCTTGTCTGGATATGTGACCACCAACAAAACTCACAGGCTTCGAATCGAACCCATGTCACCTTGTTTTGAAGCTTAAACCGTTCCAAGGAAATGTGTACCTTCATCCATTTCAAACACCATAAAGTACATATGACCATAACTTCTTTTAGTTTTGCATATACTGCTTTCTGAACTGTAAATGTAAATTACGCAGGTTATTTTTTATTTCCTTTTATCTATGCAGGTTGAAGCTCAGCACATAATGACAAGGTATACAATGTGGATGTGACCATTATGCTCCATGCTGTAGACAGAGAAATGGGAGGGCAGGAGACGTACTGATGTCGTGCATAAATGATGTCATTGCCAACACCCACAACTTATTCACATCACCTTTTACACCAACAACAAATATACAGGTAATTAAATTTTTTAGCCAGCTCAAAATCATTCTAAACACATTTTCTGCATTAATGGAACTACTATATTATATCTGCTATAGCCATCAGTTCACCCCTGCCAAGTCATACATTTAATTTCCATTCAACTAAAATAAATATATTTGTTTACATGAAATATCATTAAAATGGGGCAGTACTAAATTGACAAATCAAAATACATTTCAACTAACTACTATTTACACAGAATGTTTTTAGATTAAAATTTAGTAATAGTATGTGTGAACATTTGCAGAAAATCTGAGCTAAAGAGACCCAAGAGAGCATCAAGGCCGTCAACCTACTGCAGACTGGAGTTACATTTGGCTTATGTCACAAGGCTGACTGGAAAGTGTGAACATTTGCAGAAAATCTGAGCTAAAGTGACCCAAGAGAGCATCAAGGTCGTCAACCTACTGCAGACTGGAGTTACATTTGGCTTATGTCACAAGGCTGACTGTTTCCATGGAACTGATTTTGATCAACTGACAGCAGATCAATTGCATCTTAAATAAAACTGTTCTGACATCTGACAGCAACTTCGTCAAAATAAAACTGAACCGCTTGGAATGAAACCAACTTTAGTCATAAACAAACATTTAATGTGTGCTTGGACATTTAGTTGTGAACAGTTTAGTTCTTAACATTATCAAAATAAGCTTTTTTAACTTTTTTAACTTTCAATTCTCTGCCTATCCTTCATGAACATTTTTTATGCCTAGAAATATCTTTATATGAACAATCAATTTAAATAACAGCTTTTCACAACATAATATTATGTAAAGTTTTCGAAAACATACTCAAAGACACTTCAGTAATGAAATTGCTTTTGAAAAAACATTTCATTAGTTTACAGTACGAAATAAATAGGTATTTCACCAGCAAAGAGAACCTCTTAACCTGAAAATACATGAAATTTAACTTCAATAACATTATTTCTAAAAACTGGAAATATTCACTATTACTATGTGTTTTGAAATTTGTTTGTACAAATTGCTGCAAGTATATCAACTTTTATTGTTCTTTCAATTGTATCACGTATATTTAATTGTTTGCACATAACTAAACCACAAATGATTAAATTTTGATCTCATTTTATGTTTGTCTTGTCTAATACAAATGTTACTCAATAGATTTTTATGACGGGCATACTTTCTAGTTTTTCATGTAGTATGTGATAATTGTCAGCTGCATCTTTTTATTCAGGAAAATCTGTATCTAAATTTCTTTGCAAGCCACCGACCCATTCTTTGCCTCAAATGTAATGATACATGTATGTTTTATGTGGTTGCTGTCAGAACAGGTATTGATATTTATGAACCCGATAGTCAAGGTGAGCTATTGTGATCGCCCTGTAACTGTCATCAACAATTTGAGTGTTAACACTCTAGAGGTCACAATTTACGCACAATCTTAATGAAACTTGGTCAGATTGTTACCCTCAATAAAATCTTGGATAAGTTCGATATTGGGTCATCTAGGGTTTAAAATAAGTCACCAGGTCAAATTGAAGGAAAAGCTTGTTAACACTATAGAGGTCACATGTATGACTGTATCTTCAGGAAACTTGGTCAGAATGTTAATATTAATAATTTCTAGGTCAAGTTCGAAGAAGCCTTACCTTTTCTTAAACAACTGAATATTCAAGTATAAACTACTAAAAATCATGATTTTCTGTTTTGTCAATTCACAAAAATTAAACAGACAAGGGCTGATATCCAAATAGTACTCATTGTGTACTACCAGAAATTAATAATTTTATGTCAATAACTTGAGCACACCTCACCTGTCAACAGTCATTAATTCTTTAATAATTACTTCATTGTTGACATACATTCAAGTAAGTCTTCCATTCAACTGAAAATAATCTAATAGACTCTGGTATGATTGTTTGTTAAAATTGTCTCTTTTCTAGCAATTGTGAATTGACTCATTTTCAATCCCATATATATCAATAAACAAACACCAGAGTTCAATTGAGATTTTAGTTTCTTAAAATGCTTCAACAAACCTTTTCACATTCGGGCCTTTTGATAGAGGCTAGAGCACTGTCAAAACATATTGGAAACACGTTTGTCATTGTTTGATGAAACGTATCGCCTTATCTGCCTTTGGTAATGGAACGAAGGAGGGGCTCCTTGAGCTGCATAGACTGTTCATTGTTTTATTTACAATGACGTAGTGAAAGAAAAGTTATCTTTAATTTAAGTCTTCATTTTAAACAAAATGTTGCTTCCGGAGTAGCATAAATTACGTTATTTATCACTGTGATATACACACACTGTAAATTATGCTTTGTGTGAATTTGTTAATGTGGTTTTAAAAATTGAACTGGTCTGTGGTTGTTGAGGCATTGGTATCACAGTGGTCTATGTGTTTGCCTGTTATGTTTTGAATTGTTCTGGAAATCATTTTTCCAATAAATTCATAAAGGTATGCACCTCTATATTTCTTGTTTTTAGCTCTACTGGCCAAAGGCCAGAAGTGCTTATGTGATGGTAATGTGTACGTAATATGTTCGTCCGTGCGTCTGTAAACAATTGCTTGTGAACACAATACAGTCTTCAGTGTTGATTGTATCTCGATGAAACTTGTACAGTATCTAGATATCCATTAGAGCTCGGTTTCTTTCGAAAACCAGCAAGATCCGCCCAGGCATGCCTTGATTATGGCCCTCGATAGTATAAAAAAAGCTTTTGTGTAAATAATTGGTTGTGAACACGATACACTCTTCAGTTTTGATTGTATCTCGATGAAACTTGTACAGTATCTAGATATCCTTTAGAGCTCGGTTTCTTTCGAAAACCAGCCGGATCCGCCCATGCATGCCTAGATTATGGCCCTCGATAGTATAAAAAAAGCTTTTGTGTAAATAATTGGTTGTGAACACGATACAGTCTTCAGTTTTGATTGTATCTCGATGAAACTTGTACAGTATCTAGATATCCATTAGAGCTCGCTTCTTTTCGAAAACCAGCCGGATCCGCCCATGCATGCCTAGATTATGGCCCTTGATAGTATATAAAAATGCTATTGTGTAAACACTAGCTTGTGAACACAATACAGTCTTCAGTTTTGATTGTATCTCGATGAAACTTGTACAGTATCTAGCTATCCATTAGAGCTCAGTTCCTTTCGAAAATCAGCCTGATCCGCCCAGGCATGCCCAGATTATGGCCCTTGATAGTATAAAAAAAGCTTTTGTGTAAACAATTGGTTGTGAACACGATACAGTCTTCAGTTTTGATTGTATCTCAATGAAACTTGTACAGTATCTAGATATCCATTAGAGCTCGGTTTCTTTCGAAAACCAGCAAGATCCGCCCAGGCATGCCTAGATTATGGCCCTCGATAGTATAAAAAAAGCTTTTGTGTAAATAATTGGTTGTGAACACGATACAGTCTTCAGTTTTGATTGTATCTCGATGAAACTTGTACAGTATCTAGATATCCTTTAGAGCTCGGTTTCTTTCGAAAACCAGCCAGATCCGCCCATGCATGCCTAGATTATGGCCCTTGATAGTATATAAGAATGCTATTGTGTAAACACTAGCTTGTGAACACGATACAGTCTTCAGTTTTTATTGTATCTCGATGAAACTTGTACAGTATCTAGATATCCATTAGAACTCGGTTCCTTTCAAAAATCAGCCAGATCCGCCTAGGCATGCCCAGATTATGGCCCTTGATAGTATAAAAAAGCTTTTGTGTAAACAATTGGTTGTGAACACGATACAGTCTTCAGTTTTGATTGTTTCTCGATGAAACTTGTACAGTATTTAGATATCCATTAGAGCTCGGTTTCTTTCGAAAACCAGCCAGATCCGCCCATGCATGCCTAGATTATGGCCCTTGATAGTATATAAAAAAGCTATTGTGTAAACACTAGCTTGTGAACACGATACAGTCTTCAGTTTTGATTGTATCTCGATGAAACTTGTACAGTATCTAGATATCCATTAGAGCTCGGTTCCTTTCGAAAATCAGCCAGATCCGCCCAGGCATGCCCAGATTATGGCCCTTGATAGTATAAAAAAGCTTTTGTGTAAATAATTGGTTGTGAACACGATACAGTCTTCAGTTTTTATTGTATCTCGATGAAACTTGTACAGTATCTAGATATCCATTAGAGCTCGGTTCCTTTCGAAAACCAGCCAGATCCGCCCATGTATGCCTAGATTATGGCCCTTGATAGTATATAAAAATGCTATTGTGTAAACACTAGCTTGTGAACACGATACAGTCTTCAGTTTTGATTGTACATGTATCTCGATGAAACTTGTACAGTATTTAGATAACCATTAGAACTCGGTTCCTTTTGAAAACCAGCCAGATTTGCCCATTCATGCCTGGATTATGGGTCTTGAAAGTATAAAAATTGCTATTTTAAGCTAAGTCTATTTTTAGCCAAGACTACACGAGCGAAGTCTATTTTTAGCCAAGTGTACATGTAAATTCGCAATTGCTTGTGAAGGTTTGTTCAAATTATGCCCCTGGGATCATTACTGCCCCCCCCCCCCGGATATTGTCCCACAAGTGGTTGTTCAAATTATGCCCCTTGGGTCAAAACTGGCACTGCCTTGGGTGTCACAATTTTCCTAGAGACATATTTGACTTTGACCTTTGACCGACTATATATTTTAAGGCTACAGAAATGAAATTTTGACGATGAGTACAGTTTTAAAAGTAGATATTTCTTACCCTCAGAATACCTTTACTTGGCAAATATTAAAATAGTTCATGCAACTAATCTGCTTACAACACTTCCTGTCCTCAGATGTTGAACGTGCAGCGTTTTCAGCTAACCCAAACACTAAAAGTGAACTATATATTTGTTGCCTATTACTCAAACGTACATGCTCTGGATTGAAAATGACCACAAGAGCCATGCCAGTAGAGCATAGGCCCTTTTGGGCCTCTTGTTATTTTATTATAAAGACGAACATTTCAGTTGTTGTTTTAGCCTTTGTGTAAAAGTTATCGTTCCAGATTGATGTATGATGTATGGTCCAAATCCCCATTACATATATTTACACAACCGAATGTTACATTGATGTTGCCAGCATTCAGCAGTACCGTCCCTCAGCACTCAGTGCTTTGATTTGTTTAGTTGAAACCAACTGCAGCTAGGATGAAAATAAATTTCAATAAATAAAAAAAAATATATATTCTAAATGTGTTATCTGTTAAATTTCTAATCATTCAAAATAGAAAAATAACTGCAAAATAAACTTTAACTTTGTCAAATGTAGGTCACGCGGGTATTTTTTGAAAATCTTGTTATCACGTGATTAAAATGGAACACAACTATGACCTAATTAAGGAATGTTTATGATCGGATTTATTTTAAACGTAAAACACCTATCTATTGAGCGTTTTTGTTTCGAAGATATGAAAACCTACATTTTACTTCATTTACCTGATCATGTAGTTAGTTTGTCTGTAAAATGCATACAAGTGAAACAACAGCGTGGCATAAAATATCACACATTCAGTTTGTGTTTGGATACGGCGCTCTCTTCAGCGAATACGTTCCCAAAACGTTACATATAACGTGTTCGGAGAGATTTCTGTTGCATGATAAGTTGATTGACAATATCATCTGATGTTATCAATGTATTGTTAAGAGGTAAAAATATACATCACTTTAAGGAACGTCCTGATGGCCTAGTGGTTATACCGTCTGTGTTCACACCCCACTTTAACCAAAACACCTTTTTCTGCTAAATCTGCATCTTTTGCAATTATGATATCATGAAGTAAAATATTGCCAAAATGAGTGCAAAAATATTAGCGAGTCCCTTTAGGATCATTTTTGTGAACAATTAATTAAAAGCATACGAACCATCCGTTTTCAGTACTTCTTCGAAGTACAAGACACAAACTGTCTCCGATTGCAAAAAAATGGTAAACCAAATGCATTCCCTAGTTATATAAAGTTTGACGAACCCTAAAATTAAAGGCAGACGATTATTCCGAAAAATGAAAAACCTTCCCATAACATGAATACATACCATGTACACAGAAATCTAAAATCCACTATATTTATGGATTCAAAGACATTAGCCCGAACTTAAACGCTGACATTCGGAACAACTCGGCCATTTTCCATCTCAAACAACCTCGGATATATGCTAGTATAATAGTATTCATTATGTTGTGTTACTAAGCTTAAATTGATTGCCAGTGACGTGTATTATTGCATTATTATATTTAAGATTTTCAAGAGTAAAGACATAAAATTTATCTGCTAAATAAAAAACAAATACGCGAAAGACTTGCAGCGTAGTTAAATGTATAAAGTTCTAACATCTGTCAAAAAAAACCGAGGTTGTTTTCAATGAAAACTGGTCGAGGTGTTCCGAATGAAGCGATGACGTTGTAAGAGGCACAAAGTCAAGGTCTTACAGGCGCTAAACGATAGACACATACAGTCATTAAAGCCACACAATTACCCTAAACATCCATCATAATATTGGTATTAAAACATGTTTGGGTTACACCGCCTGAGACATGTAAGGATGATCGTTGGATGAGTGTTTATTTTTGACAGAGCCTCATCTCCATTATTAGTGTCAGCAGTTTAATTAATGTTCACTTTGTTGGAACAAGTGGTTAAATAAAACGGTCATTGACACTTTGGTTAAATTTCAGGCTACTTGGCTTATATCTGTGTTTTTTTTTATATATATATATACTTTAATTAAACCGTATATTATTTATTTAACCGAATTATATTTAGATTTGAAATATACTGAGCTTAATGTTGATCTATATGTATGAATATGAAAATGTTTATTTAAAATGAAAGGAAATCGAATTAAAATATTAGCATGACCTGGCCAATCAGTGTATATTATGTTGTTCTTATTTCTTAAGTTCATACATTACATAATGATCACGTTATATCTTCTGGGTGTATACACGGGTGATGACCACAAACACAATAGCAAAAAAGTATGCACACGCAACCACACATTTATAAGCCTGCAGGTAATGTGGCACTCAAACCATATGGTGATACTTGACAAACGGGAAATTAAAATAAATATATAATATTGTGCACACAATCCACATACGCCATAACGACACCTGCACTTTCATTCCAATACGCGACACCCATTATTAATTTCCAATTATATAGTCTTCTTCCTCATGCCTCGTGCTTGACGTTATTGGGTTTAGTTAAAATTGCTTTTGTACAAATATCTGTAAGTGTAGCCACTCATCGAGATTCTGGTATTTGCCTCGACAGTTGCTGCTGCTTGCAAGTGCTCTATAAAATCGGAGGCAGAGCTGTTGAAGTGTGTGTTATACCAGCTACTGATAAGAACTGTTATTAAAAGTGATACGAACCGTTATTGAACAGTTCATGACTACAGGCGATACATGTGCAAATATCTTGGATGCTACCCTTATTCATTCAATGGCTATTTCCAAAACAGAATAAAAATATTCTACTCAAAATTTGGAGAACTATCACGTAGATAATGTTCTCTGGAGTGATATACATCAACATGTTAGTTTGGGGTTAATGTCGACAAGTTTTGTTTTTGGTTTCACTTAACCAATCAAATATTTCTATTCACCAAATCATACCTTAATTTGACAGGAGCCTATCATGGATGACTACACGGCTTACAAGGCCGCTATAAGTTTTTGGAAGATTGTGCCTCCAGTTTTGATAATTCTGGGAAACATTGGAAACGTATTAGTTATCATCGTATTAACCCGGCGGCGCGCCAGAATATCGCCAACATCAGTATTTTTGTCAGCACTAGCGGTGTCAGACCTGTTAGCTTTGGACACGGGCTTACTAAGACAATGGATAAAGTATACATTCTCTGATGATATTCGTACGGACCATTCTGTCGTTGGATGTCGCGTCCACTGGTTTATTGTATACGTGGCCACACAGATGTCTTCATGGATGCTAGCTTGTGTCACATTGGAACGAGTAATTAATACGTGGTATCCTCACAAAAGGCACCGTGTTTGCAATATGACCTCGTCGATAGCGTCAGTCCTTTTCACCCTCGTATGTTTACTTTTCCTGAATGGTCACTATTTGATTGGTTATGGAACAGTTGTTTTAAACAATAATGATACTATAGAGGTGCAGAAATGCGAGCCACTGTCACCAGAGTATAACGATTTTATCTTGTATACCTGGACTTGGATAGACCTTGCAGTTTTCTACCTGATCCCGATGTTTGTTCTATCTATTGGAAACAGTCTGATCATCTATAAGGTGCTGGATAGTCGTAGAAAAGTTAAGCGCTCAGTTGCACCAACGACCGGAAATGGAACATCGACGGGAACCAATGGGACACAGCTGTCTAATCTAACTACGTCTCTTATGTGTGTTAGTTTCGTATTTTTGATGTGCATAACAAGTATAGTTGTTTTCCCCATAGGCCAGCCTTACTGGGAAAAGAATGCCTCGAATCGAAAGCTGGCGAATTTGTTTTTGATTGAAACAATTGCTAACTTATTAATGTACGTGAACCACTCAACCAACTTCATACTGTACTTTCTCAGTGGTACTGTGTTCCGAAATGATGTAAAGAAATTATTCCTCAGACGTCGTGCTACAATTCCTACCGTATCACAAGACATCGCCCCGACTGTTACTTGATGAGAATATCAATGTTGTGAGCAACACAGGATATGAAAGTGAAGAAAGCCTTAAAGGACGTTTATATAGTCTGTGTTTTTGATGATTAAAGATGTGATATTCTCCCACCTCAGATAAGTAGATCCAAAAATTTAAACATGCTGGAAATTCTTTTTTCCCACCACAGATAAGTAGATCCAATTATTTAACCATGCTAGAAATTCATATCTTGCCCACGGGCGAAGATAAAATACCCGTATGGAACTCCTTTTTAATTGTCATCACTCTGTAATTACCTCCCTTGTTGAAGACTGTCGTCTGTAGCGTCATGGAGACCTTGTTTTGTGGCAATATTTAGAATGCTATTTAATCATTTCTCGCTTCAAATGTCACCACAAAACAGTTTTCACGCACCTTTCAAGGGATAATGCTTCACTCTCCTTAGAACTATTTAAAGACCGATTTGACTATTAACACAATCTGAATCACTGCGCGCATATCAATGACAACAACGAGTTATCGACGCACAAAACAGTTCCAGCAAAAATACATTTTTAATTAATTTTGCTTAACTGAAAAAAGTATCTACCATGGCCGCTCGTGTAAGATAGGTTCATCCCAACACTCGCGCAGGGAGTTTTGCGGAAACTCGGTAATCCTCATTTCCGCAAAACACCCTACGCTTGGGTCGGAATGAACCTACCATTCACTTTCGGCCATGGAAGATACTTAAACTCTTGCCCCTGGGCAAAGATAAAGCAAGTACCCGTATGGAACTCCTTTTTTAATGGTCATCAAATTGTAATTACCTCCCTTGTTGAAGGCTGTCGTCTGTAGCATCATATAAACCTGGTAATAGAGATTAATTATCTCTCGCTTCAAATATCTCCATAACAAATATTCACGCACCTTTCACTCTCCTCAGAACTATTTAAAGACCGATTTGACTATTAACATAATCCGAATCAATGCGCGCATATCCATGACAACCACTAATTATCACATATCCATACGCAATTATTTTCACTACGCACAAAAGAGTTCCAGCAAAGAAAACATTTAATCTAAAAAAAAAATAACTGAGGTGGGAGAAAAAGTATCTACCATGGCCGCTCGTGTAAGATAGGTTGATATAAACCCTCGCGCAGGGTAAATTACAAAGACTCGGTAAACCTCATTTCCGCAAAACATCATACGCCCGGGTCGGGATGAACCTATCTTACACTCTCGGCCATGGAAGATACTTATATTCCCATATAATTATTGTTGTCGTCGTACAGAATCTTGCGTTAAATTAAACACCGTTTAACACTTGCATGAAACTTGGTACACATGTTGCAAGAAACAATATGTAGCAAGGCCCATAACTCTGTTTTAAATATTTTTCAGTCTTGCACCTTTTGACTGAATAAACAACAGACTAGCGTTTGTCTTCACTCCCCAACGCTCTTGTCATAGCTCTAATGTTAAAAAGAAACGTTCATTTTATGCGTAGACTTGATACTTTTTGTACTATTAAAAGAACGTTTGTTGTGAATGTATCTTTCAATTTTATCAAAGCTTTGAACAGTGGGCAGAGAGTGTGGTAAAATTGAATCATTATCGAAACCGAGTAATTCAATGTTTTGGCCATGCTGGAAATCTTTGTTTTTGCCCGCTGGTAAAAAATAAAAAAATACACGTATACATCTTTATAAATATATGTCTACTATATTTTGTTTAACTGAGGTGGGAGAAAAAGCATCTACCATTGCAGCTCGAGTAAGATAGACCCATATCAACCATAGCGCAGGGTGTTCTGCAGAGACTCGGTAAACCATTTCCATCAAAACACCCTACGCCCTATTACTCGAGTGACCATGGAACATACTCATTCTATTTCTTTCCCACATAGAACCTTCAAGTAAGTTTTAATATCATCCCGCCATTGCCATTTAATTTGATACAAAGTACATGTATGTAGTGTTGTAAATCAGAAACTTATTAACAAACCTGTATATATGTGAGGAAAACAGCGATCATTTCTGTAACATAATATAAACGTGGTTTCGTATATCTTGTTATATCTTTGAGATAAAGCATTGTGTATCTAAAGTATGTTGATTAATGTTTTCATTTGCTTTTCAAACAGCAACCATCATTTCCTTCGTAACTTGGCAACACTATGTATTATTGTATCATTTCGTATAGCTATAGTTACGAAATAAACTGTATATATAGAAATCGAACATAATTACAAAATTAACTTTATTTCTGATCATGTTTTATTTCAGCAGTGTTCACTATTTTATAGCAGAGTAAATTGATAATATCAGCATATATTTACACCTCAACTTCCGTTCCTTAAATGAACTGCCTTTCGGCAATTGCGTTCATCAATCGATGAAAATTAGAAATTTGTCAACATGCAAAATAGTCGTTAAAAAGCAATTAGTCGTTTCCTTAAAACAACTATTTGAGTTGTAACACTGTGACACTAAATTTGTTGAATAATTATTTTATTCATTAACTTTATATCTTTCTTTGATATGTTCTAAATGATTTATTGTGTAACTTCAAACAGCGATCATTGTGTTAAAGCTGCACTCTCACATATTGAACGTTTTGACAACTTTTTTATTTTTTGTCTTGGAGAGAGCCATTTTTTTGCGAAAATCCATGGAAACAAGTTATATAAGACTGCTGACAAAATATTAGATCGCAGATTTTTATATTGAAGTTCAAAAATTGCTGTTTTATGCATGTTTTCTTAAACCGTTAGTTAAGCCATAAAACATTAATTTTCAAACGGAAATATGAAAATCTGCCATCTGATTTTTTTGTCAGCAATCTTTTATCATTGTTTGCGATATTTATGCAAGAATTTGCTCAAACAAAGATTAAAAAAGTTGTAAAAATGATGTACCTGTTAGAGTGCAGCTTTAAAGGGTGAATATAAATGAAAAAATATATACGTTATGTTGTCAGTGTATATGCTCTTTTCTCCCCAAATGGGATTGCCGGACGGGTTCTGATTTAATGATTTGGAAAGCCTCTGACAAAAACCACCAAATGTCGATGAATCATTATATGGTTTGACGTGTAATACATACGTGATATGTGCCGCCACACGAATTAGAGTATTCAGACATGAATCAGCTTTTCTTGTTTTATTTCAAATTTCATTAAAACGATATTTCATAAAGAAATACTAAAGATTTAATCGTGGTGTAAAATTCATTATAAATCACGATTTTTGTTGTTGTTGTTTCTTGAGTACCTTGCCGATCACCTTTGTATTATGTGAATTAGATATGTAATTGTATATAGTCTTGTTTTTGTGTTTTGCACGCGGATCTAAGCATTTGAGAATACAAGTTAAAAAATTGCACATAGATATAATGTACAATATAATAAACTTCTTATTGGAAAGTCACCAATCGGAGTGAAAACCAACTAAAGAAAAGTTTGGAAATTGGATTCTACTGCTACTACTACTAATACTGTCACTACCACTACCACTACAATTACTATTACCACCACCACCACCACCACCCTCACCACCACCACCACCACCAACAACAACAACAACAACACCACCACCACCACCACCACCACCACCACTACTTCTACTACTACTACTTCTACCAGTACTACTACTACTGCTACTGCTGCTGCTACTGCTGCTGCTGCTGCTGCTGCTGCTGCTGCTGCTGCTGCTGCTGCTGCTGCTGCTGCTGCTACTACTACTACTACTACTACTACTACTACTACTACTACTACTACTACTACTACTACTACTACTACTACTTCTTCTACTACTACTACTACTACTACTACTACTACTACTACTACTACTACTACTACTACTACTACTACTACTACTACTACTACTACTACTACTACTACTAACTAGCAAGAACGATAACATTCAGTAAAAGAATTCGGTTCTTTACATTCATTTCGAGATAATGAGGGAAATCGAGCTAAGCGAGTTCGAGATAACGGGTTTCAGCTGTGAAGCTTTCACTCAATGGTACATATGGAATTCACTATGCTGAAAAGGCGTTATTTTGCTAGTTATATGACGAAGATTTTACTTAGAATATTTATGAATTTATACCAGAAATCACACTGGTGTGACGTAATGTCACAGAACTCTCCAGAACATTCTAGAACTCTAACTCATTAATCCAACAATTGTTCAAATGTTATTTCTTTATTTAAAATGTTCTCCCTAAAATAATAATACAATTCTAGATACAATATAACGTTCTCTGTGTCATTACCCAAACCAAACTACTATATACTCAAAACACTGACAATTTATAGTCTGATTGAAGGTCAAAAGCATTTAATTTAATTTAATTTAATAATTCTTCATTGCATGAGAACACATTTGATAATGAGAATATCAATACAAACGTCAACACACTATTTAAACAGACATTATAAAATCAAGCATGCAAAGGGATTGGGCCAGGAGTTTGCCAACATCAGTGACGACCCTCTCCAGGTCAAAAACATTACAAAGACATCGCAACAACGCATATAACTTGACTGGCCTGTCAGAACGACGTTTTTGTTGATATATGTTTATTAATGCATGTGTAATACTTTTAATGATATAGAGGCAGTCTGCGTAATTATAAAGCATCCCTCGTATATGTGAAAATTTCTTATTTACTTCGTATGTACATCCATGGACTGTCAAACTAAATGGACTCACTGACACTGGCTATCATATTTTTTACGGTTTGCCTGTCAAAAGATAAGCATTTGTGAATTCCATGAATATAATCATTACTAACTTGAAACATGATAAAATATTTGTTGTTCATTATGCCAGAACAGAACAGAACATAATTTTATTAGATGTATACCGTCACAGTACATAGTCAAATAATATCAAACACATTTACAAATTTGAATTCAACAAGTCACATAATACAGAACCGATGTAGGTTGAATACAAATAGAAATGAAAAACAATGTAGTGAGCAAATGCAAATAAATGCACGTACATACATAATGTGAGGATGAGCATATTTTACTAATTATCATAAGTAAGGGAAATTCTTTGATTTACAGATTCTTTAATATATTTTGACAATTTAAATATTGTATTTTTATTTTCAGATTTTAACAATTCTATAAACTTATACATACATGGTCTAATATAAAAATATTTCTAAATATACTTTCTTCAAATATCAATCTAAAAAGGACAAATTAATCCAAAGTGATATTCATTTTTTATGTCACGAGTGTTACCAAGAATAGAGTAACGTTCATTTCTGGGAATATTATTAGTTGCATAACTACCAGTATGGATTCTTAGAGAATGCGCCGAAAGTCTTAGTCTACTCACATAGAATCGTAAATCATGTGGAAGAATATTTAAGTATTGCTCGTAGACTAATGTATCTTTAAAACTGTCATACAATTTTAACCCACCACTTGTTGCTTTGTCATTGCACCAAGTTTGCTTAAAAGTATCAATTATTGTTTGTTTAAATATGCTAACAAATGTGTTAACATCTTATAACGATGGATTGTTGAAAACATATGTATAGTATGCCCCCAATAAAGCTTGAATTCTACTATTGATTTTGTTAATACTTATAGTCTCGTTACGCGTTGCGCTACACTGGAGATAGCCATACAAATGCGCGTTCGGAACTCCTCGGCCATTTTTATCGCAAACAACCTCGGATGTATGCCGGTACATCAGTTGGAGTAGTCCGTATTTTTTTTAATTATATCATTAATTAAGTATTGTGTTATAGGGTTGTATTTATTGTTCTAAGTTTCAATTGATTGCCAGTGAAGTGTATTATTCCAAACAAATTCCCAAGGGTCAAGTCATAAAGTTTAACTGCTAAATAAAATTACTACGCAATCTACTTGCAGCGGATTTAAGCGTACCATTTTTGGGGGGTATGTAAACTGTCCAAATACATCCGAGGTTGTTACCGATAAAAATTGCCGAGGAGTTCCGAATGACAAATGCGACATTTGGTTGTCCGGTTAGCGCAGTGGTTAGCGCAATCGTTTTTCACCTAGGCGACACAGGTTCGAGTCCCTTCCTGGGCGCATGCGAGTATGGTTTGTGGTCATTTGGTTTGAGAGTGATTTATATACATGTAATTTTATAACAACTTGTTTCACAATCGTAAAATAAATAAATTTAAACTTAACTCAAACGGACCTTTACTAAAATAAACTACAAATGCGGGATATGATGTGCAGCTTTTTCTCGAAACTATGTTTTTTAAAGCCACATGAAAAAATATTAGGGAGATAGAGAGAGAGGAGGAGAGGGAGGGAGGGAGGGAGGGAGGGAGGGAGAGAGAGAGAGAGAGAGAGAGGGAGGGAGGGGGGGAGGGAGGGAGGGAGAGAGAGAGAGAGAGAGAGAAAGGAACCATACACATATCTGATATGGAGCTATGTGTTGTTTTTTTTCTCGAAACGACAAACCACACCACACGAGAACATCTACAGGAGAGAAACCATGCTAGGTTGCATATTTAAAGATAAGAGTTGCTTCTTTTTCAAAGAACTATTATTTATAAACGCAATTTGAGTGGCACTGCGCTTTTTGTTTAACTTCGTTCACAGATCATTCAGAATACACATAGAATGGTAGACATGGAGTGTGAAATATGTATGCCTTTAAGACGAACGCTCCGTAGTCATAGTATCTAACATACAGGCGAAATCCCAAAACTACTTGTTACCTTGTTGTAAACTCAGTGCTTCATTTAGACACAAACAAAAACAAAAACAACAGAAACATGCACGCGAACATACAGGCGAAATCCCTTTTACAACGTGTTAGGTTTTTCATGTTGATTACTAAGTGCTGCATTTAGACAAACTACAGAAACAGTATATCTCACCCAAGAGAGAAACCATACATATCAGGAAAATATTTGTTAGGTTCCAAACCAATACATGTACGGGTACATGTGGACTACTTTTCGTGCACCAAGTCATTCAGGCGTGTGAACATAATTATACACGTTAAGAATTAAATTCACAATAGCGCGTGGAAACTATTTCATGGATAACAGCGAACGTATAAGGACAACTTCAAAAGGAATTTCACCAAGAATTTTAAACTCAAGGTTAACTTTTACCCGAAGCTGTATCTTCACGTAGAAATTCTCGTGCACGTCGTGTTCCGCATGCAAACAGTCTTATTGGCAATAAAGTCATGTCTTGTGTGGTCAATACAAACCACGTTAAAGCCGTATTACAACTTCATGACTATTTCAGCTAATTTCTTGTTAGTTTTTTTAAAAAAAGCACATTTAATTCTTAGGACAAATCAAAAACATAATATGATCATTTCAAATTATTTAATTTAATGTCATCATAGGGCAATGTAAAACACATTATTGACATATAACAATCTCAGGAGTAATAAAGTTGAGTTCTTGTAAATATCAAAACAAATACAGGGATGACCCTATTACACTCACGAGTATTCAAGTTTATCTTACAAATACAATCTGCCAAATTACCGAACGTTAAGAACAAAGTATGGGTTATAAAGAAATGACCAACACTAAAAATAATTTAATGTCAAAAAAGGCATAACATTATAAATACTTGATCGAATTTTTATCTTTAATTATCTTAGAATTGCCCTCTCCGTATTTTTCGTATGGGTTTGACCGACAGTTTTAAAGGTAAAAAAATGAAGTTCTGCGGGGATTTTTTTTTAGAGTCAACATTATGAAGGTTTATACATATATTTTGCGAAGGCAAATAATGAAATATAGTTTCAAATGTTCTTTCGTAAGGGAACATTTTCACGATTGTCGTCATTCTTTGTGTAGCTATTTCCAGAAAACAAGCGCCGATGAGCATATCGAAATTATATATTGTAAAAACTTTATTATCAGTGTCAAAGTTTGCTTCACACTATGATATCAACTGACACAGAAGCACAAATTGCAAGAGATATGGGGCAAAAACGAAGATAAAACAAATGTAGGAGATATAAACCAAGTTAAATAAAACAATTCAAATGATGTAGGAGAAATGAAGGAAATGCAAATTGAATACATGCACTAAGTTTCACAAAGATCATTCCATTAATAAAGGAGCTATCAAGCAGACAAGTAATGAACAGAAGCACACAATTTCATGAACATCAGTTAATACATGTAGAATATATTTTATGAAGAGCAAAACCTACATACAATGCTCAAAAACAGGCGCAGCAAAAGTGTATACGCACCGTCCTGATGACCATACGCCTGACAGAAATATCAGATTTGGTTTAACTATCTTCAGCGATTTAAAAAGTCATATCATCAATGCTGCATAAATTTTAAAGATAAATGATAAATATGTTACTCATTATACATTTCAAACATTTTTCAACTTTATGGAATAAACTAAGTTTCCTTTAACATATAATGTTAACTTGTCATTTTAGCATAATTTTAGTTTTGAAGCAAATATCAAATTTGAACAGTTGAGATTGTAATAAATTTAATTATTCCAAAGTTTTTTTTCCTTTAAATGACTTTTTCAAAAAAAAAAACGCTGTTTTTTTTAATGCACATGTGTTTTCATTGTTTAATAGATTTATTCTCATGTAATTATCTATATTAAATCTCCTAGTGAAATCAGCACTATACGTCCCGCACTTATACGGTCCCTCTCCAAAGACTTTCGATAAAACAGCAGCGTCACAAACCTCGCATGTGAACGGCTGTTCTCGAGTGTGTATTCTCTTGTGTTTCTATAAATCACAGCCATGTATGGCTTCTCTCCTATAAGAACTCTTTCTATGAAGTAGATCCTTAAGTCTTAAGCAGCACGAAATAGTACCCACGCTTATGGCTTATCTCCGGTGTTAATCCGCGTGTGATATGCATATGAAATATTTCAGAACAAGCAGCACCATATTTCAAACACTTGTATGGCTTCTCTCCTGTGTGAACTCTAATACGCCTCTGCAAATGAGATTTTCTAGAAAAAGTAGCACCACATGTCTAACACTGGTATGGATTAACTCCGATGTGAATTCTAATGTGGTTCTGCAAATGAATCTTCCAGCAAAAGCAGCAACACATGTATCACAATTGTATGGTTTTTCTCCTGTGTGAATTCTTATGTGGCTCTGCAAATTGCATCTTTGAGAAAAAGCAACAAATCATGTCTATCACTTATATGGTTTCACTGCGGTGTGAATTCTAACTGGAACGGCAAATGAGATCTGTGAGAAAAAGAAACATCACATGGCTCGTATTTGTATAGCTTCTCTTCTGTGTGAATTCTATTGTGGCTCGTCAAAAAAGATCCTAAAGAAAAAGCAGAACCACACCACTCACACTTGTATTGCTCCTCTCTTGTGTGAGTTCTAACGTGGCTCTTCAAATTTGATTTGCCAGAAAAAGAAGCAAATCATGTCTCACGCTTGTATGGCTTCACTCCGGTGTGAATTTTCATGTGGCTTTGAAAATTTCATCTTCGGGAAACACCAACAAATCATATCTCACACTTGTATGGCTTCACTGCGGTGTAAATTCTAACGTGGTTCTTCAAATTTGATATTCGAGAAAAATTAGCATCACATGTATCACACTTGAATGGCTTCTCTCCTGTGTGAATTTGAATGTGGCGATACAAAGTTGATTTCAGAGAAAAGGCAGAACCGCATGACTCGCATTTGTATGGCTTCTCTCCTGTGTGAATTTTAATGTGGTCCTGCAAATTGAATCTTCGAGAAAAAACAGCATCACATATATCACAGTTGAATCGTCCCTCTCCTGTGTGAATTCTAATGTGGTCATGGAAATTGGATCTTCGTAAAAAAGCAGCATCACATATATCACACGTGTATGGCTTCTCTCCTGTGTGTATTATAATGTGGCGATTCAAAGCTGATCTATAAGCAAACACTGCATCACAAGTTACACACTTGTTTGGCTTTTCTCCTGTGTGAATTATGTTATGGCTCTTCAAACTAGACCTTTGAGAAAAGGCAGCGCTACATGTCTCACACTTGTATGGCTTCTCTCCTGTGTGTACTTGTATGTGTCTTTGCATTAAGGATTTGTACGAAAAGGTAGCACCACATAAGTCACATTTATGTGACATTTCTGTCGTGTGAACGAACAAAGAAAAGAAATAGTAAAAAACATGTCTATGCAATTGAGTTATTTACAATTATACAAGTTAAAGAAAAATGAAAGCAAACAGAAATTCAAATAAAATACCAAGCACGTTGACAAAATAATTCTTTTAAACAAATTAAATTGATGAATTATCATAAGTTCATAAGAACGTCTTAAAACAATTGATGAAAAAGACTCCAAATAGAATTATAAATAATACTCTTACCTGTAAGATAACCAGACATTCTCTTTTCTAGCCTGTTGCGCCTCAGAGTGGTCATGCTATAAATAACCACGCATGCGCGTGTATCTTAAAAGCGCTGATCTTACAGGTAAGTCGTAACCTTCGTTCGACCTAACCAAAAATGGTTTGACGATGAATGACAGTTGCTTGGTCAGGTTAAAATAATTCATTCTAGAATGACCTCGTGGGCAGAGATAATTACTAGATACTTACTTTTCATTGTATTCGCTGTGTGTTGTGTATATAGGTTTATGATTATTTATGAATAGAGTGGGAAATAGAATACAATGTTGTTTTCTAAGATATTCCGGCACGGCAGAGTTCTTACTTAAAGTAATCTTAGGGATTGGTTTCGAAGCTATGATCTTAGAGAACTGCTCATGGAGATTGTTGAATATTTATGCTATGCTATTTGTTCCTTCGTAGAAGTTGCCATTTTCAGAATAATAAGGTATTCAACCAAAAGTATTCAATTTAAATTAGGTTTTGCAAAATATATTTTAATTGAAATTTAATTTGATTTAATTCGATTTATATTTTTTATTTTTTGTTATTGAATTAAAAGTTCAGTTACACATTATTTTATTTTAATTATTAATGTTGTTTTTTTTTAAATAAATTTTAATTTAATTTGATGTTCATTTAGTTCAATCAAATGTTCATCTAATTTAATTTAGTTTTCAATTGAAATTTAGTTGCACTGAAAATTTTGAAAATAAGTTATATTGTTTCGAAACAGAATTTGGTATTAAATGTGTCACAATGGCAAACCAGAAATTATCTATTAATCATTAAAGTCGGTTATATGAAAACAAGAATTTTTTACTCAATGAGCTATTTCCCGACATGAATAACAGCCATACATACATTGTAGCATTTCAAAACGTCATAATGAGCTTGTGACCTGAACATATCGTGTATATTATTTTTTCTATTTTTCTTTATTGTTAAATTCCAGCAACACGTTTCACTCGTTAATATACGCGTTCTTCTTTTGTTTCCGGCAGTAATATTACTCCTCTTCACACCAAGCCTTTTTGCCAAATTCTTCTTTTGTCTATTCTGTTTGATGTGTTCTCCACTGACTGCCGCAAAAATTAATTGTCTTGTAAGGACTGGGTCTTAAGATATTTGTGTTTTTGCTGAATGCACCATTGACTTGACATCTTTAAGAACACTCTCTGTAACACGGTCATTTTCAAGTTCCTCTGGTGATCGTACTATGTTCATACTTTGCAGTGTAGCTACCATTGGTGACTTCATACTTTCTAAATATGTTTTTAAAATTGACACTCTGCGCACTGGGGTTTGTGGCATTGATGATTTTAGCTTTCTGATTGCTCGCAATTTCTGCATTCTGTTTTGAAATAACTGACCTTGTGTTAGTGCTACTTCTTCCTTATTCTTTTATTTATCACGACATTTCTTTGTATATTCCCTTTGACGTGTTTTACTTTTTTCGGCTTTTTGTACTGTAAGTCTCTGGTTTCTTTTTCTGATAGCATCTTTACTTTGCGACTTTTGGTTGTTTTGACCTTTGCTGGATTTATAATACTTTTAGATTCTTAACTGAACTGCAAGATCGGTGTGAACGTACATATATACTGCATTATCTCCGTTGGCAAAAACAAACCAAAAATTACTTTAAACAATGACGCTCTAAGACACACTGGGGACACACTGCTGGTAAATCCCCGCCAAATGCCCCCGAAACCCGGGAGCATCCTAGGTAGAGTCAATTCCCCGCTATTTCCGGCGAAAAGGCAAATCCACCGCATTCACTCGGCACTACGGGGCCACCTGGAAGGTAAAAACACGGCCCATTTCCCCCGTAATCCCC
Organism: Mya arenaria; assembly: GCF_026914265.1. Taxonomy (NCBI): domain Eukaryota; kingdom Metazoa; phylum Mollusca; class Bivalvia; order Myida; family Myidae; genus Mya; species Mya arenaria. The sequence goes on from NC_069127.1 coordinate 73,230,708, forward strand.
GGTATATCCCCGGAACTTGGGAGGATTACAAGGGACTGGCGCATTACAATAACAGTGAAAGTTTTGCACTTATACGTCATCCAAGTATGTCCAAGTATGTGTACATTGTACAAGTTTAGAATTAAAATGCACAAAAGCATTAGGAAACTGTTTAATGGATAGAAGCAAAGCATTCAATTTGAAAAGTTTAGATTGTTATAAATTCGATAATTTAAATATTTTTCTCATCTTTTAAATGCCTATTTTATATAGTGTCTTTGAAACACACATTTGTTTTTATTGTTTAATTAACGTCCTCTCATGTAATTATCTATATTAAATACCCTAGTGAAATCAGCACTATACGTCCCTCACTCATACGGTCCCTCTCCAAAGACTTTCGATAAAACAACAGCAACTCATATCTCGCATGTGAACGGTTGTTCTCGAGTGTGTATTCTCAAGTGTTTCTATAAATCACAGCCATGAACAAAAGTACCAACAAAGGTCTTACACCTGTATGGCTTCTCTGTAAGAACGGTGGTGTATAGTAGATCAAAGAAAGAGCAGCACCAAGTGGATCTTTTAGAAAAAGCAGCAAATCGTGTCTAACTCTTGAAATGCAGCAAAACGTGCCTCAAACTTGTATGGCTTCTCTTTTGTGTGAATCCTCGCGTGGTACGGCAAATTAGATCTAACTTTTCTCCGATGTGAATTCAATTGTTGCTCTGAAAAATAGATCTACGAGAAAAATCAGCGTCACATGAAGCACACTTGTATGGCATCTCTCCGGTGTGAAATCTCATGTGGGTTTATAAAGTTTATTTTCGGGGAAAGTCATCACCACATGCTTCACACTTATATGGCTTCTCTCCGGTGTGAATTCTCGTGTGACTTTGCAAATCATATTTTTGACCAAAAGCTACATGTCACACTGTATGGCTTCTTTGTGTTTTGCAACAGGATTTCTTAGAAAAAGTAGCACCACACGTCTCACACAGATGTGGTTTAACTGCTGTGTGAACGTCCATTTTGTATTGTAACTAAGATCTGTGAGAAAAAGCAGAATCATATGTGAACGAGTTTCTACAGTGTACGCTGTGTGCTCAGTCATTAGCTGGTCGGACTCTGTGTAAGATGGTTTGCACAACGTGTAGCATCGCCGATAATAAGTTAAGTTGTTCAATTTTATCAAGAAGTCCTAATAATCAAGTACATACCACATTTAAAAAATGAATATAATCTATTATTTGTTAAACATTTTTACAGAGCTTATGAAACATGTTAATCACTGCGACATAAGAAATGTTTCACCTTTATCTTTGCTATTGAAGTAGATAACACAAAAGGCCAAGTTTCTATTGAAACGTAATATCTGCCTTTGAAATACAACGGTGCTTCGTTGGAATAATTGGCAATATTATCATGGGAAAGAAGAAACGTATAATTAAGGGATAAATACATGCACAAGTAAAAGGGCGGAGTAAGTTCAATTTCATTTGTCTTATTTTCCACTAACTGATTTAAATTGCAATTTGATTGGACGCAGTATTCGGCGCTAAGTCATTGATAAGTCTACGTTAATGCGGCTGCTAGTGATGTTTGAACGTTGGCGCCTGTTTATTGAAAATATCTAGCTAACCGTTTTGATGTCTGGGTACCCAATTCGCTTAAAACTAATTCTTGGTTTATCAAAAGTTTGAAAACGTCTTTACAATGGATTAGTTTAGTTGACAGCGGTTTGTTGTATTTTAAACAAAAACTCATGTGCTGCTCGATTGTCGCATGTATATAGTATAATATAATGATTCAATTATTATGTTTGACTTTCGATTGTCATGTACTAAAGATGACCAACGAGTGGTTGATATTTTTTTTCCATTATGTTGTTAAACTGTTTTGATTTATTTGTTGACTTAAATTGATCTGTTTTGAACTCAAATTAAGTATTTAGACATATATACGATAATCATTTAGACATAAATACGATAATTATTAAGCGCTCTCTGACGTCACTCTTTTCCCATAATTTTCTGATAGGTGGCGCTGTTTTTTAGCGCTTAAATCATTGTTATGCGCGCCTCCAGCCGAGCGGTCATTGTTTAGAATTAAATTTGAAAAATGGCGTCTGGTGGTGCGAGATGGGAGAACGCAGTGGATGTTGAGGGTTCCATCCGCGACCTAGAGGAAAAGGGTGAACTATTGTCCCGGGAATTGCGAGAACTTACTCCCAGAGCAAAATCGACAAAGATATCGTACGAATTTGACTTTGACACACTGGTGAAAGAGAGGGACATTTTACGACGGCAAGTTGAAGAGAAAAGGGCCGATGGAGAGAAGAAGCGTCTTTTCAGCGAGATAGATGCGTTGAAACAGCAGCTGGCTTCTTTTTCAATTGGACGTGGCCATGATGACGTTCTGCGACAACAGGAGATAGCAACATGTATTACACCTTCCAAAAAGTTGAAATCAGGTTAATCTGCGAAAACAACTGATATTTCAGTTCGTCACCCCCAGTTATGGCCCCATGCGTTTGTACCGGCTCAAATATCTTGTCATTCAGACATTGACTATAATGACTTGAGTATGTCCCAGTTTGTGGCCGGCTATTGTTCTCTTTTGAAACATTTATGTTCTAAAAACACGGCCAGTGTGAATGGGGAGATTATGCATAGACTTATTCACCAAAAATCACTTATGTGTTTCGCTCATACATACCCATGGAATTGTGTGTTGAACATTCATGAGGAAGATTTACTTGAACTAGAGAGAGGGAATCGAGTCTGGGGCGATAGTTTTTCTGATGTGGAAAGTTTAAATTTATTGCTGGAGAGGTCCGGTGCCGTCTTTAGCCAGGATACCCGTCGTAGTGATACTTCCAGCAGGAATAATGAAGAGGGACGTTCTTGGTTCTGTTCTAAGTATCAGCGTGGTGGGTGCAGTGATTCTAGTCCACACACTGTGTACATACGAGGAGAGAAACGTTCCGTGAAGCACATTTGCGCGACATGCTACATCAAGGATAACGTTTCCCGGAAACATCCGGAGAAGTCTGACGAGTGTCCATATCATTCTGATGAGAAGAACTGCTAGAGAAGAAAGGGTGCAACCATGAATTTGATATTGTGGTGGGAAATGTACCATTAAACTTTGTGACACTTTAGAGCCCGCATATTCTTTTGCTCGAAGATGTACGTGGATGGCCAGCATAACGGACTAATGTCTTCCACCAATCACTGGATTCGTGTTCATGACTGATCGCTGTGTGAATCTATCAGTTTATTTTCACTTCTTTTAAAGTGTATGATAATGATATATCAGTGATTGTTACTAATTTGTTTCGTATAAATTAATTCTATTAGGCTATATTTTAATGATGATGTAAAGATCACATATAGAGGACATTTGATTATTGTTTGTGTAAATATTAGAGACAGACGACATGTTATTACATTAAGTGTAAAGACAAGAGACAGACGACATGTTATTACAGCTGTCGTAATTATCAGAAACAAACTACATGTTTTACTGCTGGTGTAAAGATCAGAGACAGACTATATGTTTTATTGCTCGTGTAAAGATCAGAGACAGACTACATGTTTTATTGCTGGTGTAAAAACCAGAGACAGACTACATGTTTTCGTTTTTTTGCTGGTGTATAAATCAGAGACAGACTACATGTTTTATTGCTGGTGTAAATATCAGAGACTGACTATGTTTTTTGCTGGTGTAAAAACCAGAGACAGACTACATGTTTTACTGCTGGTTTAAAGTCCAGAGACAGACTACATATTATAATTGCTGGTGTATAGACCAGATACGGACTACATGTTGTTATTGCTGGAGTGAAGACCACAGACAGACAACATATTGTTACTGCTGGTGCAAGACCAGAGACATACTTCATGAGATTACCGCTGGTGCAAGACCAGAGACATACTTCATGAGATTACCGCTGGTGTAAAGACCAGAGACAGACTTCATGAGATTACCGCTGGTGTAAAGACCAGAGACGGACTTCATGAGATTACCGCTGGTGTAAAGACAAGAGACAGACTTCATGAGATTACCGCTGGTGTAAAGACCAGAGACAGACTTCATGAGATTACCGCTGGTGTAAAGACCAGAGACAGACTTCATGAGATTACCGCTGGTGTAAAGACCAGAGACAGACTTCATGAGATTACTGCTGGTGTAAAGACAAGAGACAGACTTCATGAGATAACCGCTGGTGTAAAGACCAGAGACAGACTTCATGAGATAACCGCTGGTGTAAAGACCAGAGACAGACTTCATGAGATTACCGCTGGTGTAAAGACCAGAGACAGACTTCATGAGATTACCGCTGGTGTAAAGACCAGAGACAGACTTCATGAGATTACCGCTGGTGTAAAAACCAGAGACAGACTTCATGAGATTACCGCTGGTGTAAAGACCAGAGACGGGCTTAATGAGATTACTGCTGGTGTAAAGATCAGAGACGGACTTCATGAGATTACCGCTGGTGTAAAGACCAGAGACAGACTTCATGAGATTACCGCTGGTGTAAAGACCAGAGACAGACTTCATGAGATTACCGCTGGTGTAAAGACCAGAGACAGACTTCATGAGATTACCGCTGGTGTAAAGACCAGAGACAGACTTCATGAGATTACCGCTGGTGTAAAGACCAGAGACAGACTTCATGAGATTACCGCTGGTGTAAAGATCAGAGACAGACTTCATGAGATTACCGCTGGTGTAAAGATCAGAGACAGACTTCATGAGATTACCGCTGGTGTAAAGACAAGAGACAGACTTCATGAGATAACCGCTGGTGTAAAGACCAGAGACAGGCTTCATGAGATAACCGCTGGTGTAAAGACCAGAGACAGGCTTCATGAGATTACCGCTGGTGTAAAGACCAGAGACAGACTTCATGAGATTACCGCTGGTGTAAAGACCAGAGACATACTTCATGAGATTACCGCTGGTGTAAAGATCAGAGACAGACTTCATGAGATTACCGCTGGTGTAAAGACCAGAGACAGACTTCATGAGATTACCGCTGGTGTAAAGACCAGAGACAGACTTCATGAGATTACCGCTGGTGTAAAGACCAGAGACAGACTTCATGAGATTACCGCTGGTGTAAAGACCAGAGACAGACTTCATGAGATTACCGCTGGTGTAAAGACCAGAGACAGGCTTAATGAGATTACCGCTGGTGTAAAGATCAGAGACAGGCTTAATGAGATTACTGCTGGTGTAAAGACCAGAGACAGGCTTTATGAGATTAAAGCTGGTGTAAAGACCAGAGACAGACTTAATGAGATTACCGCTGGTGTAAAAACCAGAGACATACTTAATGAGATTACCGCTGGTGTAAAGATCAGAGACATGCTTAATGAGATTAAAACTGGTGTTAAGACCAGAGACAGGCTTAATGAGATTACTGCTGGTGTAAAGATCAGAGACATGCTTAATGAGATTACCGCTGGTGTTAAGACCAGAGACAGGCTTAATGAGATTACTGCTGGTGTAAAGATCAGAGACAGGCTTAATGAGATTAAAGCTGGTGTTAAGACCAGAGACAGGCTTAATGAGATTACTGCTGGTGTAAAGATCAGAGACATGCTTAATGAGATTACCGCTGGTGTTAAGACCAGAGACAGGCTTAATGAGATTAAAGCTGGTGTTAAGACCAGAGACATACTTAATGAGATTACCGCTGGTGTAAAGATCAGAGACATGCTTAATGAGATTACCGCTGGTGTTAAGACCAGAGACAGGCTTAATGAGATTACTGCTGGTGTAAAGATCAGAGACAGGCTTAATGAGATTAAAGCTGGTGTAAAGATCAGAGACAGACTTTATGAGATTACCGCTGGTGTAAAGACCAGAGACAGGCTTAATGAGATTAAAGCTGGTGTAAAGATCAGAGACAGACTTTATGAGATTACTGCTGGTGTAAAGATCAGAGACAGGCTTAATGAGATTAAAGCTGGTGTAAAGACCAGAGACAGGCTTTATGAGATTACCGCTGGTGTAAAGACCAGAGACAGACTTAATGAGATTACCGCTGGTGTAAAAACCAGAGACATACTTAATGAGATTACCGCTGGTGTAAAGATCAGAGACATGCTTAATGAGATTAAAGCTGGTGACAAACGACTTTTCATTACTACTGGTGTCAAGATCACAGACGACATATGTTATTTCTGCTGATGTTAAAATCAGATACCGACTACATGTTATTACTTGGTGTAAAGATCGACTTCGTGTTATTTTTCTTATGACGTTAAGATCAGAGACAAACTATCAATATGCATGTTATCACTTAGGGTGTAAAGATCAGAGTCGACTTGTAATTACTGCTGGTGTTAGGATCATAGACTGCTGGTGCAAGTACTGTGCGCGACTAATTTCTTGCTTTTCAGTTGCTTTTTCCGCTCTGTATAGCTTAAGCATTTAGGCATTAACTCCATTGGTTAATTTTGGCCGTTTTGTTTGGCGTGTTTTGAGATTGCATGTATACAATATCTTTGTATAATTCACATTGCAGCCTCACTTTTCGGCCAAAATTCATTAAACTATTATTTTATTAACTGGTTTTGTTTTTGTTGTGCTTCAGCTTAAATGCTTAGAGCATCTAGTATAATTAAAAAACAAATACCACCACGAAAACCATTCGCGTATCTATATTATAAAGAAAATTATTATTTAAACAAAATAAAACACTTTTAATATCGTTTATGTTTTAATGTGATTCAATGGCTCTTATAAACATACACATAGATCTATCTTCTCAATGAAGCTTATAGTTCATGCACCAGTCAATTGTAACGACCCCCCCCCCCCCCGCCCCCACACACACACTACCAAGTTCCGGAGAATAGCGGGGACTTTGTCTTGCGGTCCAGGTGAAAACCCGCCCTGCGTGGACAAACTGCTGGTAAAATCCCCACCACCGTACCCCGATGGTCATCATAGGTTAGGCTCATTACCTGCTATATTCGGCGGGAAAACAAAACTATCGCATTTACTCAGCACAGCGGTGCCACCTGGAAGGTAAAACACGGCCCATTTTCCCCGCTATTCCCGGTATACCCCCGGACCTTGGGGGTCGTGGTTACAATTGACTGGTTCATAATACAGGGTGCTAAAGCATTTCATTGGCTGAAAATGTAGGTTGTACTCTAAAGTAAATTAGTGACTTCAGTGAAATTACAAAGATAGGTTTGTTTCTTACGTCTCTTGCTGGTACCATCATTGCGAAACACCTGCCACAACACAAAACTTTCGTTTTACAGAGATTTTGTTTAAAAATCCGTATATAAACAGTCAAAGTGGAGCACTTTTTATTTGTAAAGTCTGTCTTTTAGCCACCTGTTATCTTTGAAAACTGGAAACGCATCAAAGGGAAGAACCCAGGTTATCAGTTTCGGCAATTATGATAGTTGGGCAAATTAAAGTTTCAGGTACCTTAAGCGGGCTGCAACCTTGACCTTCATTTCGTTGGTACCTAAATGCGTCCTGTGAACAAAAATATAAACACTCAATAATTAAAATTGCATCCGTTGTACCTAGAAATTGGGAATGGGTGGGAGGGTAATCTAAACTTGAGCAAAAACCGTGCTTCTGCATTATAAAAGTAAGAGCGAACTTGAGCTTGACCAAATCTATTGAAAATGCATTATCAAGATACGTCTCAATGAGATATTGTTACTAATCAAGTGCCATCACCCATTGACAATCCTTGGGGTCGGCAAACGAAAACCAGAACAAACATATAGAGCCCGGATAAGATGGCAAAGGGATATAACCAGAACATTTAAACCCAGATTATAAACAATATTTTCAAAAAATAAGAACATTATTCAACAATTTAAAGACGGCAGCACCTAAATCAATGTCTTTACTATTATAATTACACGTATATAAACTATATTGAAAAAACCCACATCCGAATTGGTCCTGTTAAACCCCCTAATCTTCTGTCTTCAACTTAATAAAACTAGTATAATATATAATAAAAAGATACGTTTGCTTTCATTGGTATGCAATTTAATAAAATCTTAGCACCGTCTGTGTATTTTAAAACATAACTTAATTCACTGGAATCTGCAGGGACAAACCCATGTGTCAAACATGAGAAACAGAGTCTAAAATGAGGAACAATGAATTAAAAACTTGGTTATATATATGAAAAAGTCTGAAACATTCGCTTAAATCATTCTCGTACACCAGAGGGATGATGCTATGCTCAGTAGATAGATAGATTTATCATTATCAAACCTCTGATGAATGAGAAAGGCTCCATTTGATATATGATTACACTTCAAAATAATACTTTTATTTAGTAAATTGTTCATGTAAAGTAGTGACTCATTTTAAAAATTAAAATTAAAGAGTAAAGCGGTCTAGTTTGAGCAGAACCTTTCGGCATTTGTATCAGGGTTAATGTTCGTGTGATTTAATTTAGTTTAACCCACATGAAACAAAAGCAAAAAACACTTTCTGATTGGCGGAAAATGCATTTCTGTTTTCCAAATGTCCAGACCGACCAATCATGGCGTATCTAGCATGAAGCCCGTTCCTATCGTCATGGCAGAGTTGAACGTGGGGTAGCGAAAAATATCGTAAAAAGTGTGTGTTATTTTATCTCGCAGAAGGATAGAAGGGATCGGAGTTGGTGTGAATTAATTATTTTGAAAATAATTATGGAACGGATTTGAAAATATGTTCCGGATTTGTTACGTGGCGGAGAAAGTTTAAGAAATAGTCGATTTTCATGTGTGACTTGCTAGACGTCGATCTCGACATCATGTAGGCCGACATTTAGAGATTGAAACGTTCTGAGTTTTCGTAATAAGCTCCTGATTGGAACCATTTTACTGACTTTGCTGTGTAGATGGACACCTCACCTCTGTGTGAAACAGTAGTAATGGAGATCAGTTTCCTTTACATCTGTAATATTTTTTTGAAAACTAAAGATGGCGTTAATAGCCGATGTTTCCCTGTACTGTGTATTAAGTATAATTATAGTGAATACGACAGCCTAAACAACAGTTTGCTTCTGTCCCCTGTCGTTTTACCTGTATTGCAAACCTCAAGCTAAACCATATCGAAAGTGAAAGTATACCCATTTCTTTTTTAAATCATATCATAGTGTTAACAACTTGTGTTTCATCAGTTTTTATGGGACCCAATATAGTTTTACACTTGATAGATGCCACAAAACGTATTATTTTTTTACAATGCATGATTATATTTAACTCTCTCAACTTTAATGATCAAACTTAAAAAATCATATGATTTAGAGAACAGATAAAAATATTAGCGATTTTGGCGCCTTTATAACTAGAACGTTTAAGGCCACGTAGCTATTAAATGAAAACCCAATTATAAAAGCTGATATTCTTTTATATGTACACAAATAGTACGGGTTTTTTTAAATTATTATTCTAAAGTCAACTGTTTAGTGAACTTAAAATGCATTTAAATTAATACGTTTCTTTTGTGCTTCCATCAAGTGAAAAACTGTAAAGCCTCGTCTATACGATCTAAAATTGATGAAAACAAAATCAATTAACTTTCTTACCAGTCACACACACGGATGTATACGGCGATGATTGGATTGTTGTCTTGAGGGGAGAAGTCTTAGTATGGAGAAAAATAGTGAGAAACGTAGAACCAAAATAACCTAAAGGACGCGGATAAGTACGGTTAGGTACGGCATACCACGTTTTTCGCGGCTGGCTGATTGCCAAACACATGGTCGGGTCTGTGGTTAACTGCTTGAACTACTTTAAAATTCAGACAACCTCTGAATACTACGTTCAACTACAGAATGAATACGTTTGCTACGAATATGTAAGTTTCAAACAAATTGGGCCAAAAATTACGTCCAATGATGGCCACGGATGTGCACATTCAGAAGTTGGAGCAACTTGCAAGATTGGGATAAGTCGTAAATACGTTTTGGTACGGATTGATGAGAATTAACTACAGTGAGACACCGCTCAGGTACGGATCGATACGGATAACTACGTTTCTATCCTTGGATAGACCTCGCTATCCGTGCCGTGGGTGTGTGAATGGTATATTAGGAAAAGGAACTAGAAATACACTCATTAAAATGTAATCAAGCATATTAATCACAATTTTATCAAGACATACACATTTTTAAGTTCAAAAACTTTCTATAAGTGCAATACGAATCAGGAAGTAAATATATTGATCCCTCAAATATATTTGGCCTGATTTACGACCATTTGTATTTAACAAAGGTTTCTATAACATAAAATAAATGAGACAGGGTAAGTCACTGACATTTAAAAGCCATGCTTTTGTGTCGAACATAACAGGAATGTTTAGCTGTTATATAGTAATATCAGATCCATTAATAGCTTATTATTTTCTTCACGGATTTGTAATTGTAGATGTCATTTGAGCGCATTGCTATTATCCAAAATATCGAGTTGTTTAGCGTTACAACTGAAGATATTTCCTTTTATATAGCTCGATTTTTAAACTATAATAAAATGTAAAATTACACATAACAACCATGTAAAAAGAAGTTAAGTACGCATAGAAAAACAAAACAATCAACGTTTTAATGTAAGTTCATTCAAATGCTCTTCCGCTTGGTAATAAATATACTTTTATGAGGTACGTATGCACAAACCTTAAGATAAAATATTGATCTCATTGTAATTGTCGATAAAGGACCTATATTTAAAACCATGAAACTTGATCTACCCAAATAATTCACATTGAATATCTAACCTTACAGTGGTATATTGAAATCAAGAACACGGATAAGTATTTATCTAAATTTGAAACGTATTATACTCACAATATTGCTTAAGTTTACAAAAAGTTAAAATCAAAACTTAGTGGATACATTTAACGGTGTGTGAAACAGGTTTTACTCTACGAACATGGGGGGAACGCTGGCGAGAGATTTACAAAAAACAGAGACGAACAACTTTAAAGCAGTAGCAGCCATTGACTTCGGAACTGCAAACACAGGATATGCATTTTCTCTTGTTAACAGTCCAGACAATATCTGGACAGGAGTTTTTCAAGATAAAATGGAGAAGGATAGGGAACCAACAATGGCTTTATTAGATGAACATCAAACCTTATTAGCGTTCGGACTGGAGGCACGAAGACAGTACTTTCAGCTGTCAGAAGAGGAACAAAAAACACATTATTTATTTCGTTTGGTAAAAATGAAACTGTATGAAACGACAAAACTTGCAAAGGATACGAAAGTCAAAGATCAAACTGGGAAGGAAATGAATGCGATAGACCTGTTTTCCATGATTATCAAACACATCGTTGGACTTGCACATGACGTTTTGAAGGACTACTCACAACAACTCAATATTGAAAGAGATGATGTGCAGTGGATGGTAACAGTTCCTGCTATTTGGCCGTACGAAGCAAGACAGTTCATGATAAGTGCAGCAGAGCAATCAGGCATCAAGCCATCCATGCTAAGACTGGTGCTCGAACCAGAAGCCGCGTCGTTATACTGCAAGACACAACTGATGAATATAGTTGGAGCACAGTCTATATCTGAGCTTCCCGTTGGACATAGGTATATATTAGCTGATCTTGGAGGTGGCACGGTAGATATATGTGCACATGAAATATTACCAAAGGCGGAATTGAAAGAATTGTGGCATGTATCTGGAGGTGCCTTTGGAGGCGAACGCGTTGACTTTGAGTTTGAACAATATTTGATTAAGATCTTTGGAGGACCGGTTTGGTCAGAATTCAAATGCGAGTACCCATCGTGCTACTTAGAGATGATTGAGGAGTTCGAGACGGCGAAGACAAGATTTGATGGAAAAAGGGAGTCAAAATTGAAAATACAGAAAGCCTTCACTGAAACAATAAAAACACACGGCGAAGAGAGTTTTGAAGACAGCATTGCCGCATTTAAAACAGAGGTACAATATGACAAAAACAATCAAATATTGGTTATTGGCGCAAACAAAATGAAGGCGCTGTTTCACCACTCTGTGAAAGGAATACTTGAAACAATAGAACAAGTTCTTCAGAAATCATCTGCTGTAGAATCGCTTCTTTTAGTCGGCGGCTATGCCGAATCTCAGTACGTGCGAGAAGAAATTAAAAATGCGTTTTCTCATCATGTGAAAATCGTCCTGGAGCAAAGCCCTCAACTAGCCGTTATGAAAGGTGCCGTGAAAATGGGATACACTCCCAAAAACATAATCGCTAGAAAATCCAAATTTACATTTGGTTTTGCATCAACAAAGCCGTTTAATCCCAGGTTTCACAACTCCGACCTTATGGTTACGAGAAATGGAAAATCCTTTTGTGACGATGTTTTCGAAGTGTTGATTGAAGTTGGACAAGAACTGGTGTACAACGCATCCTTTCCTTCAACGTCAAGAGAGTATTTAGGTACAGAATTAAAAGGCCAGGACATTTTCTTCACCATTTATCGGTCAACAGAAAGGAAACCGGAGTATTGCATTGAAAGTGAAACTTGTCAGAAAGTAGGAGAACTTAGAATGAAGTCACCAGCCGGAGGATGGCCGAAAAGTGTGAAATTCAACAGAAATATTACTGTTGGTGAGACAATGTTGCATGTGAAAGTATTTAATCATCATACAAACGAAGAGTATGAAGCCGATATTGACTTTCTGGCATAAAGCTGCATTTATTCGCAAGCGGTTGAAACAACACTAGACAAGTATCACACGTTTTGTTGTTTTATTTTTCAGCTCAAACTGTTAGGAATCAAAACATTTGAAATTAAATCGTAATTTAAAAATGAATTTTAGTTTTGCTTTACTGTTATTCTACAACTATAAGTCTTAAACCTGCTCTCTCACAGTTTGTCAGTTTTGACATGTTTTAGTTTTTGTCTCAGAATCAGCTGATTTTGGTATCAATGCTATCCATTCAGTCATATAAAATAACTCACAAAAGAACAAATCTCAGTTGTTTGCAAAACTGCTGAAAAACTTTTTTCTGAATGCCTTAATCACGCATTTAGCCATAAAATAGAAATTCTCGAACGTTAATATGAATAACTATGATCTGATATTTTGAAAGTTGTCTTGTATCACTAATTTCCAGACATTAACGCAAAATTTGGCTCCTTCCAAGACAAATGTTGTTGTTTTTACTAAAAAGTTGTCAAAAAGGTCAATCTGTATAACAGTATAACAGACAGATTCATGCACGTGTTTAAACGCATCTAATTGCTTTCTGGCGTTTTGAATATTTAACCATCTGCAGATATGGAATAAGTATTTATGTTTTAGCATCCTATTATTATTATTATTTTAGTTGTATTTTTTCTTTTTATGATGACATTTTTATTATCGAATTTATCAAACAGCAATGTTTTCGACAAAATCTGTGAAGAATATGATACTCTTGTTTACCACCATTTTGGTCAATCATATATGTCACAGTTTGAAATTGTGAAGAATAGGATCCTACTTTTTCCAGACCTGTGAAGAATATGATCTGGGAATTATAAGGTCCTACACGCCTATCTTCTGGTTGGTGTTATTGCGCGCAATGGTTCTGTAATAATCACGCATACTTTCAAAAGAAGTTGTTTAAATATTTATACAGATTTGTAAGCTTTAATGTATATTGTATAGGTTCGTCTTCTAAATCAAGGTAATACCACATTGATTGTGTGTTAAGCAGCAAGTTCCAATGTAAAAAGAAGTTATAAACCTATCCATCCGGCACTTGACAAACAATCAAAGGGAACAAGCGTGAAACTGAACTTACATTGAACTCATATACAAGTGTAGGTCTATAACTGACAAGGACATTTCTTTTCCAATAAACACTTTATAGTACACAATTCACAATAAACACCTACCAGTAAACACCTCTCAGTAAAAACTTTCCAGTTAACACCTCCCAGTAAACATCTCCCAGTAAACTCTTCCCGGTAAACACTTCCCAGTAAACACATTCCAGTAAACCCTTCCCAGTAAACTCTTCCCAGTAAACACCTCCCAGTAAACATCTCCCAGTAAAGCCTTCCCAGTAAACACTTCCCAGTAAACACCTCCAAGTAAACACCTCCCAGTAAACATCTCCCAGTAAACCATTCCCAGTAAATACTTCCCAGTAAACACCTCCAAGTAAACACCTCCCAGTAAACATCTCCCAGTAAACCCTATCCAGTAAACACCTCCTAGTAAACCCCTCCCAGTAAACCCCTCCCAGTAAACACCTACAGGAAACCCTTCCCAGTAAACACTTCCCAGTAAACACCTCCAAGTAAACACTTCCCAGTAAACACCTCCCAGTAAACACCTACAGGAAACCCTTCCCAGTAAACCTTCCCAAGTAAACATCTCCCAGTAAACCATTCCCAGTAAACACCTACAGGAAACCCTTCCCAGTAAACCTTCCCCAGTAAACACCTCCCAGTAAACATCTACAGGAAACCCTTCCCAGTAAACCTTCCCCAGTAAACACCTCCCAGTAAACATTTACAGGAAACCCTTCCCGGTAAACCTTCCCCAGTAAACACCTCCCAGTAAACATCTCCCAGTAAACACCTTCCAAGTAAACACCTACAGGAAACCCTTCCCAATAAACCTTCCCCAGTAAACACCTCCCAGTAAACATCTCCCTGTAAACACCTCCCAGTAAACACCTCCCAGTAAACACCTACAGGACACCCTTTCCAGTAAACCTTCCCCAGTAAACACCTCCCAGTAAACATTTACAGGAAACCCTTCCCAGTAAACCTTCCCCAGTAAACACCTCCCAGTAAACACCTCCCAGTAAACACCTCCAAGTAAACACCTACAGGAAACCCTTCCCAGTAAACCTTCCCCAGTAAACACCTCCCAGTAAACACCTCCCAGTAAACATCTCCCTGTAAACATCTCCCTGTAAACACCTCCCAGTAAACACCTACAGGACACCCTTCCCAGTAAACCTTCCCCAGTAAACACCTCCCAGTAAACACCTACAGGAAACCCTTCCCAGTAAACCTTCCCCCAGTAAACACCTCCCAGTAAACACCTCCCAGTAAACACCTCCCAATAAACACCTCTTTCCTTGTCCCAGTATAACTCCATCATCATCTCCTGAATCTGGTAAGTTGTCTCCATATTGAGTTTTGTTCATCGTGAAATGAATTTCTCATACTAATATTAGTTTTATACTGTTCAAAATTCCCCCGCCCCCGCCCCACGCTTCTAGATAGAAGATCATTGATTCGGTCGGTCAAAACATTATATTATTTGATGTGTTCGAAGTTAAGTCATTCAAAGAAAGTTTTTTTTTGCGAAAAATAGAGAGAATAATAGGCCATAAGTTACATTAATTAGGTTCTGCACATTATCGGTTCACCTTTGTTTCGTTCACCAGTCCTGACGCCCTGAATGTAGTAGCTTCCAACGCGAGTGTACGTATCGGCCACTTTATACATGGATTTGATGTTTGTTTCAGCTTAGATTTTATAACATTCAAAATGTTCATGCGTGTTTTAAACCTTGTTTGACCAAAGAAGGGAACGTAACTCTAGCGCATTCAGTGGTATCTTGCTTACAATGAGTTTGCTTTAAGCTAAAAAGCCCGTATAATACGTCCTAGAGTTTCAAAAAATAACATTGATTAGTGTGCAAAAATGAAGGTGTGACAGACATATTAAGGTTCATTTTTAGGCCAAAACCGGAGATGAATATTACAGAAATTAAACTTCTTCTTAGTTCATATTTCGTTATAATTATTGTAATTTGCAACGAGTTATATGGACTCCTGGCAAAGTTTGAAGGCTGGCAGGTGGGTTATATTAGCAAAATGATCAAACTTGATAAAAATTTACATAGAAAGTATGTCAAAGTAAGCCATATCAACTCATTACATGCAGTGGTGTTGATAATGCGATATTGCTTAAGTAAAATGTTAAATACTTATGTATGATAAGATTAAACTAGCTTTAGTTCTAAGTGTACCGTTTCATTGCATTTTCTTACATTTACAGACCGGATAAGCGAGTTCGCAGACAAGGACGTCGACGCCGAACAATATGACCCGCTTGTGTATGCAATGATACGTCTACGACAAAAACATATGATATCACTGTTAAATGGTGAATCTGGAACAAAATACACACTCCATTAAAACAGGCGTCCGTGAATGTCAAATCATAAACATGGACAAATCATGACACAACAAAGGAGTGATAATTACGATCACAATTCATTAAATAGTGCTGCACTTCTGCTCATGTAAAATGTCGTCTGCTTTACTGCATCTCAATACGGAGCTTAAAGTCTGATATCTGGTTTCAACTTAATCTCTGTACGAATCATCCGGTTTGGTCTCACGGATGAGGTTGCATCTTAATACTGAGCGTCTGATCCGGATATGCGATGCTTGCTTGATAGTTACTCCTACGGATCTGGTGTACATGATTAGTTCTTCAGCTCATTTTGAATGTTCCGATATTGTCACTTGGTCTCTGCTTGAAAACTGAGCCTAATATCTGGTCTAGTAGGGTAACGTGTGTGCCATTATCCCCACTTGATTAAAAATACTGGGTGCTGGATCATGACGAACAACGTCCGGTCTGATGTCACGGGTTCGGCTGGATCACACCACACAACGTCCGGTTTTCAATCGTGTATTCTGATTAACAACGCGTAATATCCGTACTGGTGTCTCGGATTCTTTTGAAAAATTGCTCGTGACTTGCGGTCTAGTGTCGCGGTGTCGATGGCTCCCCACACAGCATCAACTACAATAGAATCAATAGTTTGGGTTAATGGCAGTTCATTTATCATTATTTGAAAGTAGTTCGAATAATGTAATAGGGCTGAAGAGAATCCATTTTACCATCCCAAAATTGTATTTTAGTTATTAGGTAAAGAGTATACTAGTATATGTGTCCGCCCACCAGGCGTATTTCCTTATGGTCTCATTTGTGTGTAGATAAATATATATATATATATATATATATATATATATATATATATATATATATATATATATATATATATATATATATATATATATATATATATATATATATACATCTATTTCCTAACATTTATTCATGGACTATTGGAATCATATATGTAAGAAAAGAGAATGCCTAAAAGAAATATTATTTTTTGTTTGCTCTGGAGACGATGTTTTCGTGATATGACCCCTCCGCCCCCTTAAAAACAACACCACCAACAACACTATAATAACGTTCCTTTTTTCCTCCAGTTTATCAAAGGACTTCAACCGCTTTCAAGAGATAATTGTTCACCTCGACTAATTAATAAAAATTATGTATTTTGTTATTGGCAATATGTTTTTAAAGTATTATGTGAATATCTAAAAATGTTAATATTCATGGCCAACGCTAATGATTTATTCACTTTCGTCAGGTAATATTTCATTGTCTACAACGTCGTGTTAATAGGACGATACGTTTCAAGACTTTAAGAATCATAATACCTTCACTCTCTGAAAAATGGCCTAAATATAGTTAACAAACAGTTAGGATATTTGTATCAGTATTAGGTCTAACATATAACATTGATTGTGTTACTGCGGGTAAATTGACCTAATGACCTACATTGGTTTACCTTGATATATATATATATGATAGAGTAACATTATTTAACCAACACTTGTGTCGCCTGGATTCTAAACAAAAGTTGTTCAGCATAATGTCATGGAACATTGTTTATTTATGAGACGTTAACCATTCTAAATCAAAGCGCTGTACGCGTTGAAAGGCTGTCGGCCTGCTGCTAAAGATTATATATGTTTACTAATGAATTCCTTAGCAAACACATTTATATGTTTATGCTCATACTAAATCAAATCAAAACCATGTAATATAAGTCACTTAAAGTACTCATGTATTATGTGGATTACACAAGTTTTTAATTGGGTATGTAGTTATACTCAATTGAATATAAAAGCTTATCTGGAACTTTGGTTTCATAACAACAATGCACTGCAACGGATAAAGCATTTAGACACTTCTTTTAGTAAAATCTACTGTACGCTTCAAACTTGACTAAGTCCTGTTTATTTAATACCAGGGTATGACCGCTACACCAAATGCATCCAACAAAATGAGCCGTTTTTAATGTACTACCAGGGTTTGACCGCTAAACCAAATGCATCCAACAAAATGCATTAGACATGTTAATTGAGTTTATGTGCAAGTTTTTTTTTTCTAAAATGACAGGATCTTCGCGCTAATTTCTCTGGATCGAACCACCAGCATACTATTTATTCCTTGTATTTATTGATGTATCTAAATATTGCCCTCAACCTTTGTCACTCGTGGACAAAATGAAAAGATTGATATCATTGGTTAAAAATTATTAATATGCTTATGCAACATAACCTGTCCGAATTCGGTGATCCAGATTTTATTTTTAACCGATAAAACATGTATCTAGTTCCCTGGCCTCGATCAAAATCTAAACAGATATATATGCATGTATTTATTTTGATCATGTACGCGTTCATTTTGACACTTTTTGCGTATTCTTTTTTATATTGTAACTCGTCGGTATTAGTTCTGTTTTGATATTAGAATAATTGCGTTTTCTATAAATTTAATTAAGAAATTACGCAAAAAAGCAGTTTATCCGCACTATATTCACCGCATATCATATTGTGACTACTCATTACAGCGCTAATTTTAGCCAGCTACTTAATATACAGAACGCAGTCCGTACCTATTGGAGCAGATTGGTGACTAGGTAATTTAGATGTAAATAAGGTCGTTGACCACCACAGTTCTAACAGCGCTGGGATTGATGCGCCCGTGCGCGCTTTAATTCGTCAAAAGTTAAGCATGTTATGTCGATCTGCTGCTGGTAATTTTCGAGATGCTTCAAGTTATAAAAGTTTGCAGGCCTAGCGACCTACAGCATAAACATGACTTTGATAACTTTAGCAATCTTTATCCGTGTCGGATTATTATTTTAGAACTTGCAGCATGATTGGTATTAGACGACTGACTTGGTCCCTATAGGGTTCGATCAAATATTACTGTGTTCACGTGTGACCTTCATTCCAACTTCAAATTACCCACAAAAATCGAACACGGTTACTAAATTTCGTGAAATCGAGAAAGGAATATGAAGATTCAAGTGTTGAAAGTACCTTCTTAATAAAAAACACTGTCAAAAAAACGCTTAATTGGCATGACTTAGAATTAAATAGCACGCATTCTAAATAAGTTCTATGTAGCATGGGTAGAGTGTCATAAAGAAAAAATCGACTGACATGTATTTGCATAACCAAGTTAGTCCATATTTGACCATAGAATGATACTTTTACTAATGATTTCATCTAAGTGAGATATTTGCAATGATGCAATTAATATGTTTGGAAGGTTTATGAACGGTTTAACTTGTAATTTCAAAGCACCGTTAGTGAACAATTATGCCAAAATTGAAATGAACAATTTACACTTTAAACACGATTTTCGCAGAAACGTAAAAAAACGAAATGGAAATAAGGTTACATGAAAATAGGTCGAGTAATGACCGTTCGATCACAGAAGCTAATCGTTTCATTATTGCGCAGATCATAATCAAATATCCGTTAACCTAGAATTTTAACTGTGACCTACTTAAGATTCAAAACACTTACCCTATACACATCAACGCTTTGTGAATTCCAGTGAAGTGTATTTATCCCGGCCTAATAGCAATCGATTCCCGGCTTCCCCGTCATGGAGGAACAGTCTGCCTGCTTTTGCCGCAACTATCACCGTACCTGGATACAGGATCTGAAAGGAAAGAGTGCAATACATCGAGTAATATTCATACCTCATAAACATCTAGGCTAATGACTACTTTACATTCAATATTTTCTTCGTTGATCAGTAATAAGAACGCTTGTTACATATGCAACTGTCCTTGGTTCGATTCCCGGTTGGCCGGCTTTGCACACAAGTCAGTGGTGATCAAATATGGCTCAAATTGTAGAAGGCAAGCTCGAAACCGCAACTTCTATAGAAAATCACAAGCATACAGTAACACGTGTAGTCTCCTGTGCAGATGTTGATTGCTAATGCTTGTTCTTGATAAATGTTTCGCTACCTTAAAGTAATGTAATGGTATTCTTACACTGATCCTGCATTTAATGATATTAGTTATCATATGGTGAACATTTGTTGTAGTAAGATGTCAATTAAAACGCTTTTAAAATGACAAGGCGGAGGACGAAACACAGTTGGAAACTAATGCAGTATTAGCCAAAGTTTGAACAGCTGTTTCATCGTTTGAACCTTGTTTAATGAGCATATAAACGCTTCTATTTATTGACATTACATTTAAATAAATTTTAGAACGAAATCTTAAAATGCGACGCATGGTAATCTATGAAAATGCAGTTGCCAACTAATGTCGCACTGAACCGAAATTGGATTAACTGACTTTACGCCTGATCTTTATATAGTCTACCACCACAGCATAGTGATCTAGATCTGATAAGCGCTTGCTGGGGCAGCCCCGCTCATGAAAGTCCCTCTAAGCCACCTAGGTCCCTGTCGCTACCTGCACATAGAGTTCTGGAGAGTATTCGGCTCAGATTTCTAGAATGCGTCGAGCGCGTGTCCACCAAGGTTGAGCATCAGAGGTATTACACTTACTAGAAAACCCGAACAAGCGCTACCAAATCTAGACAACCGTACCATCGTAGTAGTTAACATTAAAGTGATGTAACTTAACTCTTGATTGTGTTATAAGTATAAACATTGCAAGAACATATTACAATTTAGTTAACAAGAAATGTCCACCGATATCTCGTGTATGCTAAAAATGCAATCGTGTGATTGTATAATGGCTTTGAATTACAAGAGCCAACACTATTTTGTGAAATGTTTGCAATACAATTTGACAACTTTTAAAACTTATACGCATATGCCTCCAAAAAGGCAAGCACTTACACTTAAAAACGTACAGAAAAAAACACTACAGTATTGTAACAATTCATATTAGAAATTAAACAACTTAGCTGGTTTCCTTCATTTCTGCTTCATGTAAGTAATATGCCAGAATTGCTGCTACAATGTAAATGAATAAATTATAAAGGTTGACTAATCCTTAACTGATGGACTACCCTCAATCTATTGCGACACACCTACACTATTTTATTTCTAAATTGAAAGGAAAATTGATTGATTCGCACATTGGTTAAAATCGCTCACTATTGGGTTATTGTGGTGATAATTGCTAAACAGAGTGTTTCATTCGTCATAACAGTAAGATAGTACTCCTTTTTGTGATTTCCCACCAGCGGCAATTCTCATTACGTATTCCTTTCAATCCGGAAAACGAATTCGGACCTCCTCGGCCATTTTCTATCGCAACTACCCTCGGGAGTATATGGACGGTTTACAATGTGAGAAAAGTTTAAACTTTAACTACGCTGCAAATACATCCCATAGTAATTTCAATTCAGCAGTTAACCTTTATGACTCTTTGGAGTCTCAATAATGTTTGCAAAAATCAATTCACTGACAATCAATTAGATTTACAAATACACATTCAAACACTTAAACATTTAATTAATATTTTTTTTCAGAAATTTACGAACTACTTCTGATGAACCGTCATACATCCGCGGTAGTTTTCGATAGAAAATGGCCGAGGAGTTCCGAATGTCGAATCGTTTCTCCTTTGAAGTAAGTCGAGGCCTCGATTATAAACAGTTTTATGTCTGATTTCAGACTCACGTGGCCAAACTGATAAAGTTCATTTCATTGCAACTCTCTTTCTAGTTGAATATTGATGATAAAAGTTGCTATTTTTGTAACCATTTTACATGATGTCAAAAAAACCAGTGAGAAATAGCAAAATGCACTGCACATTAACCTGTCAAATCGTGGTCATTTCACGTCGACTCAAATTCCACCCACGTGTAACTTTTGTTCTGAATTGAGTTTCTATTCGACGTAGGTATTGTTATTGTATGAACAATATATTTTTACAAATGTTTTTCATTTGTAGACATGTGGTATATACGTTTTTGCTTTTAGGGAGGTGTGTGGGGGACAGAGGTACACAACTAAAAATTGGTACGAATTTGTCACACACGTGTGAGGATGTTACCCTAACCAAACCATGGTTTGGCCTTATGTATATTTATTTGAATTATTTTTAATCTTCACATTGTTATCTTCACACTGCTTTAGTTGTTAATATTTTGTTGATTTCCAATTTGTGCTCAACGTTTTGGGTTTGGGGAAACGGTTATATTTTCAAACGTCATAATCAGAAAAGATATAGAAAAAAATACTACTCAAGGCGTCATATCAAATGTATGTATACCAGTATGTCATTGTACATGTATAGGTTATAATAGACTGGGTGCCGAGGATGGTCATTGTAATAAACATGCTTAAATATTGGGACCTAAGAAGGGCTATCGTGAGAGAGCTGATTAAGTATAATAAACACAGTTATTTCCCTTGCTAGGTTTTCAGGGAAAGAAAGGCCATACACTTGTACCTCATGAGTGATAGGGTAACTCTAGTTATGAGAACAAGAGGTGCAAGCATGTGATAAAAGTCGTATTTAAACAAGTCATTGATAGAACATTGGTCACTAAATATGTTCGATAAATTTAATTGGTTAATTAAATTATATAAACTAGGTTTTTAAAAACTGATATTGAAATGCGAATATCACATCACAAACATGCATCGATCAGACAGTTGACAGGAAATGTGATCAGTTGTGACGGTTTGGGTGAAATAATGAGGTTCTCAACACCTTTGACGAATAGGTCCGAAAATGGTGTGTCATTTATTATACTGATAAAGAGTTAACCTTTTAAAAGTGTAGTATATAAGCCCTTCAAACTCACGTTTTTGTTAATGGCATAACGTAGTGGATACATCGTTCACGTTTGCGTGGACGTTTAACAAACATTGTATCTATAAGGCATATCTTGTGTAGCTTCTGCGTATCAACATAGTATATATGAATCCATTTATAGCTGCACTCTCACAGATTGAACGTTTTGACAACTTTTTTTTATTTTTTGTCTTGGAACGAACCAATTTTTGCAAAAATCCATGGGAACCAGTTATATAAGACTCCTGACAAAAAAAAGATAGCATATTTTCATATTTTAGTTTAAAAAATGTATGTTTTATGCATTTTTCTGAAACCGTTAATCGGTTTAAGCCATAACACATTTATTTTCGTACGGCAATATGAAAATTTGCTCTTTCTAAGACAAAAAATAAAAAAGTTGTAGAAACGGTATATCTGTGAGAGTGCAGCTTTTAAATATAAAAAAAAATAAGTGTGATGTTTGGTACTCGAAAAAATTTCCAGTCTCCTTCGTCCCTCCCCCATCCCGCTCCCCCAGCAAACCTGTTGTGCTGACCGTTCAAAGGCGGTATCCCAAACACGTATTCAACACATTTTTTATGTATTCATTATCTCTAAACATGGTAAGCATTGTTTTTGCGGCTACAATGTTTGTTCCTGCAGTTTCCATTGTACTATTATACGATATATTCCCGCACTGCAATCATAAATTAAACAGGGGTATTTAATTTATTCTTGTCCCATTCTTTCTAAAGCCGTCACATTGCAGCCGATGTTTTTGCTGGTTGCGTATGAATCAGAGTTATCCGTCTGACAAATATTGAATGTGACGGGTAATTTCAGATTACCGCATTAGCTCTCTCTCGGTGCCAGCAGAGGCCTGCGAGGATTAATTATGTAATTTCCCAACCCAACCTAAGGTGTTGACGCCAATGATAATTGTGTCACTACTGGTACACTACTAGTATTCGGTTAAGAAACTGATGATATTGTATTTTAACTGAAATATGTCTGCAGCCTGCATGTCAAACAACGGGTATTTGTCAAATGCCCGGATCTTTCATTTTGTAAACAGTATTTGATTCTATTGTTATTGTCGGAATGAATCTCGAATCGTTTATTAAGAAAAATCAGATTGAATGAAAAGTCTATTTACATACTTTTTTTATTTAAACCTCCTCTCTCACACCATCTTTCACAAGGTATTATATCGGTCGTAGGTCTGCCTGACAGATTTATCTCCCTTGTCAGCTCTCATCATGTTTCGGTACAGGAGACTTGTACGGGGAGATAACTCCTTATCTCCTTTGATAAATAGCGATAGAACTACTCATTGTGGGTTCATTTCTTCTTACATATCTTGTATATACTTTCACAACATAATATTCTTATATCTGGTTTAACAAGACTCAGTGCAAAAGCTCATATGAACACAAACTTCACTTATAATTTATGAAACACAAACTCATGACGAAACATAGATTTAATTGCATTGTGAAGACACTTAGTTAAATATCTTGCATTATTATTGATATATGTTACAGAAGGTTTTAGTCTCTTTTCTTTATGTCATCAATTGAATATTGTAGAAAAGTAAGTTTTAAAAGCTAAAACATAACATGACGCCGCTGTAATCATGGACAGTGAAAAATACTGCATGTACTCATACTCTCAAATACATTAAACCATAAACAATCAAAATTATAAAGCCATTGTTGTGTTCCAAACTCAATTATTCCTGCATTTGAACCCATAGTTTACGTGTATTAAAATTTCATCTTCCCAATTTTAATGTTCACAAGATAAATAACTGCGACAAATTGTCTCTTGCTGTAGCTGTTCGTTGATATCAGATCAACATCAATGGAACTCCAGAAACACAATAAAAATAACGTTTCCTCAATACAAGATAAAGAAACAATAAATCAGCGTATATCAAGATTTCTGATAGGGATAAAACATGTAAGGAACGACAGTTTCAAGACATATAACATGAACATTATCGAAGCCATGCATGGACAAGATGTTTTCGTTGTTTTGTGGTTGTAAAGGGTGAACATTAAGGGATTAAGGGCAATACTTATTGTGTAGTGATATAATTGTGGCCTTATAGCTGTATCCATGACAAAGAAAAGAGGACGGCCACTTGCATTTCTTTCAATGTCCACTTATCTTGATAATACTGAATAATTTACCATATCACACCATATTCAACAGAATCTCATAAAGCACAATGATTATCTCTTTATTAATACAAATATAATTTCAATCAAATTATTTAAGGTTAAACAAAACTTCATGCTATATATGAACGCACTTTTGAATGACGTTTATTATTTTGATCCTTTTAGTTTGGTTCAAAGGTGTCCGTTTCTTTACCGATAATCCACTACAGACATTGACCATGTCTTCACTAACCTCTTACCTGTAGCGAGCATTTCTAACATTTTTTATGTCCATCATTTCTGCATTCGCTAATTGGATATCATCAATTAATTAATAAGCAATAAACGTCAAATAACTCACCTCGTCTATGGGTGCTCGTATCTAAACGAGCGGATGGAGAGATCTCCAGAAGCCAAATGGGCAGGTCGGTCTGCGCTTGACCGATTCGTCAACCTCTGAATAAATGCATTTTCAATATAGCATTTATTGCTCGATGAATTGAATTTACCCCCGCGCACTCTTTATACAAAACTTTATTTACAGTATGTAATAAAACATTTTATACATTGGATTGATATTTTAATATCAGATCGCTGTCTTTGAATCGCTGCATCGTACCTTGATTTATTTGATTTATTCGTTAGTCGGTGATGTCGGTTCTTCAAAGATTGCTGTTCAGTTTATATGTTGTTTTCATACTTTACTTTTCATTGTTTTCAAGTTGATGCCACCTCGGGTATTGTTTAAATAATAATTTTGAAATTATTGATAAATGTTGGGACAAATGTGAGGGTATTCGCATATAAAATGGTGTAAACCCCCAGTAGTCTGGTGTTTCAGTGAATTCGTGCTTCACTGACCAATCCAAGGCGCTAATCCCATGAGACGAAAATAAGAATTGTTAATTTCCACTAACCCTACTGATCCTATTTTTCCCCTCCCGACCCTACACTTTTTGCTAGGGTGGATTTTTGTTCGTAATTTTCAAAAAAAGTTCATGTATCAGTAAATATGTTAAAATATTACAATTTTGTATTTAAAACTTTCTTCAATATAGATAGACCCTGATAAATGGTCGATTTGGTACATTACCCCGGTTCTCAAAACAATATTAGAAAAATAACCCACCGACCTCATTTTTGGAGATGTTAGTGGCAACACAGAACTTCGTTTTGGAATAATTTATAGATAAGGCTGTTTTGAAGCGTGATTTGTATGTATATGGTGTTTGTACGTCCGTGCCTCTCGTTCCGTGTCGTTTTTGATTCGCTTACATTTTGCCTCAAAAAAGTGGTTATATTTGGATGTTTGGCTACTGGTCGCTGTAGTTTTCTTTGTATACTTGAACCTTTAGTAACTTAATAATACCATCTAGTTTAGATTTGACATATATTGTATTCTTAGAGTGGTAACCAATACAGAGATACATTCAGTTAACCACCTTTTTGCAGGCCTTTCGTTACGACAATACTAAGTGTCGACAATTATTTAAACATGATTATGCAATCAGCAGTCGACAGAAACTCGTGTATTTTAAATGGCCTAGCGTTGTTTAAGGGTAGCAATATATCATTAATCTCAACTGTGTTTCTTACCACTTATTATTCTTTTAAAATGATGTCACCGAGTACCAGTACCTTTACAATCTTTATTTACATCTGGTTTTAATTGTTTTCTGTGAGAGTTTTTGTCCAAAATGTGCATATTTCGTTGTTCACACATTTATAATTGCTTCTGCAAAAATTCTGGAAAAAACTTCCTATGGTATATGCCAGAATTCAGGAGTTTATGATATATTATTTCAGTCTCCCTAATTGCACGACAAAACGGCGATTCTCACTCCACCGTGTCAACAAAGCTATCAGCTAGAACATTAAGGTATTTTTATATTTGCCTTATTACCCACGTGTGAAATTCTTAGCATTTGGGAAAAGCATTCCCATCAATAATTGACTGTGTTCCTTGCCTCATTTGAAGAAGTTTGGACGAGAAAAATGCTGGGAGAGCCCGGTTTAATTGCTTGAATTATGAATAACGTAGCAGTTTGTCTTTGAATCTTATCTTGGAATGATCTTATCAGTAAAACTATTTTACCACGGTGACCATAAAGCTTTCGGTTCAGTTTCGAACAATTTCGCTTTCTTTTCTTCAAGTCTTTGTAAAATGGAATCGACTTTTGATCATTCTAGCAAAGTTAGGTACTGATATTTATTAATAACGATATTAGATATTAAACATGTTTATGTTATCTTATGGCAAAGCAAAACTGTTGGTCTCAGACTAAGGACATTAGTGAATACGGATCTCAGTGGTATCTTCAATGATTTTAAATCTGTATTTAAGTCATAAATGGCAACAAGATGAATCGTTAATTTTTTCTTAACTTTGTATTCATTTCGAAGACTGTATAAAGTTTCAATTCAAGTTTGTAGCAAAATAACGAAAAGGCGATAGATACTTTTAATTTACTCCTATAATCTTTACTGAAATAGGTCCAGGGCTCTTCCGTGTTATGTTCCACTGTAGGCTTTACAAACTTGAGGTCGTCAAATGATTAACTGGACACTAGAAGTTCATTGGTCACCGATTTCCGTATTTTGCATCTTCAACTAATTTATGACGGCGTTTTAATAGAACTGAAAACAGCATTTATTTAGAAGCATTTTTCATGTAAAGCAAATGAAACAGTTTTATGCGCTTAGATTTAACAAATAATGACTATTCACTTGTTTTCCCCATAAATGGTCATGGTTGTAAGTCTTACATTTCATTTCAAACGGAAGTGAAACTCATCTCCTAACTCCTGTGAGTTACACGCCTGATACACTCGCTGATTCCTGTCAATCATATTTCACCCCTTTCTACGCATTTTAATTCAAAATATGGCCCACACACCCTCATCTGCGTAAACGTCTGCACCAGAAACTTGTAAAAATGTATGAATATTGTTCTAGATAGTGATACACAAGTATAAGATAATATTTTATCCTTAATTTCTTAACCACAACTGTATGAAATTACCGATGTTTACTATTAACAGCATTATGGTACATAAATACCTCACTAAATCCGTAATTGTTTAATATCATTTTTACTTATGATACACAATTAACCTCGTCGTCAATTTAGTCTTTAAGCACATTCTGGTTCACAGTATTAATGACGCAATTATCAGATTTTACTACTCTTAAAGCTGCACTCTCACAGATTGAACATTTTGACAACATTTTTATTTTTTGTCTTGGAACGAGCCAATTTTTGCGAAAATCCATGAAAACCAGTTATATAAGACTGCTGACAAAAATTAGATCGCAGATTTTTATATTTAAGTTCAAAAATTGATGTTTAATGCATTTTTCTTAAACCGTTAGTAACAGTTTAAGCCATAAAACATTAATTTTCGAACGGAAATATGAAAATCTGTGACCTGATCTTTTGTCAGCAATCTTTCATCATTGGTCTGCAGATATTTACGCAAAAAAATGCTCTTTCCAAGACAAAATATAAAAAAGTTGTAAAAATGGTACCTATGTGAGAGTGCAGCTTTTAACCGGTATAAATCGCGAGCATCTATTAACATTCATTTCTTTCCACACTTTTATTGCACAAAACAATACAATGCTCATAGCAAAATAATATAACAACTCTTCATAAACTTAAAGCTAGTTTTGATAAAAGAGACAGTTTTAAATACCACACATTCAGGCTACAATTAATTCTGTACCAAAGAATGCTTATATTTGCCTTCCGGCCCCCTCTTGCATTTTGAACAGTCGACGAAGATTCATAAATTGTCTGCTATTTGGTTTCATTGACATATATATTTTAGTAGTACATTTCATTTTCCTCTGGATAATGATAATGACATTGATATATTATAGATTCTCTTGCACATGATGAGATCGGTTTAATGATACATGTGTCCACCTCTCACCAAAGTGGTTGTAAGTTCGATCTCAACCAGGGCACGTTCTCATGAGAGTGGTTTAGTGATACATGTGTCCACCTCTCACCAAAGTGGTTGTAGGTTCGATCTCAACTAGGGCACGTTCTCATGAGAGTGGTTTAATGATACATGTGTCAACCTCTCACCAAAGTGGTTGTAGGTTCGATCTTAACCAGGGCACGTTCTCATGAGAGTGGTTTAATGATACATGTGTCAACCTCTCACCAAAGTGGTTGTAGGTTCGATCTCAACCAGGGCACGTTCTCATGAGAGTGGTTTAGTGATACATGTGTCAACCTCTCACCAAAGTGGTTGTAGGTTCGATCTTAACCAGGGCACGTTCTCATGAGAGTGGTTTAATGATACATGTGTCCACCTCTCACCAAAGTGGTTATAGGTTCGATCTCAACCAGGGCACGTTCTCATGAGAGTGGTTTAATGATACATGTGTCCACCTCTCACCAAAGTGGTTGTAGGTTCGATCTCAACCAGGACACGTTCTCATGAGAGTGGTTTAATGATACATGTGTCAACCTCTCATCAAAGTGGTTGAAGGTTCGATCTCAACCATGGCACGCTCTCATGAAAGTGGTTTAATGATACATGTGTCCACCTCTCACCAAAGTGGTTGTAAGTTCGATCTCAACCAGGGCACGTTCTCATGAGAGTGGTTTAGTGATACATGTGTCAACCTCACATCAAAGTGGTTGTAGGTTCGTTCTCAACCAGGGCACGTTCTTATGAGAGTGGTTTAGTGATACATGTGTCCACCTCTCACCAAAGTGGTTGTAGGTTCGATCTCAACTAGGGCACGTTCTCATGAGAGTGGTTTAGTGATACATGTGTCAACCTCTCACCAAAGTGGTTATAGGTTCGATCTCAACCAGGGCACGTTCTCATGAGAGTGGTTTAATGATACATGTGTCCACCTCTCACCAAAGTGGTTATAGGTTCGATCTCAACCAGGGCACGTTCTCATGAGAGTGGTTTAGTGATACATGTGTCCACCTCTCACCAAAGTGGTTGTAGGTTCGATCTCAACCAGGGCACGTTCTCATGAGAGTGGTTTAGTGATACATGTGTCAACCTCTCACCAAAGTGGTTATAGGTTCGATCTCAACCAGGGCACGTTCTCATGAGAGTGGTTTAATGATACATGTGTCAACCTCTCACCAAAGTGGTTATAGGTTCGATCTCAACCAGGGCACGTTCTCATGAGAGTGGTTTAGTGATACATGTGTCAACCTCTCACCAAAGTGGTTGTAGGTTCGATCTCAACCAGGGCACGTTCTCATGAGAGTGGTTTAGTGATACATGTGTCAACCTCTCACCAAAGTGGTTATAGGTTCGATCTCAACCAGGGCACGTTCTCATGAGAGTGGTTTAATGATACATGTGTCAACCTCTCACCAAAGTGGTTGTAGGTTCGATCTCAACTAGGGCACGTTCTCATGAGAGTGGTTTAATGATACATGTGTCAACCTCTCACCAAAGTGGTTGTAGGTTCGATCTTAACCAGGGCACGTTCTCATGAGAGTAGTTTAATGATACATGTGTCAACCTCTCACCAAAGTGGTTGTAGGTTCGATCTCAACTAGGGCACGTTCTCATGAGAGTGGTTTAGTGATACATGTGTCAACCTCTCACCAAAGTGGTTGTAGGTTCGATCTTAACCAGGGCACGTTCTCATGAGAGTGGTTTAATGATACATGTGTCAACCTCTCACCAAAGTGGTTGTAGGTTCGATCTCAACCAGGGCACGTTCTCATGAGAGTGGTTTAGTGATACATGTGTCCACCTCTCACCAAAGTGGTTGTAGGTTCGATCTCAACTAGGGCACGTTCTCATGAGAGTAGTTTAATGATACATGTGTCAACCTCTCACCAAAGTGGTTATAGGTTCGATCTCAACCAGGGCACGTTCTCATGAGAGTGGTTTAATGATACATGTGTCAACCTCTCACCAAAGTGGTTATAGGTTCGATCTCAACCAGGGCACGTTCTCGTGAGAGTGGTTTAGTGATACATGTGTCAACCTCTCACCAAAGTGGTTGTAGGTTCGATCTCAACCAGGGCACGTTCTCATGAGAGTGGTTTAGTGATACATGTGTCAACCTCTCACCAAAGTGGTTATAGGTTCGATCTCAACTAGGGCACGTTCTCATGAGAGTGGTTTAGTGATACATGTGTCAACCTCTCACCAAAGTGGTTGTAGGTTCGATCTCGACCAGGGCACGTTCTCATGAGAGTGGTTTAGTGATACATGTGTCCACCTCTCACCAAAGTGGTTATAGGTTCGATCTCAACTAGGGCACGTTCTCATGAGAGTGGTTTAATGATACATGTGTCAACCTCTCACCAAAGTGGTTGTAGGTTCGATCTTAACCAGGGCACGTTCTCATGAGAGTGGTTTAGTGATACATGTGTCAACCTCTCATCAAAGTGGTTGTAGGTTCGATCTCAACCAGGGCACGTTCTCATGAGAGTGGTTTAGTGATACATGTGTCCACCTCTCACCAAACGTTGGTTGTAGGTTCGATCTTTACCAGGGCACGTTCGTGTTGTCTATTACCCATGGAGCTTACTCGAGCGCGATCATATACGCACTAAACTATCTCACAGATTGAGCCGACACTTAGTTACATGTTGTCTTTCTATAAGAGAAAATGGAAGGTAATCAAGCTCGTTATCAGACAATTGCTGCTTTATTACTTTCAATTCGAGATACTTATTTGTGTTATAAGATGTACCATTCCTTTGCTAACATATACTTCTCCGTTTCTTTGAATTGTTAAATCCTTTTAATCAGTAGATCTTTTATGCTTACGGCTAAAGATAAGATTCGAAATTGGTTTCCCGCTGGCAGAAGTGGTGAAGCTGGTATGACTGCCTCTCGAATCAAAGGGTCTATGTTTTTGACTAGCCTTCTTCAAAACTAAGA
Source organism: Mya arenaria (assembly GCF_026914265.1). NCBI lineage: Eukaryota > Metazoa > Mollusca > Bivalvia > Myida > Myidae > Mya > Mya arenaria. Next base: position 73,262,562 of record NC_069127.1, read on the forward strand.
CTGCTCTGAAAGTTAAACAGCATGTCTGATTTATTAATTGCTTGTTATCAATCTGTTGTATTCTGGGTATTCCTGTGATTGGGACAAAAGAAGAAAATATTCATAGTTTAGTTTTGACAAATGCTGCTGCATGTACTTTCAACGCTGTTACTTGTATACTAGGGTATCCATTTATTTCCTGTTACCTTATTACTGCGAAAAATATCGTCATTAAGGTTTTCTTTTAATAACAATGTATACTATTATATAATGATATATATAAAGTCGTTTATCAAAAAAAATGGTATGTCTGTTTGGCAGTAAAAATTATTGAAATTTTAGTGGAATTTTGTAGCCTGGCCCAGCAGTCAAAATCTTGGGAATCCAGTAAACTGACTGCACTTTGAGAGTCTGTACCGGGTATTCAAGGTTCTACTGTGGGCGTTACGTAAGCGTCGCTGTTACTATTTCCCATGGAATTTTGGGTGTCAAACCTTTAAGAGTAGTTATTCAGAGAAAGAGATGACATCACCGACCTTGTACTGCATATTAAGAATATAGCACTAAGAATATAACACTTAGAACACTAATGTCTATGAAACAATTCAAAGCCTACGTGCCATAGCCACCGTCATACAGAACGTGTCTTTCATCACCAGTCCGTTCCCCGTCTTCGGGCTTCCGTTTGTTTTTGGATGACGCAGAACGTCTTACAACTCCTTAGACCATTGCTCATTCTCTTTGACCCATATGTGCCGTATCAAACCTACAAGTGAGAAATAAACGTTTCTCAACACTGATTTCTTATCATTGTCGACGAGTTTATAAGATCTTAGAGACTTCAAATCCTTTCCACATGGGTACATATAAATCAGCTGATTAAAAACGAAAGTAGGGAATATATCTATCATCTTTGACGCCTTGTAAAGATTGATGTTTCATTTTATATCAAACTTCTTGTTCCGCTGGCTAAGGAATCTGGATTATTGTGTCTAGAAAGGATTTCTCTATAATTGATATCGTATTTGCATAGGTAGTTTTTACACACAAAAATGGCACGTTTTTCAAATGTCTAAGATGTTTACGAGTCCTTTACATGAATACTTCTGCAGATTATGATTGTGTGTTATGAGTTCGCATGAAACAATGCATTAGGCCATACCAAATTGCATTGATGTTTGCGTCATACCTTTACCTATCTAGCTATCGTGAAAAAAACGAACAACAGAAAAAAATAAAGAATACTAAATGAGTGACATCCTATGTAGAATATAAACACCAGAGCCTCCTAAGTCCATTCTGGACCATTCCAAAATGTTAGATAGATTTCCATTGCAAAAAAAGAAGAAAAAAAAAATGTTTGTAAGTGGGTTGATCATGGGAATCACACAGAACGCATTATTTTCTGATATCAAATGCCAAGAATACTAGAACAAAGTATAAAGCATATTGTTTACAGTTGTGTGCTCTACTCGAAATAACAAGTAAAAAGAAATTATAAATCCTCGAAAAGATCGTTAACCATATAAAATGTATACATATGAAATGTGTTGGGGTTTTTCGATCGGAAAGCCGAAAACCTATCCGTCCGCGGACGCTTAACATAGAAACGATTTGGGACGACTTTATGATATCCTAACCTAGCTCTACATCTAGCGTAATTGCATGATATTAATTTACATTTGTCCAATACACTGGCATCGGATTTTCAAACTCAATCATCTTTATTAAAAATTAAAAAAAAAAACTTATAATTCCAAACTTAATATTTTTTTTCAGTATATGATTTTTGTACTGTATACAGTACAAAATACACATTTAAAAAAACAAAATTCAATATTTTTCACACTTTTGGTATTGTAATTTTTAGTGTAGAATTATAAGATTTGTTTTTGAATGATTGAATTTCCAGTGCCAGTGGCCCAATAGTCTTACACAATAATTATAATAATAAATATATACCATAACCATCCAAATTGAAAAGGTCTTTTGTTTTCATATTTTAAGTGTTAATTGACAGAGTAAATAAGTATGATATTTATGACTCCAAAAAACAAACAAATGAAAGACAAGAAATGAATTTACCAATGTTTAATTTTCATAAATAACAATATACATATACAGTGTAAATTTGAACAAAGAAATAGTTTACAAAAAAAGAAGAATAAAACACTTATAAAATATATTACTACACGAACAATTTTTATTAACGTCAACATAAATTACAAATATCAAATATACGACAATTTTGATGTAAAAGAATCCGTTTGTTTAGCATAAGTAAAAAAGCAATTCATTGGCAAAGTTTGATACAACTTATTGATTTAATGTTTAAAGTAAATTTAAAACATAGACTATTTTATAAAATGCAATTTTACATGGACGTTGAATAATTGAGAAAGAAACAGACGACTCATTTTATATTGAGATCATACGTTGACAAAACTTCTACGGAAAATCGCTTCTATCTTCAAAGAAGAACAAAAAAGTTAGATTTTGTAGACGAATATACTAGTTTTCAAAAACGACTCTTCTAGTCCAGCAAAAAGTGGATAGGTAACAGTTCATCCATGCACTCTTTGGTACATTACAGGGACGACTATGAGCTTATAGCGTCTAGTATGACACAATTTGCTGCAGTGTTTCAGACACAAGGCGGTCTTGTCTTATAAAGTCGAGCCAGTAAGTGGCAATATCCTTGTTAGCCCCTCCGTTCCCACGCTACTGAGATGCTATGGAGAGCTGACTCTAAGATAATTGCAATTAAAGCTTGAGATTTCTCTCATTTACAGTTATTATAAAACCGAATACTTCTGATTCCTGTGAGAAAAAAGATTTTGATACCATTTCCCGCACATTTTTCATGAACACATTGTAAGTATGGCTTTTGATTCATGAGTTTCGAACACTAGTATTCTGTTCAGTCTGGATGAAAAAGAACACCTTCGATACACAGTCCCAGCATCATGCATCGCAAGTTTGAAGACGGTAGTTGTACGTGTTGATGTCACAAAATATCATGGTTTGTTTTATTTCAAAACGCGTACCACCGCGTAATGCCGCAGACACACGACATTCCAACGAGCATGGGGTACCATCACAATTATACACGAGGAAAGGGATATCACTTCATATTTCAATTTGGCACATCGAAGTGTCAGAAAAAGGACATCGCCACAAGTTTCCGTAATTGAAGTACATAGCCTAACAGTACAATACAGAAAATGGACATAATCTGTCTTTTGGAAGTACGACATTTGCATAGCACTTTTAATGTCGGCCTAGACTCGTATTACAGAGGTCTGTCTGCTGGGGCCATGGAGGTCATCATTGGTGAACCAGTGGTGGGGCTTATACTCTCAACAATGAGAGACAGGCAGTCAAGACTCGACACATTCCCGTTGTGTTGCTGCTGCTGTTGTTGTTGCTGCTGATGTTGCTGCTGGTGGTGATGACTATGGTCCATGAAACCTGAAACAGAGATGTGACTTTGATAATAAATTTAAAAAAATGAACATAACCGAGTATGTTTGACTATATCAGAGAGAAAACGAGTGTTGATGAATATATGTTTCTATTCACATATTAATGCATGCATCTATCTAATTATTTATTTTTTATTTATTTATTTATTATTTATTTATTTATTTATTTATTTGTTTGTTCGTTCGTTCGTTCGTTCGTTCGTTCGTTCGTACGTTCGTTCGTTCGTTCGTTCGTTCGTTCGTTCGTTCGTTCGTTCGTTCGTTCGCTCGCTCGCTCGTTCGTTCGTTCGTTCGTTCGTTCGTTCATTCATTCATTTATAAATTTATTTATTTATTCATCTCGTTCGTTCGTTCGTTTGATTGTTCATTTATGCAATCGTTTGTTCTATCATTCATTTTATTAATTGTTTATTTAGTAACCCAAGCAAGATATAGAATTCTTTGACTTGATGTTGCTGATTTTTTTATTATTTTTTTTTTCCTAAAACGATTTATAAACGATTTATGGCAAATCAACTATAAATAACCACGTCATGTATGAATTCTTGCGTATACGCACAGTAAATATACACTCTCGAAATAATGCTCGCCATTACATTTTAACGTGGCCACGTGGTTTTGTGACATGTTTGTGAGAGGAGAAATTGCACGTTACGTATTTCCAGATGGCGTCGAATTCAGCACGCCCATCAAACGGTATTACAAGAGTATAAAATTTCACGCCAATTTCACACAATCAATTAAGGGTCAAGTAACCCTAGACTCGTGCTGTGCCGCACGTGGCTTACGTAACTAATTATGATAAGCCAATGGCTGGGCAAAAGCCTACCGGGCTTATCAGTTATTATCATTGTCATCTTCTTAATAATAGGAACTTTGTTGTAGCGAAAGGTGAGATTATCGCATTTTGGTGCAAAGGACGAGACAGTTACGCGGCGTGTTTGATCGTGTATCACCTGGTGGGAACAAAGGTTGATCTACTGTTATAGATTCCATCAGACGTTAATTAACCCTTGTCTCACGGCGAAGTTGCATCCATTGTCGCATTTATTGCATTCTCATCTATGATCTACTAGATCTTATTCCATTATGTTGTATTATAATTTATTACTAGATAATTTTGTTACTACCAAATTTCTTTGCTTTACCATCGTTATCAAGTCATTTGTATGTTTTGTTAGTATAACATATAACATACGACAAAAGCTGTATGTTTTATTGCTGTAGAAAAACGTGTATACAAAATAATTGTGTCACACTTAACTGACTCAGAGCCTTGCCTAGTCAGTGACAAACACATGTGTTACGTCCTATTAATTCCAGAATATCATAATATCGTGCATAAAAATACTAGCTTTTATTATTTCTTGCGAATTAATTAAGACTGTGAGCACTTGCAGAGAGCCCTGACGCATTAACCACCGCGGAAAGGGTGCGCTTGACTGTAGATTCGGAGACGAGTATGTCATTATCCACTCCAGGCTTCTAGTGCCTCTAAGTGCTGCTACTGCATTGATGTCGTTTTCAGTGTCAGATTGGTCTCTTTTCATGCTTCTTTCGTATTCAAGTGTAGGCATTATGTTAGTGTATGCTTGCAATATTGTCACTGAATGCCAGTGTAAAGATACGAATGCTATCGTTTGATTCTGGTTTTGTATTTTTTGTATCTTTTATGTCTCTAAACAATGTAACATGATTGTTGCAATATTAATGCACTTGGCGGTCCTCCTAAGCATCGTCAATGGAAGATTGTGTAAGTTATAACACGAACACACCCAACGATCAGATATCATAACTTATAACACAAGCTCCCCAATAATAATATTATATAAGCTTTATAACGAGCTACGCCAACGGTTAGATTATATAGGTTAAAACACGTTCTACGCCAACGGTTGGATTGTATAAGTTATAATACGAGCTACGCCAACGGATAAATTGTATAAGTAACAATACGACCAACGCCAATGAAGCTGTGTGAAGTTAGCTAAACATACGACATTGGACATTGGACATTCAAAATCGAATGTTGTGCTGGCACGACATTGGACATTGGACATTCAAAATCGAATGTTGTGCTGGCACGACATTGGACATTGGACATTCAAAAGTGAAAGTCGTGCTAGCACGACATTGGACATTGGACATTCAAACTCGAATGTTGTGCTAGCACGACATTGGACATTGGACATTCAAAATCGAATGTTGTGCTGGCACGACATTGGACATTGGACATTCAAAAGTGAAAGTCGTGCTAGCACGACATTGGACATTGGACATTCAAAATCGAATGTTGTGCTGGCACGACATTGGACATTGGACATTCAAAAGTGAAAGTCGTGCTAGCACGACATTGGACATTGGACATTCAAAATCGAATGTTGTGCTGGCACGACATTGGACATTGGACATTCAAAAGTGAAAGTCGTGCTAGCACGACATTGGACATTGGACATTCAAAATCGAATGTTGTGCTGGCACGACATTGGACATTGGACATTCAAAAACGATTGTCGTGCCGGCACGACATTGGACATTGGACATTCAAAATCGAATGTTGTGCTGGCACGACATTGGACATTGGACATTCAAAAGTGAAAGTCGTGCTAGCACGACATTGGACATTGGACATTCAAAATCGAATGTTGTGCTGGCACGACATTGGACATTGGACATTCAAAAGTGAAAGTCGTGCTAGCACGAAATTGGACATTCAAAATCGAATGTTGTGCTGGCACGACATTGGACATTGGACATTCAAAAGTGAAAGTCGTGCTAGCACGACATTGGACATTGGACATTCAAAATCGAATGTTGTATGCCATCAAAATTAATTTAAAGTCGGTAAAAAAACAACATTCATTCATAAAACATGTCATACATTGATTTGAATGTGCTAACTGCTAGCACGACTTTCACTTTTGAATGTCCAATGTCCAATGTCGTGCCAGCACAACATTCGATTTTGAATGTCCAATGTCCAATGTCGTGCTAGCATGACTTTCACTTTTGAATGTCCAATGTCCAATGTCGTGCCAGCACAACATTCGATTTTGAATGTCCAATGTCCAATGTCGTGCTAGCACGACTTTCACTTTTGAATGTCCAATGTCCAATGTCGTGCCAGCACAACATTCGATTTTGAATGTCCAATGTCCAATGTCGTGCTAGCACGACTTTCACTTTTGAATGTCCAATGTCCAATGTCGTGCCAGCACAACATTCGATTTTGAATGTCCAATGTCCAATGTCGTGCTAGCACGACTTTCACTTTTGAATGTCCAATGTCCAATGTCGTGCTAGCACAACATTCGATTTTGAATGTCCAATGTCGTGCTAGCACGACTTTCACTTTTGAATGTCCAATGTCCAATGTCGTGCCAGCACAACATTCGATTTTGAATGTCCAATGTCCAATGTCGTGCTAGCACGACAATCGTTTTTGAATGTCCAATGTCCAATGTCGTGCCAGCACAACATTCGATTTTGAATGTCCAATGTCCAATGTCGTGCTAGCACAACATTCGATATTGAATGTCCAATGTCCAATGTCGTGCTAGCACGACTTTCACTTTTGAATGTCCAATGTCCAATGTCGTGCCAGCACAACATTCGGTTATGAATGTCCAATGTCCAATGTCGTGCCGGCACGACAATCGTTTTTGAATGTCCAATGTCCAATGTCGTGCCAGCACAACATTCGATTTTGAATGTCCAATGTCCAATGTCGTGCTAGCACGACTTTCACTTTTGAATGTCCAATGTCCAATGTCGTGCCAGCACAACATTTGATTTTGAATGTCCAATGACCAATGTCGTGCTAGCACGACTTTCACTTTTGAATGTCCAATGTCCAATGTCGTGCCAGCACAACATTCGATTTTGAATGTCCAATGTCCAATGTCGTGCTAGCACGACTTTCACTTTTGAATGTCCAATGTCCAATGTCGTGCCAGCACAACATTCGATTTTGAATGTCCAATGTCCAATGTCGTGCTAGCACGACTTTCACTTTTGAATGTCCAATGTCCAATGTCGTGCCAGCACAACATTCGATTTTGAATGTCCAATGTCCAATGTCGTGCTAGCACGACTTTCACTTTTGAATGTCCAATGTCCAATGTCGTGCCAGCACAACATTCGGTTATGAATGTCCAATGTCCAATGTCGTGCCGGCACGACAATCGTTTATGAATGTCCAATGTCCAATGTCGTGCCAGCACAACATTCGATTTTGAATGTCCAATGTCCAATGTTGTGCTAGCACGACTTTCACTTTTGAATGTCCAATGTCCAATGTCGTGCCAGCACAACATTCGATTTTGAATGTCCAATGTCCAATGTCGTGCTAGCACGACTTTCACTTTTGAATGTCCAATGTCCAATGTCGTGCCAGCACAACATTCGATTTTGAATGTCCAATGTCCAATGTCGTGCTAGCACGACTTTCACTTTTGAATGTCCAATGTCGTGCCAGCACGACATTCGATTTTGAATGTCCAATGTCCAATGTCGTATGTTTAGCTAACTTCACGCAGCTCGCCAATGATTAGATTGTATAAGTTATAACACGCTCTACGCCAACGGTTGGATTGTATAAGTTATAATACGATCTATGCCAATGGTTGGATTGTATAAGTTATAACACGCTCTACGCCAACGGTTAGATTGCATAAGTTATAACACGCTCTACGCCAACGGTTAGATTATATAGGTTAAAACACGTTCTACGCCAACGGTTGGATTGTATAAGTTATAATACGAGCTACGCCAACGGATAAATTGTATAAGTAACAATACGACCAACGACAATGATTAGATTGTATAAGTTATAATACGAGCTACGCCAACGGTTAGATTGTATAAGTTATAACACAAGCTATGCCAATGGTTGGATTGTATAAGTTATAACACGCTCTACGCCAACGGTTAGATTGCATAAGTTATAACACGCTCTACGCCAACGGTTAGATGGTATAAGTTATTACACGCTCTATGCCAATGGTTAGATTGTATAAGTTATAATACGAGCTACGCCAATGGTTAGATTGTATAAGTTATAATACGAGCTATGCCAATGGTTAGATTGTATAAGTTATAATACGAGCTACGCCAATGGTTAGATTGTATATGTTATAATACGAGCTACGCCAATGGTTTGATTGTATAAGTTATAATACGAGCTATGCCAATGGTTTGATTGTATAAGTTATAATACGAGCTACGATAATGGTTTGATTGTATAAGTTATAATACGAGCTATGCCAATGGTTTGATTGTATAAGTTATAATACGAGCTACGATAATGGTTAGATTGTATAAGTTATAATACGAGCTACGACAATGGTTAGATTGTATAAGTTATAACACGAGCTACGCCAATGGTTTGATTGTATAAGTTATAACAGGAGCTACGACAATGGTTAGATTGTATAAGTTATAACACGAGCTACGACAATGGTTAGATTGTATAAGTTATAATACGAGCTACGACAATGGTTAGATTGTATAAGTTATAATACGAGCTACGACAATGGTTAGATTGTATAAGTTATAATACGAGCTACGCCAATGGTTTGATTGTATAAGTTATAACACGAGCTACGCCAATGGTTTGATTGTATAAATTATAACACGAGCTACGCCAATGATTAGATTTTTAAGTTTTAATAAGAGCTACGCCAATGGTTAGACTGTTTAAGTAATAATACGAGCTACGCCAATGGTTTGATTGTATAAGTTATAACACGAGCTACGCCAATGGTTAGATTGTATAAGTTATAACACGAGCTACGCCAATGGTTTGATTGTATAAATTATAACACGAGCTACGCCAATGGTTAGATTTTTTAAGTTTTAACTCGAGCTACGCCAATGTTAAGATAGTATAGGGTATAACACGAGCTACGCCAATGGTAAGATAGTATAGGGTAAAACACGAGCAACGCAAATCGTTAGATTTTTGAAGTTACAACGCACACTTTTCTGTTGTAATTTTTCTTTTGACCGTTTTTTTTATTTTAATTGCAGTGATGTTTCATTGAATCGGATAATTAATGTTTTGATTTTTTAACGAGCTAGTACCGCTTTGAAAAAAAATAACGGGCCTACTTTCATTTATGTCTAGTTTATTCTCAAATCTTCTTATACCTTAAAATGATCTACACGCAATCGATATGTTTGCAATGTATTGTATGTAAGAGTTTTATGTCATTCCATTTCAAATAGTTAACTTGGAGCCAACGCGCATTTATACACGTGCAGCAAGGTTATGAACCACTAAATCATTTAATCCGTGTGATGTATAGGAAATTAACAAGAAGGTTGGCATGCGGGACGTGTTTGACTTCGTTATTTCCTTTTCTTTCATCGGCTTGAAATCCAATTTGTGCATTCTCTGTTATGCTACTGATTTAAGTTTCCCGGCCGAAATGAATAAATAATTTAAAAACTGCAACACATAAACCAGAAAACTATATTGGTTGGGTTGCAGGATAATATGCAATGTTATCTTTGATGATGAAATAGTGTTCTAAGATGTGCATGTCCCAGCAAAACATACTAAGTAATGGGAAGAAAGTATTGTGTTTATTTTTGTGATATGAAATTCAAACAAAACATTAAAATAACATATTAAAGTGACAGTCTTATTCAAAATCAATACATGAACATGTATAACAAACATCAGTTTTGACTGATAACTCTTTATGGAAAATATTACTGATAACAAGATTGTAACCGTGTATTTAATAGCGGAAAGCGCATTTTTAAATGATTGGTGAATGCTAAAAGATTAACTGTTGTCTACTATAATCTCATAAGGTTGAAAAATGTTGTTTTATGCTCATTTCTTTCAAATTAAACTCGGTATCCTTCATAAGAACCATTGTTTTCGACATTTAAAAATCTTTGTGGATTATTAAAACAAAATTATTAATTGTGGTAAATCTTATTTGGGAGTAAGATCGCATCTTTAACAAAAAGTTGCAACCGAGCTTATGAGTCTTTTAGTCACCAAAGCTGAGAATATTAGGTATATCTAATATATACAAATAACTTCGCATTAAAAAATCAAAACATAGTTTGTACAAATCTTAAAGAAATGTAAGCAAGAGAACGGACGATACTTAAAAGATTAGTGTCGAGGAGAAGCTTATTATTCCTGGTCGTTCTTTTCAAATTCATTTCGAGTAACAATTTTGTATCTTTCTATTGGGGGTCAGAAACTTTTTTTTTGTATCTTATTCAAGTGCATTATCAGTGCATTTTTCTCATATTTCCTTATTTCTAAGCTCCGCTAACGTTTAGTTCCTAAACGCACTAAAATTGTTCAAATTAAAATCTCAGCAGAAAAGAAAAGAACACATATCCAACGTAGCTTATTTCCTTTTAACTAGATGTATAATTCCATTTATCCCAACTGAACCTAGCATATCTGATCGGAAGGGGTATAATTGGCATTATAAATCCTGCGAGCAAAGATTTTTCTGCAATCCCCCCAGTAATTATAGTGTTTTATCAAGGTCCCTGATAAGGATAGAGGAGACTTTCGGTTTACTGCGCAACAATATGATATGAAGGGAAAGATAATTAATATTAGCCGAAATGATAAGTATGGTTTTGAAAATAGTGTTGACATACTGATGCACCGACGATATGATTCTCCTGAGTGCTGCACTGTAATTGACTTTTATGTTTTCAAAGATATAGTTTGGAATTGCCAAAGCGTTGTGGAAATTTAGTAATCATTTTAAAACAGTTTCAGTTTCATTTTAACTCATGGGATGACAGTATTTTTTTGCAAATTTAATATGACGTTCTTACACTGATGGTCCATATACTGTTTAATAGTTGTTAAGTAATTCGTACGTAATATTATTTCTGAAAAAGAGTTTAAATATTTGCTACTATTTATGTTACTGTAAAAAATCTCAACTGGTTATAAAACTTATACAAACGCCAAGCAAACGCTTGAAAAAGAAAAAAAGGTCAAGGACTATCATAGTCTTCTTTCATGATTTATTTATGTGTGGTGTTATGTGTGGAAATAAACTTGTGTTCTATATAAAGCTGTTTTTGTAAAGTGTGTTTTATTATTTACCTGAGTAATGAGAATCATGCAAATAGACTATTTAAATGAAATTTAAACTGAAAACATATAATTACAGGGCAGTAGAAAGTTTTTGTGTGGTTTTCGTCAGGGAATAAATACTCAAGAAAATGCAATGAAAAATATGTAATTAACAAAATACTTAATAAACAAATACCTCTACGCATCGTATGTTCAGTGATGGAAACAATCTATAACAACACGTCTAGAGGGTTAATACGGCGGGGCTTTGTCAGTAACAAAATAATTTTAACCATTATAAAAGTTATTTCGGAGGTCTATATGAAAATTAATCATTTGTCTGGCTGCGCCGGACTTCACCAATTATTTGCGTACTGACCTCAAATTAAACAATAACCCAAACATGCAAACACAATTGCTATCAATATGCAGGGTAGAACACTTTCAAGAGAAGACCGGAAGAAAATACAAGTGGTGTTTTTAAAGTACAACTTTATTTGATTAAAGCATCGTTTGAAGCTTCTTCTTATGTTGAAAAGCCTGCTTTTTGCATTAAAATGTTGGTGGGAAACGCACTTAATATTTCCTAGTCCCAAGAGCATCGACGAATTAAGCCAATTAGAAAAGCAGAACGACACATTAAACTCAATATTAGCTTCCGTAGGACTATGGTGTTCGTTACCGTAGGTTACATCTAGTTACAGATGGCAATGCTTACATTTTGTAAATATTTGAAACAAGTATGAATGAAAAATTAACCCGCAAATAGCTGTTTTTCTGTGTAACAATATACTTGTATAAAAATATATCTCATTCTGAGATACTGACCAGTTATTATTTAGACATTATTTTGCATTATGCATTTTTTTATTTAAATTGTGTTGTTGTTGTTGTTGCTGCTGTTGTTGTTGTTTCTGTTGGTGGTGGTGATGGTGGTGGTGGTGGTGTTAGTGGTCGTTGTGGTAATGGTGGTGGTGGTGGTGTTAGTGGTCGTTGTGGTTATGGTGGTGGTGGTGGTGGTGGTGGTGGTGGTGGTTTTGGTAATGGTGGTGGTGGTGGTGGTGGTGGTGGTGGTGGTGATGGTGGTGGTGTTAGTAGTCGTGATGGTTATGGTGGTGGTGGTGGTGGTGGTGATGGTGGTGGTGTTAGTAGTCGTGATGGTTATGGTGGTGGTGGTGGTGGTGGTGATGGTGGTGGTGTTAGTAGTCGTGATGGTTATGGTGGTGGTTGTGGTGGTGGTGGTGGTGATGGTGGTGGTGGTGTTAGTAATCGCGATGGTTATGGTGGTGGTGGTGGTGGTGGTGGTGGTGGTAATGGTGGTAGTGGTGATGATGGTGGTAGTGTTGGTGATGGTAGTGGTGATGATGGTGGTAGTGTTGGTGATGGTAGCTGTAATAAATGCATAATAAATACAATACTTGTACTATCTCATCAAAACAAAATATAACGTTTGCCCACAAATTGAGTGAGAAAATATCTGCGATACGAACATGCCCAGAAAAAGAAAGATAAGGTTGCCTATTATGTTTTATATATTATTCACAAGTTGACATAAAGTCAATGAAAATAATTTTAAAAGATGTTTTTTTTTGCGATATTCCACTACACTAAGTCACTTAAGTCGATAAAAAAATTTCAAAGACAATTGTTTGCGTTATTCCATAACATTAAGTGAATTTCATCTGATAATAGACTGGCACAACATGTATCAATAATATATTCTATTGAAAATGTGCCGAGGATCAGCTTAATACACGGTCAATTATGAATGCTTTCAACTTTCTTAAGAAACAATGAGGGTTTTTTTAATTGATACATGATTATTTTGTGTTAAAAGAACCTATGACATATATGCTTATCATTAAAGTCAAGTATCACAACTTATATCATAGTTATAAAACTTAATATGGTGAACTTTTAGTTTCAGTAACCTTAGGTCTAAATAAAAATTATAGAATTTAATTGTTCGTTAAAAATGCTATGACTCTTATTAAAGTAATTTTTGACGTCAGTTTAATTAATCTTATGTTTAAACAAACACATAATTTTGTCCAACAGTGATTGTCGCATAAGGTTATTAAAGAATAAAACACCATTAATAATATCAACAGATATTTATTTGCTAACAAAGTTAAGAACATTCAGGTAATACTTCGTAAATTTTGAGTAAAGTAAGGATATTTAAATATAGGTAGTTCTTCAACAGACAGTAATTTCAACACATGACTACAGTAACAGTGACAAGAACAAACGCGATCGTGGTAAAAGCAACACAATCTTTATAGATAAGTTGATACACTTTAATAGTGGTGTTTTCACGTGTTGTCATGTGTTGAGTTTGTCACGTGATGTACTGACCGTTCTGATGGTGCTGGTAGGCGGCCATGTCGGACATGTGGTGGAGCTTATCCTGGTAATAGTGAGGGCTGTTCACCGCCTGAAATGATGCAATAATAAAATAATACAATGGAAACTAGAGGACAATAGCTAAAACACAGGCAGATACACTGTTAAAAGGTGCAATGCTGGGGCCTAACACATAATAAACGAGAGACACACTACGTCAAAACAGTTAAAACAGACAACCCATTGACAAATATGACTTCATCAACACTACCAATGTTATAACTGTAAACAAATTATTGCGGGTTGGTCATAATCTGAAATGACGCAACGAAATGCTATTTATAATTCGACTACATGGAATATTCTAATGCTGATCTAGTCTACTTGTATCAGTAGCCCGATATGCGTCCTGCGCCCAGAAACCTTTTGTGATCTAGTTAAATGACACAATGATCATGGTCACACGACAGAGGCACCAATATGAACAATAGCAGATACCAGTAGGCGAGTTTGGGATACCAGGTTTCAATGTATCTTCTTGGTATAACTAATGCTTAAACAAATATTGTGCTTGCCGGTTTTTTATGTATAACGATCATCAAACAATATTTGCTTTTTGCATAAAAGAGTTATAGGAAATTAAACATTTTGTTATCAATTTTGGGGGAACTGTATTTTATCATTTCTAATTATGTTTTTACGTTCATGGATTTTTTGTGCAATTTACTGCCTTCTAACGGTTGTTTTCTCTTGCGAAAAAAAAATTTCCCCCCAATTTATCCCCAATTTGATAAATGCAGAATACGTTAATGAATAAAAAAGCAATTAATTTCTTGAAAAATAAACAAAATCTTGACAAGACTAACTCTTTCACAGCATTATGTATGCATAAAAAAGTAAAAACATGTGTATTTGCCACTATAATTTTATAAGCTATTTTGGCCTGATTTTTTGTACTTTTCCCAAAGTCGACTTTTTTTCCAAATTTGCAAGGCACACGCGGTGATTTTTTTTAAAAAATCACTGACGTATAAGACTCACCGAGACCCAAACTTTTAATCAATGATTTAAGTCAAGCAAATGTGAAAATCAAAATTTTATATCAATAGCCATCAGCGTTTAGAAATAATATTTAATAAGGAAGGTAAACTCCAAAGACATAGCAAAATAATGGAATGCAGCAATTAAAGTTTCTCCAATATATGTAATCTAAATACTCGTATTACATACAGTAAACACTAGTCTAATTTGCATTACAACAAATGCAAAAATGTGACATAGGGGCTGCATCTCTAATAAATTCTCTTAATTGTCCTGTGCAATCTATGGATATCTCGGCTGTGTAGTTAAACGTAAGTTTTTACAGCATAATGACATCCCCATGGTACTTGTTATGATTTTTATTGTCCATTAAGTCATAGTAAATAATGTAATGATATACCCAGAGTCTTCCTACCTAACCAGATACAAAACGTTATTCAATAAGCAAACCTCAATGCTTTCTGAATATATAACTCCTCATAATTTGATTTTATAATGTTTTATCAGAATATGACTTTAAAGTCATGTTTTTTGTTGATTTAGACCTGCGGTACTGTTTTGATAAAGTAACTAATAAATCTCAAATGGTATAAAATAATATAACGTTATTCAGTCACATTAAAGTGTATTAAGCACATATAATGTTCTTCATAGCATTCGCAAACGATTTGAATAATGTTTATCTAATGATTTCAGACGTGTGGGTGGGATAATAGTCAATTTGTATCTTGGAGCAAAACCGCCAAACACCTAAGAAAATGATATAAGCATGTGAATATGACTCACTCGAGTAACAATTATTCGTCTTTAAACGTTTACGAAGGGAATGGCGTCTTTCCACAATAAAAGCAACTGCACAACCAAATCCTGTAGATAAATGCCCGGTATTTCGCATTTGTGCCTCTGACCATTCCAGTAACATTTTTACCGCCAAAGGTAAACCCACAACCGGTCCAAAGGGGAATAATTCATTATCACTTGGTTGACATTGTTTAGTTTTTATCACGAAATATTACCAAATCTGCATTTAGTAACTGTCAATGAAAGCCCAACACACATTCTGACCGCTGTTACTTGGCAACATTTGCCATAGAATAGCCATATAATGCGGTTATTTTCCTCAAATTCCATTTCTTAGGAATTTTATTTTTACTTATTTCAGTTTAAAAATACTTTAGATTCTTGTTGTAATGTAGTTGAATGCGACGTTTTATCCCAAGAGCATAAAACATGCCAACTATTACCATTGACATGCACGGGACGATAAAGTTGACTACTAAAATCATTTTTAAAGGAATCTCTATAGTTTGACGGAACATTTTAAAATGACTTGTATCCTTTTTGAATGCGTCGTTTTATCCCATGAGCATGAAACATGTTTCGTATGGTTAAAATCATTGACATTTTATGGGAACCGGAATGCCCTTGCTCTCGTACACTGTTCATGTTTGTTTTTGCTGTAGTCATCAAGTTCTTATGCTATTTATAAACATTAACTTTAAACATTTTATTGAAATGATTTTAATGATTTTTGTCCGCCAATAACCACAACTATGTTCTTTAGATTTTTTTGAGGAGTATAGTTCCTATAGTTCCGTGAATAAGTGTATACCTATATATTCATATACATGTTAGACAGTTATGTGTATTTTATTTGTTTAGTTCTGAAGCGTTCTTAGCGAAAGCTTAAACATTCAAGTGTGTTTCAAATTTTCCACGACAATTAAGATTTTTATCCTAGGCTATCTTCCGTTTATAACATTTTGTCTAGAAAAAAACATTCAGAGATCAAAGCCAAGCATTTATCTGACGAGATGTTAATGTTAATTGTTTTAACATAACTATCAAATGATCAAGTGAGTTCGTATAGTATGTATACTAATGAGGTCAGGATTTCGTTTTTGCATGCAATCAAATATGCTAAATCCTATATGTGAAACTGTTATGTTAAAATTGGTCGCTTCATGTCTTGAGCATAAACTCTGTAAATGTCAGAGACAAACTATTTCCAAAGCAAATAGTTCTTGCATGAGCACTGTGTTTCTTCAGACATATAAACAATGGACAATAAAGCAGGCACAGCTTCCTGAAAGCCAGTTCTGATTTATGTCCGTTAAACCATGTTGACATTATGCAGCAATGACCTCCATAGTTTCAAATTCTCAGTCTGGTTCAAAAGGTAACGACCACTTTCATTCACAGTATTTAATTCCTGATCAAAGCTTTGATAATCAGAACACAAATATTCCCTGTCTGGAACTGTGTCGGATTAATGTTGGTTTAAATGCCATTTTCTCTGCATTTTCTCGTAAACAAACAATTCAAAAGAGGTTCATTAGCGACCCCTGAATGAGCTTTTCAAACTGTTAACGGATCTTGTCATGAAATAGCACTGACCCAGAACATATTAACGGAACTTTCTTTAAACTTCTTGGAAAGTAATGTTCACATTTTAATGCTGTTAGTCTTAGAATGGTTTACGATCCTGCCTGTGTACCATAACTATGGCCAACAACCTGATGATCACCAAAGTGATGCCAATGAAACTAAACTAACCAAAATATTTTTTTTATCTTGGTCAATAAAACAGTTGACAAAAGTAAAACCACATTAATAACATCGTAACGGTGAAATAAAAAAGGAAGTATTTTAGGATAAACCGGTTTCCAACTCGACGGTGACCTCAAAGTATTGGTAAACAGCTTTTAACTTGTTATATATCTCGTGTCGATTGTTTTTTTTGGGGGGATTTGGCATTGACCAGTATGCCATCAATCAATGAAACAGTACTATGGTCAAGCTGCTGTGTACCCATATTGCATAATTCATTCCTAATTGGGAATTTAAACCTCGTTTATTCGACATAATATAGTTGAGTAACACTGAATCGGTTAGTTGTTTCCATCAAGTGTTATATATCACCAATCTAACTGAAAAACCTATTTCAAGGCAAAAGTATGATTTGCAAACCCCTTGCCTCACGATGGTAAACGATGTAATCTGGCTACCAATATGTTAAAACACTAAATCACACACATCCAGGCATAATATCTCCAGATGTTTGGAAACTGGGTTTAGCAGAGAAATAGTAGGAACCCACATTATCAAAACAAACACCTCCCAAGAGCAGCAATATACAAAGGACCTTTTGACTTATCGTCATCAAGGTTCGATCATCTTGCTCTAACTCTGCAAGTTGTCCTTTTGAAAAGTGCCTCTTTCACAGCGAATGATCTTATAATGGGCTTTTGACTGTCGGTCGCCAGAAAATTATTCTTACAAGTTTGCAAGAAGTAGAAGTTAACAGGAATCAGACATAATGAGAGCATCGTAGGGGACATAGCTTCAAAGATGAGCGAAATCTGCGATTAGGCTAAGGAAATACATTCTTAGTGTTGTGTAAAGCTTAAAGATGCACTCTTACTCCCAAATAAGATTTACCACAATTAATAATATTGTTTTAATAGTCCTTAAAGGATGAATAAATGTCGAAAACAATGGTTCTTATGAAGGATGCCGAATTTAAATTGAAAGAAATGTGCATAAAACACGGTATTTCTGCCTTAGGAGACTAAAGTAGATCACAGTAAATGTTTTAGCATTCATCAATCATTCAATATTTTTGCGCTTTCTGCACGGTACCATCTTGTTTTCAGTAATTAATATTTTCCATAATTGCGTTATTTAGTAAGTAATTAATGGTTTGTCACTCAAAATTTATGTTAGTTATACATGTGTATGTATTGATTTTGAATAAGAGTGTCACTTTGATCAGTCATTTGAGAAAAAGAAAATGCGACGCTGATAATGTTCACCAAGTCTGTTTTTTCGCAACAAGCGTGACTTACAAATGATTTAGAAACGCATCACACTTTTGTCATGTGTTGAATGATTATCAGTACAATTTGAAAATGATTTATGTTACATTATAACGTCCGCCTTCTGTTTTTGTTAAAACCCACTGACATTTATACTTGTAGGCGTCCAAATATACAAAATGACAAATGTAATTATTCCACCACCCACTACCCCCAGATAGCCACTTAATTGCAGTAATCACCGGGCGTCAACATGGATAAAATTTCGGCGGTGGCTTATCGGTCTCGTTGCGAGCGGAGATAAAATCCTAACTAAATCTAATCGCTTGTAGGACAGACCCTAAATTTGCTACTGTAGACAGGCGAGTTCCATACGCACACAATGGAAATTTCTACCGTTTTCTTATTACTTGACACTGAATACAAAGTAATTATGACTAGAACAACTCTGCTTTATACACTGAGATACTTAAACAAAACAATAATTCGAAATTTTCTTTTATCTAATGAAAGATTATCCAGCCCAGATTGTCAAGTAGATGTTACATATATTGTCAAGCACATTGCGGATTATCAAATCATAATATGGTGATGGCAACCCGCATAGAATTAACAGGGTTGAATAATACTGTATTTATTTATAACAATGTTCGATGTAATGCGTGTTAAATTCTACCAGTGTGTATTATACAACACGGACAAATGTACTGAAACAGGCAAGGTGCCATGAACGCCGTTTTTAAATTTTAAAACTACCATCCTACTTAGCCTAACGTTTAAACATTATATACTGACAAAACCTTCGTATCCTTTCAAGTGGGAACACGTTTAAAACTATCAAACCAACTACAAAATGCACTAATGTTTAAAAATCACGCTCGTTTAATTGACAAAATATGTTTCGAATTTAAAGAATACAATTGAAATGCAGTTGAAATGAGAATGTTTCCATGGATTTTATTGCTTTTGAAGAGCTTATGTCCTCCCGGCTTCAAGCGTTTACTCAACAGGGAATAGCACATTTGCTTTCTGGTAACTGTAAAAGTGGACAGTTAAAATAAAAATGGTTAGTGTTCTTTTTCTCTTTGCTCTACCTACATGGCGAAGTCTTTGAACGTTAGGTAAATTTAATTACATACTTGTATATTCTTAAAAAATATATCTCTTCACTTTCGAACAATACATACCAGAAAATGTGTTCAATGTAGTTGTTTTTGGTTAGCAAAGATGCATGTACATGGAATACATATTAAAAGCTGGTTTATAGACTGCAATTTTTGCTTCAAAAATCGTAATTATAAGGGAGTTAACTCTTGTACCTCTAGTACCTTTAATTCCTTTTTGGTAATTTTACGCTTGATTTCTTTTATTTGGCGCTCACATTCATTGAATTGAATTTAAGACGCGGGAACGGTCGTCTAATATTTGTATAGTATATAATTGTTCTGTATCATATGTGTATAATAATTATGCAGCTTTTTTTCGGCCAAAATAAAATATATTTTCATATCATGTGTTTTAAATATTCCCGACAGAATTAAACGCATTTTTATTCCTGAACAAACTGCGGAAATTTCTTGATTAACTCGTCAAGTCGAATAAATCATGTGCTGATTCGAACGTTGAAGGACACCAGTGATAAATCGCGCCCGAGAGGATAATCTCTTTCACCAAATGAGTCTATCGTTGTCTAAATTACCCACGGTCGAGCGGCGACACCCCGTAACCACGGCCCCTGCTGATAGGGCTGTCCAAGACCCCGGGGTCTGTTTTCTTAGACAACAGAGTAATGGCGTCTTAATGAGGGTTGTTTGAATAGCGACGTCTCGGGATGAGTTCATAACGTTCTTTGATAATGAACCAATACTGTGTAATTATTTTGACATCATAATTACAACAAAATGTGACGTAAATTAATCTCAAAACAAAATAATCTCGTGTCTGGTAGGGAAATTACGCTCTCTGCAAAATAAGCATCCAGCGTCCCTGTGCAATGCGTTTTTGTAACATTATTCTTGTCTTCAAAATTCTCTGGGTGCAAAACAGCTTCGATGTTATCCAGATATTGATAAGAAAAGAAAGCTTTCGACAAACAAGAATATAATTAGTGAGCCAAAAATGCATTTTGCTTTGTTTCATACTGTCGTATGGACTATTTCTAGTGTATGAAAACGCTTATGTCAACGATGAAAGTGTAATCAGACGTAAAATAACCTGACTTTTGCAGCCGAGAAAAAGTAGTTCGCGCCTAAATAGCCGGTTTGATAAACCCCAAAGAGACATAAGAGATTACTATCCTTGAGGCAAGAACAAGATTGTAAATTAGAAATATGTCAAAATGTAGTAAATGTCATGACTCCTCGTTCTCGTGAAAGGGCCGAAGTACATCTTGAAAACATCTGAAAATTCACAAGATGTTTGGGGTGTAGAAATCATAAATGTATTTTGCGTGTTTGGGAATAAACATTAAATTATAAGCACATGTTACTTCTCCCAGGCGGTTAACAAGGAATATAGAGGGAGTTCTATAACTGTCATAAGATTTGTTTTGACACATGAGAATTAATTCATATATCGTTACTATGGCATTGCTATCATTTCTCACAGTAAAGTGTTCGGTACTTGAAAAGAGAAGGACATAAATCCATGAATGTATATAAAAGTTGCTACAGAAATGCCGAAATACCCAAAGCTTGAACTGTTACTTTCATTTATGAGAAACGCATTTCTGGCTCGTAATATTTCGGATAATAATTTAAGAAATAACTCACACATAATTAGGTGGGATACTGTAATGAATAATAACGCCGCGGGCGAACAAAGAAACCGGTTAGAAATTAATCGCTGAAAACCCTTCCCCTGCTAAAAAGGATCAGACATTAGTGTAATGTATGGAAAGAATTCGGCTTGTGTACGATTATTCTAATTCCTTCGTCAAGAAAATAATATTTATGACGATGTTAATTGATTTCAACTGGGTTGATTCCAAAATGTTAACCATAAAATGATGCTTGAAAATATGTTAGTTAGCATATATGCTCATGATAAAATAGTTCTACATACAATTAAAATGCATTAAAATTCTTGTTGAACGGGTCAGAAAGTAAAATCAATTTTCTTTTCCAATAAGTCCGAACATCGTTTCTTTCACTAACAAAACAATTTAAAATGGCATAAAATAGTTAAAAAGTGTATGAGTGTATTTGTGTACGTTTGTACCTATACATTTATATATGCAAATCAAAACGAAAATAAATGACCAAAACAATATGCTATAAAGCTGTGATGCAGTTCATTCCCTGCTTTCATTTTGACCTCTCGCCTGTCATAACAACCTTGATAAATATCAAGGCTCTAGATAGGTCCCGGTGGAAACATGGAAATTCTAATTTCTCCATTCATCCCTTGTGGCGAATTGTCTAAATTCTCAAATTTGAGCCAAGTCAGACCACTCAGCACAAAGATAAGGGTATCAGAGGTAATGTTATATTTATATGAGGTTATCGCTGGCATTATATATGTTTTCAGTGTCAAACAGAACGATTCTCCGCGAAAATAAAACACAATTATTGCTGAATTATGGATGAAAAATGAAACAATCTAATGATAAGATTGGCACACGAGGAATTTAACTTCTAGAAAATTTATGAACGAAAGGTGATATAAAGTTCGTCATAGAATAATTAAAGAAATAAAAAGTGGATAAGAGGTACCGTAAACTGCACCTGCATTCGGCATATAAATATCAATGGAACGTGATGGAACTATTTAATAAAGCTTTCATTTATTTGAAAAATTATTTCTACCAAATAATTATTGTACACTTATGACTAAATCCCGCGTATTTGAAACAGTATCTTGCGGAGTAGTTTAAATGTTAATACAAACAACAACAAAATATACCTATGAGTGTTGTCATTTCGGGTAAGACAATGATGTGTTATAAGCCATGCATAAACATGCCATTTAGAAACAATGCGAAATTTTGTAAACGAATATGGTGGTACAACATCAGTATATTTTAAAGCCATCTGAGTGACCCCTTAGAACATTGGAACATAAAAGCTAAAAATTATACCATATAGTCAGAACCGTTGTTTGACCCGGAATCGTTTATGTGGTCGTCAGGTCGTACGAGACGGTTGCCATGCAACATGTCCTCCAGGCTTTCAATATATTCGATGGCGTTCCGTAGAATCTCTACCTTCGGCAGCCTCTGGTTTGGGTTGGGGCAAGTCCTTTTCTTCAACACCTCAAACGCTTCGTTTACTTTCCTTAGCCGTCTGCGTTCACGCATTGTTGCAGCTTTTCTTCTGTCAATTTGAACACTTTTTCGCTTACACGCTTTACATGCCCATAAAAGGCAGCGTCTATTTTCACCATGGTAACCAGGTGCAAGCACATGAGTTAAATGTTCATCGTTGTCGTCAGCAGAGTTGATATCGTCCCCACTCTTGTCAGACATTTCGTCCTTTAATGAACCCCCATAAGATGACAGTGGACTGTTGTGTTTAATGTCAATATCATCCTCGTTAACAGAACAATGGTCAACACTTTTAACGTCCTTTGCTTCTGGCGACATGCTTGGTTTTACGTTAAGCGATTTTTCCTCCGAATCATCTTTCACCGGCTTCGACTGCTTCTGTTGTTTGTCAGAACTCTGAGGAGGCACTTTACTACTTCTTGTATTGTAGTCTGTGTTTTGTGAGCTGTAAAAGTTCGGTGGCGATGTGTTATTCGAGTTTCCTGTGTACTGGTAGTGGTCTGCGAAGGATCTCCCTGGGAAGCGTTGATAAGGGGTACCGGAGGCCGGGAAATAATCGCGGTTTCCGGTGCCGCCTGTATATGAGAGTTCCGCAATGTATCGGGGCGGTCCGTCAAACACTTCCTGTCCTCCGTTTCCGGCGCTGAACTGCATGGCTGTATCGAACCTACAGCTCCTGTAATCCGCTGTCATCATCATGGTCAACACATAGAGGTGAAAAAATGTGTAAATGTCTTATTAGTTTCTATTATTTTTATATAAAATATGCAATACAAAGATCAGCCCCACTAGGATTTAAATTTCCTGTCAAGTAGTAGTTCATGTTAAAGAACGTTCAAGGAACTTGCAATGTCCAAAATTAGCTTAAAACTCTAACTTACATGTACAAGTATTTCAAGTTTCACTCCTTCAAATTATACAGGATGTAGCACGTGTAATATTTAAGTGTTTGAAATCTTAGAAATAGCTAAACTCTCACAAATCCCACATCATGTTCTCCTAATTGACATCACATTTGCTCCAGATTTTCCAGGAAAGTTTGAAAACTTTTCACAATTTTTCATCAAATTCTGTCACAATATTATTTGATGAAAACCTCAACTAACTTGCTTGCAGGCACAGTTTGAAAATAATAGACAATAACATAAACACAGTATTATCAACCCTATGAAAATTTTCTTAGCATTACCTGGGTTGGACTCAGGCGTTTGATGTTTGGCGCCTACCAATCAGCGTGAGTATCACGTGTCAGCACGCTGGGAACGCCCCGCCCCTCGGGAATGTTTATATCGTCCCTATCTGGAAAACTAAGTATTTTCTACCCGGGGTTTCCGGACGCCTTCTTGTGTAACTCGCATCAGTGCTGCTTGCACGTGCTGATTAAATATCAATGTTTGATGTCTTCATAATTATTATATGATTATGCTGATGTTGATATATTTTTTTTATCAAACGACTGCCGTTTTTTGTTTTCCAAGCTCGATTATTTTAATATGAAAACTAAATTCGTAAAAAGTCGAAATTTAAAGAAATATATTTAGCCAGAAACTATCAGAATCATTTTATGACATTACTCAAAATACAAGCATTAAATATTTCGAAATGTGAACCAAGCTCTTGATAAAAATGTACCTCGAACGCTTTTCGAACTAGTTCTTTGAAAAATACAAACCTCAAACTAAGGTGGCTTGTAGTTTAAAGTCAGTGCCAATACGACAATAATCCTTATTTGGTATTACGTCGGTGACAAATCGCAACACTCAAGTATATAATAAAGAGTTAACATGTAATCTGATCAGTGGTACTGTAACTCATACTGTAAGATGTATACTTTATACAGGCATATTTATAAAACATATCTAATATAATTTGTATCAAGCTGCTTAAGGAACTTGTACGATGTAAATAACAGTTTTGATGCATAAGTAAATGAAGAGGACTGGAATAAACATGTGCAATGTAACAATCTAGTTATTACCAGAGGATTTAGGAACGGGTGCTTGCCCCTCCCTTTCGTATTGTCCATCTGGACCTTTTTATAACAATATCGGAGAAAAATGAATACAATACACTAGAACGCACTATTTCAAACCAAGAAAGCAATTACTTTTTGGGTAGAGATCCTAAACTGGTGTTTTAAAATCGGACTTCATTTAAGCATTTCCATTTCTTAAAGGACAATTATCGAAACTTTATAATATCATTTGGGAATACATTCTTTATATCATCATGAGCATTTAAATGGTTTAACTGGAATCAGTAAGTGTGATACTATAGTGATGCTTTTTGGAACAATTATTATATTTCAATAAGTTTTTACTGTCTTTAATAACTTAACGAAAGAACATAACAACGAAACCCAAACATAACAATTGCACATGATGTAAGATGATGCGCACCGCGTCAAGTATGTCATCTTAGCGTTTTATCCATGTATGAGTATATTATAAAAAAAAAATATCTTTATTTATAAAATTGTTCACAAAAAGTTATGTACCTAAAATACAAACGATATAAAAAAACACGGTTTCACAGTCAGAATGCATCGTGCCGGGATCCCGGGATTTGCAGGTGAGACCGGACCCACATCACCATGGTGACAGATTATTGCAAAAGGTTGATGAAATATACGATTTGTAATTTTGCGAGAATTTGTTACGATTTGAGCAAATGTGTTTACAATCTCCGCCATTGTGTAAGAGAGTGACCTCCCTTGTTAAAATAACTCAACGACGATTTACCGGAAAGAAAATCAACATTTGCTGCATTTTTACCGCATTTAAAAAAAACCCACGTAATTACCGGAAATAGCATAAGCGACATCGAATTTGAACAACCACTATCGATTGTCGCCGACATGACATAGTCAGCGACGATTAATCGATTGTACTCGATACCCGTTTAATCACAACCCCGAACTCCCTTTTCACATTTAAATTATATCATTTTGGTTCTGGGTGAGGGGACGCACATGTAAAGATGCGCCCTGAAGTTACACCCCAACGCCAAATCTCTGATTATTTTTCTTACAGAGGCAGTTTCAATAATGGATTTTAGTCGTATTTTTAATCATCTTAAATATGTACTTACGCCACAAAGGGCAACGATTTGATATTTTCCCCACAACTTTGTGTTCATTTAAGTACTGCCTGGAGTTCAATCCACTCAAATATGTAGCAAAAATCAAAGCGCTGTAAGCGTTGAAAGGCTTTCGGACTGCCGTTTAGTGAGTTATGTCATGTAATTGTAAAGCAAATAATAATAATAATAATAATAATAATAATAATAATAATAATAATAATAATAATAATAACAATAAAAGCTTTATTTACTGAAGGTTACACATTTAGACATATGCGAACATATAATCTAATTTTCAATATGGCCTTCAAAGTAAAGAAACAAAGGAGAAAAAAATCAAACATTATCCTTGAAAATAAGTCACTTGTCAATGTTAAAACTAGAAAGATACATTTTCATATAAAAGTATTAAACATTCTGTTTAAAAATGCATTCATACTTAACTAATCACTGACAGACACTCAAACGACATGACTATAAATTAAACATATGTTAAAGAACATGTAAAATAACTTATCATTCAAACAATAAATAAAGCTTATAATTTCCTTTGAACGTTTCAAGTTACGTATATGTAAAGGAATGTCATTCCGTATATTTTTGCTATAATTTGTGAATGATGTTTCCATGTATTTAGTACTATCTAAAGAGAGTAAATACTGTTAGATGTGTATGCTGATACGCAATTAAATCAAAAACATGTAGTATCAGTCATAAGAGCCGATGTTGGCTACTTTAAACATAAAAATATAATTATGAATTAACTACCATCACAAAAAATGATTATAGGATACAATGAAATTATTTAATTTTATTTAAAAAAAAGGTTTGATACCTTACGCCAAGTGAGCACTTAATTGCATCTTCAATAAGTTCCATGTTTTTTCCGGGTATTCAAAAGTTCTCCGGGTTAGTTTCCGAGGAATAAACCTGTCCTAATCCGATCACCCAGATTCTATTTTTAACTGATAGTAGCTAGTTCCACGGCCGCGTCCAAGATCTTAAAACATATATTAAAATGTATTTATTTTAATTCAAAACGCGTTCATTTTGAAACTTTTGCGTATTTTGTTTTCTAAGTTTCGTTTATTTTAACTCGTCGATATTACAATAATCGTGTTTTCTATTATTTTAATTGCGTAATCACGCAAAAACGCAGCTTATTTGCACTCTATTAACCACATAACATATTATAAAAAAGCGCTACTTTTAGCAAGCTACTTAATATGCAGAATGCAGTCCGTAGATATTTGAGCAGATTGGTAACTAGGTAATTTAGATGTAAATGTTAATGTAAATTAGGTCGTTGACCACCGCAGTTAAAACAGCGAATGGAATGATACACCCGTGCGAGCATTGATTCGACAAAAGTTAGAAATGTAATGTCCATCTGCCGATGGCCAATTTCGAGATACTGTTATGAAATTGTGCAGGTCTAGCGGCCAACAGCCTAAAACACGAAGATATGACACCGAAATAATTTCAATGCAGTACGACTCAAATCGTATTGGAACGGCCCCCGATTTGTACCTTTGTTGTTGCATTTGAACTGTTTCAACAAAATTGAGACTGTAATATCCAAACGTTGGTTTGTTGTTTGTTTTAGCAGCCAATTGAACTTTGATAAGTTGTCCACAGATAACCGTTTGGTTAGCAGACTCTATTTGATTGGTTAGTTGTTAATATTGGATACATATTGACCAAGCAATAAACAGGTTGAATAACTTTGACCAAACCGATAACTTTTATGCAATTGGCTACAGCTAAACTATATATAGATCTATGTTTTTGTTACCTTGTGTACTAATTCAATGGAAAATACAGAGACTCGCCCTTTAGAATAATGGGTTTTGTTTTTAATAATATAGTTATGTGTGTTCACAACGTCTTAGTTGTCTTGTGAAGTTACATCGTTGAGCGCCTGTTTTGCCTTGATTCTTTTGCCCATAAACAGGTACAAATTTAGGCTACTGGGCGTATCCCTTTAGCTTCTATTGTGTTTCTTGTTTAATTGATTGCAAGGTTGTTTTTCATTTAACTATTCTCAGAATTAATTGAAATGTGTTAAATTTCATCAAGCAGCATTGTGGCAAAACTTTTTTTCCGGTAAAATTTGCAATGTTAGTAGAAAAAGTACAAACAACGTATATTGACAATGATAGCTAGGTTCGGAATTACCATTAATGCAGCCTTTCTATTTACAAATACAAAATTGACCACTTCGAAGAATACATCATAATCATTGTCACAAATATTTGAACCACCCCGAATGTCGCCTACGTGCTACAAATCCGAAGATACGGAGTCTGTTGCACCCTTTAATGACACACATTGCCTCTGCGGTATACAACACACCCTGGGGTTTTCGTTCGTTCACAAAACAACTCTTCCAGGGATCTGAAAATAAACTTGCAACCAGAAAAAAACCTTCCAGCGGCCAATTAAGAAGGCACTTTCACGGAAGACTTCGAACAAGAGAACCATGAACCTGACAACTCACTCCCCTCGATACCCGAGTATACAATTTTCTTTGCATTTGTTTTCATAATCTGGGCAAGGTGGATTAAAGTTTCACTTGATTTTTTTTTCTCAAGATAATTATAATAAATTTCTGATGAAGATTCCAGATGCGGCTGACATCTAGACATTCCTATAATGTCTTCATCACACAGGTTCGTATGCAAATGTTTTATTGCCTACGCTTTATTTAAGTAAGACAACTTTGATCGAATAAGAAGTATCATTTTTGTTAAATTGGTGACTAGGGATCGAAAATCAAACCAAAACCATAGTCGAAGATTGAAATAAACGAAATGGTTATTTCGACGATAAATCATCGATTTCAAAATCGAAACCGAAAATATGCACGAGAAGGATTGGTTTCCGAATATTTTTTTAACATATATATTCATGAAATATATAACATCGCAATTTTATGATTGAAATTCAAATTAAAGATTTGAAATGGTATGATTTTACTACAAGCGATAATCGAGTTTTGGAGATCATAATCGAATATCTTCGATTTCTGGAGCAAACGATCGACTTTCTATAATAATCGATCTACATTTATCCCTAACCATTCTCACATAACTCCTACACGGTTTGTACAAGCCATATTTGAGCAAGTTTTGTTTTTGTTCGCACTGAATGAAAGTTGTTTCGTAATGTGTTTTTGTATTGGGTGTAATCGAAAGATATAAAGTAGAATTTCAAATGTTGAAACTACTAATATCATCACCATGGCCTTCTCCTGGGAGATCTGCAAACACTAATTGGAAATATAGAATGCTTAACACTCGTACAAATGGATATATAAATGAATAGTGGTTTTGGGCCACATAACCTTCTCATTAAATTGCACGTGCATTATTTTCTTAATGTTGTATTTGCTGGTAAATGATATTGATTGCAAGATATGATAATTTCATTAACAACTTCAAACCAGGAGATATAGTTCAAAAGACAGCATTAAACATGCAATTACGTTACAAATCAGTATCGAATGAAACACATATTTAATATCTGTACAACCTCACACCTGGGCCTAACTCTGCACTCATTCTAAGTCCAAAAATTGTGATCTTCATGTTTTTTCATGTTGTTATTTCATTCATTTTGATTCTCCATTCTGATAAGCCAAACATCAAACATTTAGCGGCAATTTCCGCTATGGCGTATATCAGAATTCTCCTACGATCAAACTGAAAATGCGTTAACGCATATCGTAACAAAGTATTTAAATGGTTTATAATTGCCAACGTGTATTATCTGTTAATATTCTCTCGTTTGAAAAGGAATATCATTAATACCCAAAAACACAAAGTTATCTCCACACTATTATCGCTTATAATAGATATTTCAGCAAATCAAAGCCACTTCTCCTACACGCATTGATCATATCGATGATGAATTCAAAATTTAGAAAAGTCATGAAAACAAACCTACCATGCAGACATAAAACAAAATAAAACAACTATAAACGCCCTCTACATTAAAGACAAAACTCGGTGTTAATATTTCATTGTACCATGAATTAATTAGTACAATTAGGGAGAGGCGTGGCTCAGAGTTAAGAATCGGGTATATAGCAGGTGTTGGCCATCTTTGAAGTTTGTCTTTCTTTCTGTATTTCGTCGTCTCTAATACAGGAACTATTTTTTTAAAGCTGATGTCGTTGATCGAATCATAACCGTTACAAGACGATATATTTCAACATAAAGTTGCCTGATAAGGTACCTTCAGGAAGGACGCGTTTATCTAGCACGACACGTTATAAGGATGAGGGATAATAGACCAGTTACCTAAGAAATTATTGTCAAGATCATTTGGCATGTAATTATTTTGTAAATTAATTGGATAAAATGCACCAATGTGATTGTACTCCTTTACAAAATGTTTTTTTTTTGTCAACCGTGATTGTTTGATTGACAATTCGCGATTGGTTTTATTTACTGCAACCTATAAGTTGGACGAGGAAGAAGATGTCAGTCAAGCTATTATCTACACACATTCACTATTCATCTGTATGGTGTAACATTGTTCTATCACATTTTATTTTCTACATGGTATCAACCATTTCCCAGACCCACGTAACACTGATGTGCGACAGCGTCGAAACACGATGCAGCTCTTAACCGACAGCACGCCATGTAAACGTATCTCGTCTCTACAGAGGACACGTAAACCATTTCAATAAAAAAGTCAGTTTACATGCGTAACAATATTCTCACAATGTTTATTGTTATATTCATGAATTATACTGTTTTATACACTATTTATGAACTTATTTAAATATTTGAATCGATAGTTTAACTGTTGCGTCCCATCTCAACGTATGTCAAATTATCTGAACGAAATCAAGATGCTGTCAAAATGTTTTAACTAATGTGTGAAAAGTTTCTAAACTTGTGACGATGAGGCTGTCTGTTGAGGAGGGCGACCCTTCCTGTCATCATTTTCAATATGCATTTGGTTGTTAACATTCATAGGTTAATAACAATCGATCTCAGTCATTATTTGTACATCTTCATTGTGCTTTATGTGATCATCTTGTATGCTATGTTCACACATAGGGTTGACAACCGTTATTTCCAAGGATTGACTTTGAAGGCGGTTCAACTTATTCATCTGTTTTGAGAGAGATTTTCTCCTTGGTGTGATTTACTAACCAGTCTGTTTAATAAACACCTTGTTGGGATCACGTTCTAAATCATTTCCAAAACACATGCCATCACATCATGTGCAATATATATGCAAAAAGCAAAACTGCAGAACTGACACTTTCTCATTGTCGAGCAAAAACACTGGCATATTAACGTGAAATGGGACACAAATTTTGGGCTATAATAAATGCCACTTTAATAAACGGGGCAACTGTGTACCAATGAACCACAATTCATGGGTTGACTATTTTAGTGAGCTCTTCAAAGCCAAGGCAATGTTGAGCGATAATGAATGGTCAGAAAATATGTTAAACAATCGGCTCATAGAAAGCGATAACATGGAGCTAAAATCACGTATAACTGATGACAAAATCATTTAAAACATCAAATCTTCCAAAGGTTCTTGCTCATCAGGAGTCGACGGACTATGCATTAAATCGTACAAACATACTAATATTGAATATACTGTGCCATATTAAAATTGCATTATTTAGTGCTGTGCTAAATTTCGGGCATGTCCCAGCAACGTGGTGTGAAATCATTATTACTCATGTAAATAGTATAACTTACGTCTTACGTCTTGGGAAGTAAGCAAAAAAATCAATGACGAGACTCAATCGGGATTTCGAACGGCCGACAGTATCTTCAGCCTACAGTCAAAAGTTAAGAAATACTGTAGTTAACAGAAAGGTCGTTTCTATGTTCACGAGAAAAATGGCAAAGCCTATAACGTTAATGCATTACCACAAACGGAAAACTGCTGACTGTATTCCAATTATATATATTATATATATTCAACTGTTAAAGTAAGGCTGGTGTCTAAAACATGACTTACTATAGATTCTTCGACTGCGAAGTCGGTACGAAGCATAAAGTCAGTCTTTTTGGCATTGTACGGCCTTTGTGTAAATAAATATATCCGAGTTTGATTTAAATGTATACTTATAAAACTGTTGAAAGCCAATGAGAAGTGCAACCAATATCGAAGAGTAAATGACAGGCTTACAATTTTCTCATATTAATGGAGCAGAAATAAACAATAAAGGACAAGTGCCTGTACATGGGTACACACCTTAATTGAAGTTTTGAGAAAAAATATTCTTTTCCTTAAACATAACATTAGGTAAAAAATATGTCCCATTTTAGTAGACTGAGTGGAGAGACATGTTTTTTCGTTGAGACTCGATTATTCGTGCTGTCGCGTAGAGCTGTATCATATGTTGACGCTCTCGCACACTAGTGTGTAGGACCGCTTGCTTTGGTGGTATACGTTCATAAAATATATATTACATTTTATGTATGCTTTATATTTTTAAACTTTATAGTATACATTTACATTTTACAAGTTCATCGCTGTTATTGGCTTGGAAAACTGTTTATAAATTGTGAAAATAAATTATTGGTGTTCTATTATAATGATTCGAGGCTCTCCATGTCAACTCCATTGTCGGATACCCACGTGGGACCCCTTCAATTACCCCCTACCCTTAGGAATAACAACTGAATGGACCAGCCGTTCGTATCAGACGATGTGCCATCTCATCAGTGATCAACCTCATTATTAGACTACCGTTTCTACATTTTTATAGCAAAAATATGCCTTTATACTAACATGCGTACTGTTAATTCCACTATTGAATGAATAAATGTGTTTGCTTGCATATTTTACTTAAAAGTGGAATTGCATCAAGAGCGCGAGTGGCAAATCTGTTCTTTTGCCATATCTATGTATGTAACAGAATACATTTGGTTCTTTTTTGTTACAAATTATGTTCCGTTAAGTCTGCCTAGACGTTGCAACCATAGATATAATGGTAACATTTTTATATCTGGAACATAAATTTATCGGTAGCAGTACATTTATTTCTTTGTTCCGGTTAACAATAACGGTACCATGAAATATTATATCCATTTATAACAAGAATAAATGTCAGACATTATCTTGATATGTGAAAATCGATTCATCATGGACGTTCGCGATTGATGAGAATTGTCCGAACTTGATTTTGTCCAGATTACTAGACGTGTGTTCCAGATATTGAAAGCTTGATATCGACAAGATGAATTGCCCATTTAACGCCACGATATTGAATGTCGTGATGGGCAAGGATAACTGTGGTTGTACTGTTTCTGTATAGTTACCGTTTAATCTCACTAATGTATGTCTGCATATGTTTTGAAAATGAAATTTTGTGTAAATAATGCAATATTCATTACAGAGGCCAGTGTGAAGATATTTAATCCGTCGATCATATCGCTTTTGTGTCTCCGCAAGATGCTTAAAATACTAGCAACGGGATGAAATGCATTTGGATAAAACAACAGCTAGAAAAGCAATTATTTTCAAAGGAGATCGGCTATGGTACAGTAAACGGTGTGTGCAAACAATTTCGAATGATCTTCCCTTCCCGATCCTGATATCCCGGTCTTCAACCTTCAATAAAGTTGTACAGTTTTAATAAGCTAGACGTAAGAAAGCATAAATATTATCTTAAACTATACTGATTTCAAATAATAATATAAAAAAAACACATATTTATTTGCATAATTAGGATGCGGAAAATGTTTTTTCGTCAAGATAGGCCGTAAATCCACCGTCCTGATGACGTTAAAAAAATGGTGCTAGCTGTCGGCGGTAATCGATTTTAAGCACCTTTAATTGATTTTCATGTGTACGGTTTCATGTGTTGAGTTATAACCCCATGTGTCCAAATAGATGTTATGAATGCACAAAGGATATTCATTTTAATGTATTCTTCTTTTGGGCCAATTTTGTTCAAATAAACAATAGGTATGCTCATTCAAATATTTAGTCAGAAAGTACACATTCGATTTTTTCCAATTCGACGATCAAATATGGTTGTCGATTTCTATTATATTATCGATTATGAAGTTTGTCCGATTACCCAACTCTACTGAGTTTAAATACTTCCGGCTTTTGATACAATGGTCAAATGTACTTGCAGATGGACTTATCGTTGATTTCAACAAGTGATTTATACGTCGTGAAATTGGACGTTGGTGGTCCTTCCAAGATGTCTATAAGCTTGTCAACTGAAATGAGTTACCGTGTGTAAACGGCATGACACATACTGCAGTCTGGTGTCTGGTACTCTGAAGTATTACACTTCTGTCACTTTTAAACGTTTTCAAAACCGACTTGAAAATAATTGGCTTTGTTATGAAGGAAGAAGCAATGACTTAATCATTGCCAGTGATTTAGTTAAGCATCGGTTTTGGTTTATGGTATTTCAACTAAATTGTTACGTGTAAATCATGGAAAAGACTTAAAACGAAGCGTAAAATTCGTTTTCTTGATGTCGACGAAGATAGACATGCATAATTTCCAACAATTTTGAGGTATTGTGAAAAAATATAATTAAAATATCTGCAGTTCCGATCCTGAAGGAAATGCTATATGGGAGCCTAACCATTTCAGTGAAATGATTAATCGCTCGTAACGAAAAAAATAGATTATATGCTACGCTCGGTTTGACAAAATTGATGATTTAATCTAGAAGTTCGGAATGTTTGTTTTACAAAGTTGTGTATATGCTCACAAATATAGTAAATTATTTTCAGAAAATAGATATGCTATTTTATGAAGATCCACATACAACTGTGTTTAAAAAAAAATATGCCCAATTTCTCCGGGTTTTCCGACCCGTCAGAAACGTCATTTTCTGTAATCTGTTTTCTGAATCTAAATATTTACGGGCGATTTTATCTTATATTCAAATGGTTTGTCGTTTCTATCCTTTTGTTTGTTGTATTTTTATACTGGCCATCGTGTGGTATGTCGTAACTAAAATACGTTTTCTGGCCAATTGCTTGCCTTTGGCGTGTACATTCAGGTAACTTAGCTTTCACTAGATTCATTTTATCCAACCTTGTAACTGATGATATTTATTTATATTATTATTCTTACTAATAATGTTCCATGCCTGTTTTAGGTAAGCTATTTAGATCGCTAGATGTCCATCATTTGCCGTCCGCCTCCGCCAACAATTGATGTTTATACGAATTCTCCTCAATGGCCAATCGTAACTGCTCGGCAATTCCGTCTTTGTTCGGAAATGGACAACGAGAGTAATAACCTGATTCTGGGGAGTTGGGTTTTAACCTATAAACAAAGTTAAATGTCTTCCAAAATAAGACATATTGCCTTGATAAACAGCAATTTACGCATAAACATAACTCACACAGGTATTTATTTATTTTTATAACCGAGGGTATCCGAAATTTTCAACCAAACTCTACAATACATGGTCATTGGTAGTCCTCGTTCAAAGTCGTTCAAAAGTCTTAGTCCTGCCAACATGTTGTTTTTTAAAAATGGCATGATTTTCACCATTCACTTCAAAGTTCGGCCGCTAAGATTTTTGTTTTTATTATGGCAACAATAAAAAGTTAAACGCATCTCGACATTAGGCGATATGATTTTTAAAAAAGTAAGTTATGTGATCCTCTTTGAAAATGGAAATGAATCTCGTTAAAAATTACGTATTCTACAGTGTATGTCCCATTTTTTGACTCTTTAAATAGTTTTCTTCAGGCAAACACATTATTTCAAATTCATAAGACAAGTGGATAATAAAAATAACTGTTTGTGCCAAAGAAGATTATCTTTATAAGCTTTACGCTTTCGATCAAATTCTTTATATTTATATAGAAATTTTCTTTGTATTTTGAACCTTTTCATGAAGTAAAACATATTTAAACCAAACAACATGTGAAGGAAGAATATGGTTACATGAAAAATGTCTGACTTTTCGATCTAGAAATCCCTGACCTGAGATATTTTGCGTGAAAAAATGTTATGACTTTTGGCACGAGGTTCTCGAAACCCCTCAATCCCCCATAACAGGATTTAGCTGAGAAGACCCTCAAGTCACAAATATCAGGATTAAGCTGGGAAAACCCTCAAGTCCCCAGTAACAGGATTAAGTTGAAAAAGCCCTAAAGTCCCTCATTACATGATTAAGCTGAGAAACCCCTCGAGTCCCCAGTAACAGAATTAATCTGAGAAAACCCTCAAGTCCCCCATAACAGGATTAAGCTGAGAAAATCCTCAAGTCCCCAGTAACATAATTAATCTAAGAAGACCCTAAAGTCCCCGATAACAGGATTAAGCTGAGAAAACCCTCAAGTCCCCAGGAACATAATTAAACTAAGAAGGCCCTAAAGTCCCCAATAACAGGATTAATCTGAGAAAACCCTCAAGCCCCCCATAACAGGATAAAGCTGAGAAAAAACCCTCAAGTCCCCAGTAACATAATTAAGCTGAGAAATCCCTCAAGTCCCCCATAACAGGATAAAGCTGAGAAAACCCTCAAGTCCCCAATAACAGGATTGATCTGAGAAAACCCTCAAGCCCCCCACAACAGGATAAAGCTGAGAAAAAACCCTCAAGTCCCCAGTAACATAAATAAGCCGAGAAAACACTCAAGTCCCCAGTTACAGGATTAAGCTGAGAAAACCCTCAAGTCCCTAGTAAGAGGATTAAGCTGAGAAAGCCCTCAATTCCCCCATAACAGGATAAAGCTGAGAAAAACTCCAAGTCCCCAATAACAGGATAAAGCTGAGAAAACCCTCAAGTCAGCCCTAACAGGATTAAGCTTAAAATAAACTCAAGTCCCCATAACAGAATTAATCTGAGAAAACCCTCACGTCCCCAATAACAGGATGAATCTGAGAAAACCCTCAAGTCCCCAAAAATAGGATTAATCTGAGAAAACCCTTAAGTCCCCCATAACAGGATAAAGCTGAGAAAGTCCCCAGTAACGGAATTAAAATGAGAAAACCCTCAAAGTCCCCCATAACAGGTTTAAAGCTGACAACGCCCTCAAGTCCCCCATAACAGGATTAAGCTTAGAAAACCCTCAAGTCCCCAATAGCAGGATTAAGCTGAAATCACTTTTGATGTTTTAGTATTAATTTTGAAGTATTCCCATTCTTTGTATTTTTAGACTTTTAATGGAAACTATCTTTATGGTAATCACAAAAAAAATATTTCTGATATGTAAAGTCAAGTTTAATGCAGGAATTAGGCTTAACAAAAAAGCTACTTAAGCCAAGTTTGTCTTATGAAGTTCGAGAAATTCTATTGTCTCGTTATGACTAAAACACTACCCCAGTAGGTTTTGGCTACTGGGGTTGCTTAATATCAAGTTTCAATTGCAGTATTGTTTACTATAATCATCTCTAAAAACATGTGACCCATGTGCGTGGAAAAACTCTTACAAATAAAAGCAAAAGTATTTTCAATAACAAAACATACATTTACAAAGTATTCGAACTATTACAACCATAAATATCCAAACATAAAAAATATAATATTTTACTTCAAAACAATTCTAAACAATCCTGTGTTTATCCGGGGGTACTTGCACTGGTAACAAATGAGTCTTTCAGTTTGAATTACGGACCACTTTGGGTCCTTGAAGAACTACAACATGCAGTAATCACAGTAAGCACAACACTTCTAATCCATCTTTCATTCTCTCTTGTAATTAAATTTCACAAGAACTTCTGATATATAAACGCGATCACAAAATCAATTGAATCCTGATTTAATTGAAAGGAGTTCCCTTGATCTTGAATTAGTGTAAAGTTTCTCTCCAATTTTCTACATCTGCATTTCGAATTAAACTCGGAATAATTCGATATAAAATACCAGAGATATGTTGCAAAAACTCTTTTTATCAACATTTATTATTAAACACTCTTGTTTTGTTCCAATAGACCGATTTAAATTCCCCAATGTAACCGTTTTCATTCTAAACCGCCTCTTCAGTTTTTACAACTTCATAGGACATTCTCCTTTCATCGTACATCATAACACTCAAGTACTTAGAACTTAAATATCGGTTTCTGACTATTTCGTCTTAAAATCCCTTCCTTCTCAAACTTCGAAGATAATACTTCACTGTTTCCTGAAGAATTTTATTTCTGTATGAGAGAACATAATTTTGCATCATTTGCAGACTTTCATATATATATATCAATAGAAGTCTGTTGGCCAAAGCTAGATGCCGTCTTTCATTACTCTTCTAACGCCATTCCCTAACATAAGACCTTTATTTTGCCAGGAATTGTTTTTTTAAGAAATATCTTACTTGTTTTCTTATATCTATTGAAAGGAGTGTGTTACTCAATCGATTTTGGAATGTAATTGTACGACACGTGACATGCAGTATACGAACTCACTAATGATACTAAATTTACTATTATTTGAAAAACAGGAACAAGCCGAATCGGAAATTTGAAGACCAATACACAAAAAGGGACTCGAAAAGATCGGTAGTTGTGTCAATAGTGAGGGACCTGGCCCCAATATCACGAAAATACTCGAGTAAAAACTCAATCTCAACTCTTTTTATCAAATTACAGCATCATATGATTCAAAATTGTAAATGTTTTACCCTGTTTAAAATCGCATTCTCTCATTCATTATGTTGATAAAAAAACATTGGTCAATATTTATAGAAAAAAATTGAGAGTAAAAATTGTACTTCAGTCCAATTTATCATTTTTGAGTTTTACGCAAGTACGTTTGTGCTGTAGAAATAATATTTTTAGAATATTGAACAATCGTGTTAATCAACATACTGCATGCGATAATGTGCTTTTAAAAATAGTAAAACTGAGTAATTGTTAATAATGTCATACTGTAATATGGAAAAAAAAGATGAGATTGAGATTCTTCGTGATATTGGGGCCATAAAGTGATTCAAATCCGATGGTTCTTTATTAAATGGAAGGGACAAGGGGTCATTTTGATTATCTTCAGACTCAGGAATCAGCAAGTTAATCAAGACAGGCAGACTTAGTTCTAAAACCGAAACTGGCTATATAGCTAAGATTGGGGAGAAATTAATTAAGTTACCAAGACATAATTAGGGATTTAATGTAACGATCATGAAACCATTTGCATGAACGGCATCAAAGAGTTCACATACCTTGCCGTAACCATGATATGGCGCGAAAATGTAAGAAAATTACTATCCAAGCAATTAAAGAGAATAATATCACGTGTTAACATACATAAATGTTGAGCGGGTTATATTGAGAAGGACGTATTAATGGCTCATGATTAAATGTGTTTACTCTGAAATCTAAGAATGATTGAAATCGAAACTCTAGCAACAGTGTGGATATGTTGACTCGTCTTTGACCTTGCCACGTGGTTTACTGCTAACTTCATAGAAAGTTTCGATTAAGAGCCTTTGTATCCGTGGTGTCGTTGATGTAATTTTTTTGAAATGAAATCACAGAATTGCATGAAATGTTCTTGGCATTGGTTAGTCGATCCGAGTTTAAAATGTTTAAATCAAAATTAATGTATATTTTATATTATTGCACATTTTATATAAAAAAAGGAAATATTTAAGTGAAGAAATATAATAACAGTGGTTTTTGACAAGAAAATTCTTATCTTTGAATTTTGACTATTATTGCATTTGATACCGAAGTAACACTGGTATTCTTCTTTTTGGGGTTATTTTTGTTGCTGTTGTTTTATAGATGATTTTAAAACAGACTCATGGTGATTAATTCTTGCAAATCAATTATAGTTTAATGCACACTTTGTAGTTTTAATAAGTAGTTACATTTCAGTTTCTCAGTTGTGCATTTCAGGAACGAGGCAAACTGATGAGAATATATATATATATATAAATAGCTGTGGTTCGGTTAGCGCACTCGCTTTTCACCAAAGCGACGGTTTGGTTAGTGGTCACCAAGCCGGACAAGTGGGTTTTCTCCTGATACTCCTGTTTTCCCCCACAACACAAGACAGCACTATCGCGCAAAATCGTTCCAACCAGAGGAACTTGGCATACAAGTTGTAAAATAATTATATAATGTTTAAATAACTGTTTTCACT
The DNA here is from genome assembly GCF_026914265.1 of Mya arenaria. Lineage (NCBI taxonomy): Eukaryota > Metazoa > Mollusca > Bivalvia > Myida > Myidae > Mya > Mya arenaria. The sequence continues at coordinate 73,302,699 of NC_069127.1, forward strand.
GGCCCTGCCAGGGCGGTCAACCCACCATTTACATTGCAATGTGTTTTTGTATTGGATGGCTGTGTCTCTTGTTTAGTGTCTGTTTTTGCCTTGATCATTATCTCTTTAAGCAGGATCTTGGTTAAGAATTAGGATTCTTGTTTATCATTTGAGTTCCATCGTTCTATTGTGACAATGTTCAAAACAAACTTTAACATGAACACGCCGGGTAATCATTGGAGCCATAACATTTTGTTATGTGTTGAAAATGCTCCAACGCGTCTTCCGTTATAGTGCCAATGAGTGGGATATGGATGTTAACAGTGAATATGGTTTCTTATTTTTCATTTTTAGAGGTTTATACGAGTAAATTTAAAAAAAAAATGGAGAATGTAGTTCCACATAGGAATGGCCATGAGTTGTTCTAAATGTAAAAGTTCTGAATAAAATTTAATATCTGATCGTCTAGAACTTGCATAACTTGCTAGTCGTTAGTGTTGACAAGGTAACAATCTGGATTTTCGTGAGAATTGTTCTCGTACCTTAGGTTTAAGCATTTTCTTTACATGTGTGTGGCTTTTTTATTGGCAAAAGATTTTCATGGTATGAAATTGCTACAGTTTTTTCACATTTCGTTTCCTACTAAATTACTATTCATGAGCACCACAACCTATTCATTGGCACCACAACGTTCAGAAAATCGAGCGTAGTGCAGCAAGTATAACAAATAAAGTTCTAAAATTCGTAACGCGGCAACCTTTTGTCAATAAAAAAGCCACACACATGTAAAGAAAATGCTTAAACCTAAGGTACGAGAACAATTCTCACGAAAATCCAGATTTTTACCTTGTCAACACTTACGTCTAGCAAGTTATGCAAGTTCTAGACGATCAGATATTAAATTTTATTCAAAACTTTTACATTTAGAGCAACTCATGGCCATTCCTATGTGGAACTACATTCTCCAATTTTTCAAATTTACTCGTATAAACCTCTAAAAATGAAAAATAAGAAACCATACTCACTGTTTACATCCATATCCCACTCATTGGCACTATAACGGAAGACGCGTTGGAGCATTTTCAACACATAACAAAATGTTATGGCTCCAATGATTACCCGGCGTGATGAAGATGCTGTCTAAACCTCAGGCCCCAATTTCTCGAAACTTCGTAAGCTTAACAGGCCCAAGTAGCTTGTTTCAATAAGCCAAATAATTATATTGAATTTTGATGAATGAAAACTATTTTATTCTGATTATCATGAAGATAAATCCTATCTAAAGTATAAAATCTCTTAAAGAAGTTAACATTACGCAATTCATTGAAACCCAAAAATAGTGAGCTTAGCCTAAACCTGTTATGAGGTACTAAAGAAGTTTCGAGAAATCGGGGCCAGGCTTTGTGGACATTAGAATTATGATTATGGGTCTAAAGTCAACCACAAACTAATAATTTGATTCCAACATAGAAACAAGTAAAGGCAAAGTTTTGGTGTTTGTTGTCATTCATGTCTCACTAACTATCAATACAAACAGAACCCGATCTTGCAATGACAGATATATGAACATCTTAGGAGCAATAATCAGGCAGATTAAAGGATGAGCCGCGCGTCTAAATGCCAAGGGCGTCACGCATTATAACATATTGTACATAAACAAAAACTCAGAGTTAATGAAATCTCCATTAAGACTTTGTGTGAAAGTGCTTATAAGACTGCTTCATTTGAGATGTTTAAGCATCGTGCAGGGTCTGCTTTATCGTTTATTGACGAACTACAAATGGCTATACCAAACATCTCGAATTCGACAGATTTTCTAAGCGTTTGGTAATGCGTCAAGCAGGGGCCAATGAATCGCGTGTAATTCACGCCGCTACACTGTAATGTGTTTTGTCAAAATGTATGAATAATACAGATGAGTATCCATCTGCAATATGCATTTGCAAACTGAAAATTGAATTTTATACAAGTCCAGTAAATTAACTATACTTTATAGAGTGCATTAGTATAGAACGTTTGACAAATGATTATTTTTGCATCAGTTGATCACACCTTGATTTATAGTTTCTTTCATATGCCAAAACAGTGCTGCGCCAACAAGCGTGTGGATTTTCATAAATTGTTTCTTTTACACTGTAGTCACGTGACGGTCATATTTGAGTCTGTTAAAACAATTGGCATAAGCGGTGTCTATTACAGATACCATAATTATGTAAGAAAGCATACATCTTGATATTTCTTTCCACATAAGTTTCAACAATACAATGGAAACAACAGGGGGAAGCCGAGTATTCCAAAACTGAACGACGCCTGTTAAGACGCACACGAATTAGGCCTTAAGTTTACAGTTATGCCTTAGACGTAAAAGTTATTTGTTTCCACTAATCCGACCGACCCTTTTTCCTGCCGACCCGATACTCAGTTGTTGTTGGGTTTTTTGCCGTAGTGTGGATTATTTTAGTAAACATGTTAAGATTTGACTCGTATATTTAAAATATCCTACAATAGAGATATATATACCCTGATGTTACAGTATCCAGGTTCTCAAAAAATAGAGAAAAAGTAGTACCTACCTACCTTATTTTTTTTGAGATGCTTAGTGGAAACAAAAAACCTTTTTGCCTTCTGAAAGATGCATAAACTGGTTCAAACCTGAATTGGTCTCCCTGCCTGTGTCAGTATTATCACGTGTCAAAGTAGACAGTGTGTGCTGAAGAGTCATCTACTTTTTCAGTCGATTATTACGCTATTTTATGACATAACACTATATTATAAAACATCGTTCCTTGATCATAAATCGTTTGTATTCTCCATGCAAGTATATCTTTGCAATGATGCATTGCCTTTGTTTTGCACCATTTTACTGCAAAAATATGCGTTATTTTAGAAAATAATGAATCGCGTGGGTTTTGCATAAGGTATTCATGTTATGTACACGTTAATTGCATAGTTGTCTTGTCCGCGACTTCTAAATGCAACTCTTGTAAGGCCTAAAAAATATTTGTCTGTTTCGGGTTACCCGACCCTACCTATAAAAAAGCCTCGACCCTAACTATTTTTTTCCGTTTCTGAGCAAAAAAAAAAATATTCGTTAGCGAATAGAGAGTTACGAAGGGCGGATAAATGCAGATTTTAATCAGAATTATTGTTTATATGATAAAACAAAGTCAGACAATGACAGTAATGTAGGAAAGACTGCCATGTGCAAGAAAACACTCTGAACTTAAGACAGATTTTGAAAAAAAAATTCCCTACCTACCCTTCCTAGAAATTTTGGGAAGGTTACCCTAAACAAACAATTTTTTTTTGGCCTAAGGATTATTATGTGAACACTGAATTTGTTACACGCGTTTGTCTTTTCAAGGGACTCGCTCGCTCATGTTTTTGGACCATTTTTCCCCCATGGAAATGCATCTCAATACACTAATTTTATCATTTATTTACTCTTTGATACCGAAAAGTGCAAAAAAAACCATTAAAGTATAAACAAAATATTTTTGGTTTTAGTGGGGTGCGAACCCACGCCGGTTAATTCAAGAAAAGTATTGAAAGAAAAGCAATGATTTAACCACTAAGCCAACGGTTGATGGATATTTTGACCTTTTAAGAATACATTGATAACATCACGTGATAATGTCAATCAACCAATAACGCTATAACGAATAGCTGAACCCCGTTAGTAACGGTATTCAAAATTGTGGTCTTCAGTGGCGATATTTGAGCAAACATCAGCATTTGCTGAAGGGTTCAAGCTGTCAGTATTTTAGTTTTAACACTTCTTACGATTTGCCACAGTATATTTTGTTAAAAGAAAGTGCATTTTACAAAACTTGACCGAATCCATTTAAAATCGTTTGGAATGTTGGGAAGAATTTAACAATCCTAGGTGTTAGTTCAGTGCCCTGCCACATGGCAAAATATATTTTTTACGGAAATGCCAGATACAATATTGGGTTTACATATTGTTTAATTGGTGCTATTCAAGACATTTACATGACTGCGTTTCGCCGCACGCCGTCAATCCTACGAGTATGACTGATTGAAACAAACAGATCCTGCCCGATTCGTCCGTTAAGATAGTTGGCATGCGGTTAAAATGAAGCCTCTTCAATTGAATGAAATATCGGTTGTCAAAAATACTCCTATTTAGAGTATCTGCAATATTAGCAACATAATAAACAACACAACAGAATTCATGTTATTTATTTCTTTGTTATAATGATGCAATAGAATAATACGTTACGAGCGCAGTGTCCAAAAACCTACTTTGGTCTTGTCCAGGCAATGGCGCAGCGATTTATAAGTATAATTGTTTTTTATATATTCTCAAATTTCACTAGGAACAACGGTAAACAATAAAAATCATTCTTTGACACCATTATGACCCTCTATTTGAAACAGCGTCGACATCAAATGGCTAATGTCACATGAGCAACGTTGCAATATATGCAGTAAAACTTGAGTGATATCTTCTGTTGCTGCGATAAATGGACAATACTGATGGCAGATAAGGAAAGACGGCCCCATTTATCATGTAAATAGATAAAATGAACGTCTTTCTAGTAATTTGTTCAGAAACCGACGTCAGATTGAGCGTAGATAATGATTATTATCACCTTTACTCTAGCATTTATTGTATGGAGTCGCCATTTTGCGAAGACAGCGCGTGCGACGACGTCACTGGCGCCATGTTGTTGTTATCGGGAGCTTGAGGACAAAGGTATGCCGAAAATTACCTTCGCTTCGTTGCGCTTTGATTGCTTGAAAATACTTCCCGTCCCATAATGAATTGTGTCTTATAAACTATTCAAACAATATCAACTGTTTGTCTGCTTGAAATGTGATAGTTCCTAAAGTTGCAGCGCATACTAATTATATATCTGATGGATGTTAAAAAAGTGCCAAGCGTATAAATCAATTTTAAACAAAACAGTTACATCAGCAAATATACATTGACATAATTTGTATAACACTATGGTATAAATAATATAACAGTAAATGGCTTTTCTAGAAAATGATACACGTTTGCAATATCCATTAAAACCTGACATCCAAAGACGGATAGGTCGTCTTTCGTCGAAAAACTAGATTTGGGAAAGCGAGACCGCGTGATAAATGCAAGAAAAACAATCAGAACTTCTTCGGTATTTTGTTAATAGGAGCTTCACTTAAACCATTCGACAGATGCCAATTTCTCAACAGTGCTAAATTTCTGCGGCTTGGACATTTTGTTACTAAATTTATTACCAATTTATTTTAGCTCTATTAAGCTCATGAAAGAACGGCTCGTGCTATTTAAGGATCTTGGTATTAACTTCATTTTTTCACAGATTTGTCACAGATGACAACAAGTGCTGTTGTTTCTATATTCTCAACTTAAGCTTTACCTTACATATGGGGTCAATTTTGATATTGTAGCAAAATTACGAAATATGATACGATAATTCAAATGCACGACTTGAATCTGTAATGAAACGAGTCCCATTACTCGTATTTTGAGAAGCCATTAGAAAGAACTGTTTGACATCACCAAACTTCCTCAACCTCAGACCACCGTACCCAAACTCATAGAATGTTATAAAAATAAAAATGTACATATACACTCCGACAAATTGGAGTTATTGACAAACCCTTCTAGTGTTTCTGTTGTTAGACCGTTTCATCTATAGCAATTTGAATCATGAAACTACTATGGTTGATTTATGGCACTTCCGTTATTATTACAATCACTACGAAATTCTTTGCTTCGTGGTGTTCTGAAAAGAGAAGGAAAAGATTTCGACATTTCAAAAAAAAGACATGATAGGGATATAAACAATTTCTGTAAAAACTACCGAAACTGCCAAGGAAAAAGTCGACAAGCCATAGAATGATAAATAAACTAGTTTACTATGAAAACATCAACAGCGCCTGATAGGGGGAACTATTTAACAGTGATATATCACAAATAATTGAATGACAAGGCTCGTGTGCGCGGAGTGATACATTCCTTCCCGGCATGCTGCGCAGTTTCCTGTGGCAATTATGACGCTAATGATTGGTTGATTCAAAAGATAATGGTGTACACGATTATTTGTCCAAAATTTCTGTTTAATACGGTACATATTATTCATGACATGGATGTTTTTTCAAAATAATGAGCGCTCTGCCATTAAAGACACGAGAAAACGAGAAAAACATATACCTACCGTATATCTACTCGCCTATGACTAAATGACTAAATAAATGGACTAACACGTTTTACTATGACTGTGTCATGGCGTCAACATTTATTAAATAGATTTACATTTAAATGGAGGATTGTAGATTTTCTGTTGAGTCCGTCGTTCATTGTCTGTATAAAATGTTTATTGTATAAGAGGTCAATTCTTGCGATCTTAGAAATTGGAGCGAGATTGCATTACTCCATTAATTTTCTGTAGAACGCCAATATTAAATGCTTATTTATTTACTATTCGTTTCCCTGTCTCCGCCCCTTTCGACTCAGTCACATTATTTGGTGCGAAAGTTCAATCGCTTCGGTGATGGAGAAAAGTAAAACTGAGATTTTTATTATAAATGAAATTGATTTTTTTGGTAGAAAAATGAAGAGAAATGCCTAATTGACTTTTTTTTTGTCAAAAGCAACGAATTTTTGACGTTTTGATCATTAATATTATTCAGGTTTGTTATCATATTTACTGACCGTGGTGGCATCCTTCCATTCTTTTTGTTTATTTACGTTAGTGTTATTGTGCAATGAACTATTTACACAGTTTACCCTGAATTTTGTTTTGATAATAATTCCAAGAAATACATAAAATAATCTTAGGATAAGTCTGTCCGTGATTTATCTCAATCTATAGCAAATAAGCTCGAAATTTAATAGTGTTCCTTGACGGATGGTTTCCCACATGTAGGTGTGGATACTGTTTTTACTGATACCTTCCATTTTAAATTGTTCGGATTTCAATAAACAATACTGATTTTTTTTCGTTTAAATACATTATATGTTTCGTTTGCGTGACGTAAGCACCAATTGGCCTAAAGTTGATAGCACCACCAGGCACCAAGTGCATTCGCAGACGACACAGGGATCTACAGAAAACAGACGTTTAATGGCTGTCTCCGCCGTCAGAATTGAGCTACATGAAAATGAGCTACAGAAAATTGGACAAAATCTCGACTGTCCTTTGCCCTCAGATTTGTGCGAACTCCATCCCCATTATGGGGCCATCTTATAAACGAACATATCGCAATTGAACATTTCTGAGTAATATTAATGCTATCTTTTCGGAACTAAAATCTGTTTTGGTGTTTTAAGGCAAGGCATACATGCCTTTGAAACTTAAACTTCAAATTCCATGTGCGATAAGCACTTTTAAAATATTCGAATAAAAGTCATTACCTGACGATATTTTGTCGTACGATTGTTGATAAAATGATTCATAATGTATTAAGTATTTGATTGATCTCATTCTTTCTTTTGCGTTTTTGGATCAGTAAACTATATGGTGTTTGCGCTTACTTGAGGGTCAATGACAGCCCAGGATGTCAAATGGTCTGTAAGGACCTACTCTGACGGTGGAGTTATTTATTTTCGTCGAGCAGAATGCTGTCGGTCTACATGTAGTGAGATGGTAATCGTCTAGAATTCATAGATCGCTGTACCCCTGGGTATGCGCTATGTTTTAAGTCCTACTTAAAAGTGCATTGCAACCGCGATGCAACCTTGTCGAGACGAAAGTTCAGTGGTTTCAAAGCTCGCTTTCAGGTTTTAGGGCGGTCAAGGAACGTTGAACAATGGTCTCACGGAGTGTGTGCGTGCGTGCGTGCGTGCGTGTGTGTGTGCTTATTTATACTCGCACTCGGGCCTTGCCCATTCGGCGAGTGCTCCGTTAAGATTGTTAGTCATTATAGGTTTTTTGGAGCATAGTGCACAGACAGAATATAACCCTGGTTAGAGCTACCCTAGTTCCTTATCGTGCACCTGTGTATAGCACTGCCACACGGGACCCCCGGAAGACGAATAGTATTTTTAGTGATGCGACGGGGAATCGAATCTGGGACCCCTGGATTGATAGTCGAGTGTGTTACCACTAGAACACAGATCCGTCACGGAGGTCTCACAGGCAGTATTTACAGTGTGTGATTACCACGTGATAAATTGCGTCATAAATGCTACGTCGGAAGGCAATATTTTACTTCGAATGAAGACATTAAACAAAGTTTACTATTTCTTCACCATTTAAAATGAAACATGGCGCAGTCTTCGCCGCTTACGGAGCCCCGCATTCGGTCTTTTACCAGAGTTTGATTGAGAGTTTAGTTTCTTAAAGCACTTCAATAAACCTTTTCACAATACGGTCGTCTGCCGGAGCACTGTCAATATATCATTTCGAAACGAATTGACTTTCATATGAATTATTTGTATGCCTAAGTGTGGTAGTAATAAGCTGTTGGTAGTCAGTAATGCACCAGTCAATTGAAGCCACGGCCCCCAGGTCCGAGGAATAGCGGGGACTTTGACTTTCGGTCCAGCCAAGCCCGGGTAAAATCCCCGCCCTGCGGAGACAAACTGTAAGTAAAATCCCCGCCAAATGCCCCCGCACCCCAGGGATCCTAGGTTAGGCTTTTTCCCCGCTATAATTAGTGCGAAGACAAATCCACCGCATTCACCCGGCACTGCAGAGCCACCGGAAAGGTAAAAACAATGCCCATTTTCCCGGCTATCCCCGGTATACCCCCGGACCTGGGGGCCCGTGGTAACAATTGACTGGTGCATAAAAGAGTAATGCACCAGTCAATTGTAACCACTCCCCCTCAGGTCCGGGGAATAGCGGGGACTCTGACTTTCGGTCCAACCAACCCCGGCTAAAATCCCCGCCCTGCGGGGACGAACAGATGGTTAAATCCCCGCCAAATGCCCCCACACCCCAGGGACCCTAGGTAAGGCCCATTCCCCGCTATGTTTAAAGCGAAGACAAAACCACCGCATTCACCCGGCACTGCAGGGCCACCTAAAAGGTAAAGACACGGCCCATTTCCCCCGGCTAACTCCGGTATACCCCCGGACCTGGGGGCCGTGGTTACAATTGACTGGTGCATAATACAATTTTAATTTAAATACAAATATAAAGTACATGTATTACCACGTTTTCACAGACAATCTAATAACAGATAACTCGTACTCGCACATTAGATGGTTTTGAAGCAGATTTATCTTCGCTTTACGGTCAGTACATTTGTCATCATACATGTTTATACACATATGAAGGTATTTTGTGTAGGCGGTATTCAGGGTTTTAATATTGAAGGAGAATTCGGGACACAAGATGCTGTAACGCGGTACGCCGATTGTTAAGTTTTCACGGCCTTCAACCCGGTTTAACACTGGGCGCGGGTTGAGCCTGACAGAGGTCAGGGAACGAACTGACAGTAGTTTAATTACATTCAAACAACGTTCCTTCATTCAACGTTCAAACATCAAACAACGGCTCAACGTACAACTTTCAACGTCATAACGATCAAATTTCAACGGTTATCTGAAATTAACAGTGAACTTATATGTGATAATGGTTTACTATAGAAATGAAAGTTTAAAGCTGCACTCTCACAGATATACCGTTTTTACAAAAAGAAAATATATTTTCAACGGTCTTAGAAAAAGCAAAATTTTGCGTAAATATCTGCATACCAATGATATAAGATTGCTGACAAAAAATAGATCATAGATTTATATATTTTCGTTCGAAATTAATGTGTTATGGCTTAAACAGTTACTAACGGTTTAAGAAAAATGCATAAAACATCAATTTTTGAACTTAGATATAAAAATCTGCGATCTAATTTTTTGTCAGCATTCTTATATAACTGGTTACCATGGATTTTCGCAAATATTGGCTCGTTCCAAGACAAAAAATAAAAAAAAATAAAAACATTCAATCTGTGAGAGTGCAGCTTTAAAAAGAACAGGTATTAATAACTCATTAGCCATTAAATGATCTTTACGTCGGCACAAAAATAAGATATTGCTATATCAAAAGGAAAATGTCAATGAAAATTTCAAAGCAAGAATTTATCTTCATTTATTTCATTCAAAATGGGCAGCTGAATCTCAGGAAGGCAGATAACCTTTATGATTTAATCATTTATGAAATACAATTTTATTGGTGTTATCTTCTGTGTGTGTCAACGGTACGCACAAGCGGGCCTTAGTCACCGGTTATTTTGCAATAACAAACTGTAAATCGATATTTCTTTTAATTAATTGCAATTGATATACAAATACCTTCGTTTTAAGGGTTATACAGCCTGCTTACTGGTCTACCCCCCCCCCCCCCACCCACCCCCAAAAAAGCCTTTGAGTGCCAGTTGAGCGTTCGCCGCGATCAGGTGTGGACGGTCGCGGGTTAAATTCACGGCCGGGTCATACCGAGCTACGTTCAACATTGGTACCAGTTTCCTTCGGGCTAAGCATTTAAAGGATAGCACTTGAGAATTAATTATGTGTGATAGCGGCGGATCCGTAATCTAATGGTAACACACTTGACTGTCAATCAAGGAGTCGTTGGTTCGATTCCCCGCCGCACCACTAATTTATAATACTAATCGTCTCTGGGAAATACATAAAATGGGGGACTCGTGTGACAGTGCTAAAAATTACACTAGTGCACGTTAAAGAACCAGGGTACCTCTAACCAGGGTAACATTCTGTCTGTGCACTGATATGCTCAATAAACCATATATGACTAACAATCGCCGAATATGCCTTGCCCGAGTGCAAGTATTAATAATCTTACGCAACCACCCCATTGCAGGTCTCACGGCACATTTGGTACAGAATTACTCCTTTGGCGAATATCCCACCAGTGGGTTTGAGGCAAAATCTCCCCCTTTGCCTTCATTTTTTTACACTCGGGGATATGACGAGGTTTAGACATAATGCAGCCGCTATAGGGCGCATTAAGACCTAAATAAACCAAAGAACAACCTAGAAATCCATTGTGTTCGGTTTTGATGTAAATCCAGAAAAGTTATCCCCTGTGTATTAGTGCTTTACACCGATCATGTTAAAACAACAAGAGGTATATTCGCAAAAAGCTATATGGTCTCACCCCCGGACCTCCATAAAACTCAGTATTTTGTTTCAACTCAGATAATATCTAGCTGTGACTGGAAATTGAAGTCACTTCTGCATGTCATAAATAATAAAGCTGCATTTAAAACACTTGTGGTGCCGTCACGGCGGATGAAGCCTTAATGCAGCTTATCTTCATTAACATTTAAGTATTATGCAATAATGACTGATGATATTTTTTATTTACATGACGACAAGCTGTTTGCCATGTTGTCCAAAGTCAAGTTGTGTGTGTGTGTGTGTGTGTGTGTGTGTGTGTGTGTGTGTGTGTGTGCGTGCGTGCGTGCGTGCGTGCGTGCGTGCGTGCGTGCGTGCGCGCGCGTGTGTGTGATCTTACATTGACACTGGTAATTCATCATATCGTAAGAAGGTGGGTAACTGTGGTATTGAGCAAGTTTATTGTTCGAAGTTAAACCGGTTTAGCTCACTTTTAGTTAATCGATGTACGCGTCTTACGATAAAATCAAGCAGACCAATTGGCGGGAGAGCGCTCGTGAATAATTTTCATTGTTCCCGGAAAGAATTCTACCAATTGCATTGATATTGTAAATTGTATTTCATTGTAAACAAAACAGTATGACAGATAAAGACGGAGGTAAGTTTATTACGGTAGATTTTATTTAAAGCAATGCGTACTTACTGTATTATTTTGTTTTTATTTTTGTCGTTGTGTCTTACCCCACCCACCTTTCACTGAAAATTTCAGAAAGCTTTGATGACGCAGTTGAAGAGAGGGTTATAAATGAAGAGTACAAAATATGGAAGAAGAACACGCCATTTCTGTACGATCTGGTGATGACACATGCCCTTGAATGGCCAAGTCTCACTGCACAGTGGCTCCCGGATGTGACCAGGTAACCTCATTTGTTGTTGACTTCTGTTCAATTGCTTTACATAAGTATTAAGTCAGCACACTGGCTCATTCAACATTTTCTATTACTTAGCAAAAAATGTTGAGATAAGTTCTAAAATACTGCCACAATGCCATTTTGCAGAGACCATTTTTAATGCCATAACAATGGCTTCAGACATTTAGTTACTATTTGGTTGGGTATATTAGACTGGCCGGACCAATTCCAGACCAACAGAAATTTCCATACCAGTTCTGAAATCATATGGGAGTCATCTGAATTTTGTCTGGGTATAAAAATCTGGCCGGATCGAATCATTTCAGTATCAATTATTATAATAGCAACTAACATCTTATTAAATATTAATAATAAATATATAATATTATACATGTTTGGATCGAAACTAGTGTTTGAAAATCGAACTCCATTTGCTATCGATAAACAAATCAAATCTGACCAAGTAGTTTGATTTACTATCGGACAATAATCGAAGTTCATAATATCATTTAGGAATACATTCGTAGTATAATCTAGTCTAAAATAATAGACGTGTTATACGGGATTCTACGGTGTTTTAAAAATATTGAAATTGTTTTAAGTGAAGTATTTTATGGTTGAAATTGATCATAAAGAGTTATATTCATATTTTACCATGTAAGTGAAATGTTATTTTGCACCAAACAAGCATTTAATGCATTAAAACAAGTTGTTTACCTTTCCAATAAAATGAAAGTTGACACAGACAACAATTATGCGAAGGGGAACAACTCGATACAATCGTAATAGCTCGGCCTCCTCCGACAAAGCTTCGAGATAGACCTCGTTATACAATCGTAACAACTCGGCCATGGCCGAAATGTTCCGAGCGATTTAAAACTGTGCCCTGAAGCCTTGCAGGTGCCCTTCATGTATATATCGTTATGTTTTGACAGAATGAAATGAAGAAAAGTCGTCAAACTCATAATTATAAGTTGGATATTTATTTTTTTGTGTACGGAACTAATATAAAATAACATTATCTGGTAATATTTCTTGTTTTTATGATATTTTATAGACGCTATATGCTTTAACCCGGAATCCTGATCGGAACAACTACCCACTTTTGATACTAAACAATTTGTACGTGAAGGATTTGCCATATCAAAAATCTAAAAAAAATCCGTCAACGTACAATTATTTGGACTAAATATAATCATGATCATTTAAATGGTTCAACCTGGAATCAGTACATGTGATGCTATAGTCATGTTTTTGCAACAGTACTGTAAATTTTCATAACCTTTTTCTGTTTTTAATAACTTAACAAAAAAACACAACAACAAAACACATACTTAATAATTGCACATCAATCAAGTAAGTTACCATAGCATTTTATCCATGTAATATTAAATATTTATTAACCAGCTTCACAGTCATTTTATAACCTGTTATATTGAAGATGTCATTAAAATATCTTAATTTCATAAAACTTTTACAAAAAAGTAAAATTGTTAACAAACGATACCAAAAAAGGTTTCAAAAACAGAATGCATCAAGCCGGGATCCCCGGTATTTGCAGGTAAGACCGGACCAACTACACAATAGAGGCAGATTATTAAGGTTTTATGAAATATATAAATAATTAATTACAATTTTGGAAATTTGTAAGTTTTTAACCAAAAATGTTTGCATTCACCGCATTTGTGTAAGAGAGTAACCTCTCTTTTTGAAAATGTACTTGACGAGAATTTATCGGAAAGAATTTTGGACAACCACTATCAATTCTCTTTTATACCCAACCTTCAATTCTAAGAGTTTCATTTGACACTGTGGTGTTGTTGCTTAAATGAGTTAAAGCTACGAATGCAAATACAGTCGAAACCCTTTGGCTCGAACTCCAAGGGACCGAAAAAAATACCTCGAGCCTCGGAAATTTCGAGCCAAGCGGAAAGACTTAGCTTTAGCTTAAAGAAAGCGGTCCTTTACATCTAGTTTGAGCCAACAAGGAATTGGAGCCAAGCGAGTTAGAGCCAACAGGGTTCGACTGTAGCTAGTCAAATCAATGCAAACTGTATGTATTGTTTGTGTGGTAATCAGAGCGCTTCTACCTTAGTTGATATCAATTCATATGTAAAAGAATGCATCAAGTTACTGATACTGGCAGATGGTTTTTCTTTGATTCACAGATTCAGTTGTACTGGATTTGAAATGCATTCTTGGGTGAAGAAAAAACTATCTTTCAGTTCTTCAAAACCAAATGCCAAATTTAATAGCAAACAGTATTAATAAAATTATTATTTTGTTGAGCTTTCAAAAATAAAATGTGGGAGAAAAAATGAAAGAAAGGACAAAGCTTATAACAAAAGAAATCTGATTGAAACCTAGAGCTGTTAAAATTTGTTAAATTCAAGTTTTATGAATAATTTACTTTTGTTTCTTTCAGACCTGAAGGAAAAGATTATTCATTACACAGACTGATTTTGGGAACACATACGTGAGTATTATATTGAATAGTTAATAATTATCTGTTGTTGTTTTCGAAGCATATCAGTAATATGTTGAGTTGCAAGTCTTTCACAATCAATGAAAAGAAATGCTATTAAAAATGAAAGTAGTTTTTTAAAGGGACTTAGTAAGATCTCAATATTTATTAATATGGGTGATCTGTGTTGATGAAGTGATTTTCGAAGCATATTCATTATTTATTTTGGTTCTGCTTTCAACAGGTCAAATAGGCAATAATAAGTCTCATAGGGATCAGCACACTGCTTTGATGGTCAAAGAATCAAGTGGCATTAATTCAAGATGGTTGACATTGTTTATTCATTACAGCCATTTGAATGGAAACTATTTTTTACGATGAAGGTGTAGCAGATTGCTTCCCCTCAAGATTTCAAAGAAAACAAATCATGAAATATTCTAAAACTAACAGTTTGCATGGGCTACTTAACTTTGTGGTTGTGGGATTGTCATTTATTCAGAAAAAGAAATTGAGGGGAGGTAATTTTGCTATACTTTCAGTGTGACGCTGCCAAGTTCAGAGACATTTGGCCAAGCAGAACAAAACCATCTTCTCATTTGCAACATTAAGCTGCCTGGTCCTAATTCACAGACTGAGGAGTCCAATTACCCGGAGAATCGTGGAGGTATTCTTGCTGTGGACAGTCCTTGCTTGCGGCTGCCTGTCGTTACTAACCTAGCTTAGAAGGCTTTGATATGATTTAGTGTTTCCAACCATGTTTATGAACAAAAGATTTTGTAATTATTTTTTGGCGAAATTCAAGTGCCAAAAAGTGAATTGTACTTTTCAAAGTTCAGTCTTTGTTTTTGGAGTGAGAACTTCATAGATAGTAAAAATAATGATTGGATGCAGTAAGTTTACCATATCAAAGCCTTCATGTCTTGTCAGAGAAACAAGATTAACAATTTGTGACAATGGTCAAGTATTTACTGAGATGAGGTACTGTTAAAATGCAGGTCTGAGGAGCAAAATCATTTGCTGATAGCAAGCGTGCAGCTGCCAAATGATTACACACAATTTGATGCCTCTCATTATGATGGGGAGAAAGGTGGTAAGTGTAGTATCTATTAGTGCACATGTCACCAGTAACATTGTAACCACAAATTGTGTGGGAGAAAATGACACATTTGAAGCTACAGTTTTGGTCTCAGAAGTTCGTAATCTGTGTTGTGAAAATTGCATTTAGACTATTGTGCTCTGTGAATATTTTACTGTTGTCAATTCATTTTTTTTTTTAACTTTTCCATTTAGATGCGAAAATAATTTATTCTTCCAATGTTGATATTTCATTACAAAATTATTTTGATTTTCATTTATAACTAATTGTTTGCGCTACTTTTATGCGACATTAAATTGCGTTTTAATAATGGCCAATTACATGATTGAGTTAATTGTATGTTGCAGAATTTGGTGGGTTTGGCAGTGTGAGTGGGAAGATAGAAATAGAGATCAAGATAAACCATGAAGGCGAGGTAAATCGGGCTCGTTTCATGCCCCAGAACCCCTGTATTATTGCCACCAAGACGCCCTCCAGCGATGTGCTCGTGTTCGACTACACTAAACACCCATCAAAACCAGGTAAGTTGGTGTAATTTATATTAAGTTTCTTTTACAATATTCGTGATACAATGAATGACATCATTGTCGATCCTCAGTCTCTTGAATTAATAAACAAACAAAAAACATTGTCTTTCTACAGTGTGTTGATTTCCTTTTGAAATGCCTCTGATCCATGCATATTTTGATTTGATGCACCGTAATTTGGGAACAAAATCAAATTTTGTTTTAATTTAAAGCCTCCAAAAGTAACTTATTTTTGTTTAAAATAAGTATGGTGTGGTATGGAAATGTACTAAAATGTTCCAGATCCGAGTGGAGAATGCCAGCCGGAGCTGCGACTGAAGGGCCACCAGAAGGAAGGCTATGGCTTGTCATGGAACCCAAACATGAATGGCCACCTTCTCAGTGCTTCTGATGACCATGTATGTGCTCATAGTTTACCCAAATGGAATTTTTCTTTCCCTGACTAACATGGTCACTTTCTCAGTGCTTATGATGGCAATATTTCATGACAGAAATAAATTCTAGAACATAAAATCCTAGTGCATATCTAAGATAAATACCTGAAAACATCAAAACAAGTATCAGTATGGTGAAAAAACAGCTCAAGCTTGCAATGAAGAGAGTATAATTCTTGAAGTCTTTTGCGTATCTGTCAGTCAGTAATGCACCAATCTACAAAATGTCTATAGATTGCTTACATTTTATATGCTTACTTTTGGATATTCAGGGTTCCCCCTGGGTTCTAAAAAGTTGTCGCCACTTTTTCGCGGGGGGTTAAGGGGGTGGGTCATGGGGTTTAAGCATTTTAAGAGCCTTAAATTGCATTTAATTAGCACATTGTCGTGCAAATCATAACATTTTGTTGTACATGAAGCACAAGATATTAATAGCAAATTGTTATTCTGTTGACAAAATTCATTGTATATGGACTAGTATATAAATAAAAAAATATTGCAAAAAATGTGACATAAACATCAATATGTTGATTTCAGTCTAATGCCTGCATACAATAAAAGAATACATTTGTGAAGTTATGAGATAAATTTAGAATAAATGGAAACTCAAAGAAATATACATTGTCAAACTAGGGCCATAACTTTCCTAATAGAAATTTGTCTACCTACTCTTTACTCCAGCCAACATATTAGAAGCCTTATCAAATGGGGTTTAATCCTATTTATTTGATTTCTGTTAATCTTTTTGACACTGTTTGAACTCTTAGAATGCTGCATTTATAGCAATTACAAATTGCGACAAAACCGAAAGCAAGTCTATTTTTAGCGCGTAAACGTCATTACGAAATTTGCATATCAAGTGACTTTCCGACAACATAAAATTCTACAATTTGCATATTTAAAACTAACACGATAATTACGCAACAACAAGGCTGTTGAGCTAAATATTAAAATTGTTTGCTAATAAGAGACATAACAGTTAAAGGATGTCATTGTTTATCCGTGAAAGCAATAAAATTCTGCAATAATTAGCGAGGTGTTGACTGGGCCGTGACTGCTTGCTTTAATTATCGGATTAATTTTTGTTGTCGCACCAGCAGATGCGCTTGATTTATGACAGTGACAGAATCGATTATCATGCAGGCCGCATGGTCACCACTTACGTCATTTTAAGAAAATATTTTAGAAAAAAATCGTTGTCGCCATAAATTCGCCAAATTTGAAAAGTTGTCGCCACTTTTGCGATTTTGTCGCAAATGGCGACAATGGCGATCGCCAGCGGGAACCCTGATATTAAAGCACAGATATATAGACACATATGATATTGTCATTTTATTGAAAAGTATCAATATGCTCTGAAAATAACAATGCCTAACTAAATGTGTTATTCTTCTGCGTACACTAGGGGCTTGTTTTAAAAAAATATATTTTTGATTAATAAAAATAATTTTAAGGTCTGTGTATTTATGCACCAGTTATCAAGATCTTTATCTTAATGATTTCCTAAAACATATATGGTGTGTTATGTTGACATATAATTTCCTAATCCAATTATATGCTCTTGTTTCAGACCATTTGTCTTTGGGATATCAACACAACCCCAAAAGAACACAGAGTTGTGGATGCATTCACCATATTCATGGGACACACTTCAGTTGTAGAGGTAACGTTTTAATTTGGGGATGAGTATGGTTTGCAGACACTTTGGATCATTCTCTTCCAAGCGTGAACCCTGGAAGGTGGCTCACAAAATGAATTTCTTTTAGTAACTGAAAAGGTACATTTGTTATAGGCTCAGAAAAGTATTTGGCCAGTCCAGGATCGATCCCGGTACCCACTGCTTGCAAATAAGACCGGCCAGGACAGACCTGCATTGTCAGTACAGTTGATACCAAGCTTAATATCCCATTGGCCAGTAAAAATACTTTAAGCCTCGCAAATATTAAGACTTTGAACATTGGATATTTATCATATATAATTTGTGTTTCTAAATCTTGAGTGTACTAGTTGTTTAGATCTGTTTACTTGTGTTTCAAGGATGTTGCCTGGCATCTTCTGCATGAAAGCCTGTTTGGTTCTGTGGCAGATGATCAAAAGTTAATGATGTAAGTACTTGAGTTCAATTATATAGAAATTGATATTGCATATGATATGAAAACATAATCAATAGTAGACTACATTCATTTAAAATTGCTAGCTATTTGGCTTTGAAGGATGCATAAACATGATGTAATATACATCTAAAAGTAACAAAGAGTCCCATGTCTTGTATATTCATAGCTATATATATTTACAGTAAATGTATCACGTGTCAATTGCCTGCTCGATACATCCTCTTTGATTCATTTACAGCTGGGACACCCGGTCTAACAATGTCAACAAACCGAGTCACACAGTGGATGCCCACACGGCCGAGGTCAACTGCCTCTCCTTTAACCCTTACAGCGAGTTCATTCTGGCTACAGGCTCTGCAGACAAGGTCAGTGGTTATTGTATTGCTTGTTTTAGTCATCCTTTAAAACTGGGGCCATTGTGTTGAATCATTATGACTTTTAAGGGTAATTTGATATGTAACAAAAATCGGCTTTAACCTCTCTGCTGTAACCTCTCTTGTAGTAAAGAATAAAAATTGAGCAATTGTTTTGATCTTGGTTTGCTGCTGAATGTAATATAGTTCATGTGGTTCTCATGTTGTGCAAGTAGTGTCCTAACTATCATTTCTTTCTTCAGACTGTTGCCCTGTGGGACTTGAGAAACTTGAAGCTAAAACTGCACTCCTTTGAATCTCATAAGGACGAGATCTTCCAGGTATGATATAAACAAATGGTTGTATGAACAAAGAAATGTTGGCTGACAAATTTCAAAATTGGCTGTCATATCACATATGTCAAATAATAACACTTGAATAAGAATTGGGACATATTTGTAGCATGTCACTGGATGTATTCAGATGTTACAATAGCTCTGTTGGAACGATTAAAAATATGGCTATATGCAAGAACTTGTCCATATCCAATATGTTAAAAAATAAAAAAGCAGAGTGAGTGTAACTAAATTGTTCATACTCAGCATGGGGTTAAAGTACTCCTTTTAAAATGCCTAGTAATGATAGTTTTGATCTTATATAATGCATGAGTATGTTGTTTGTGTTTGCAGGTGCAGTGGTCGCCCCACAATGAGACTATCCTAGCATCCAGTGGCACAGATAGGCGACTGCATGTGTGGGACTTGAGCAAGATAGGGGAGGAACAGTCGGCAGAAGATGCTGAGGACGGACCACCAGAACTCCTGGTATGCATATTGGGACTGACCTTTACCTCGAGTGGCGGAAGTGGCCATAAACATTGCAGTATTCATATGGGCGATTATAGTTCACATTTTTGTCTTCCATATAAAAGCTCTTCTTGTCTGAATTGACTTCACTCAAACTTATTTGAAAGTACTGACAATATAAACAAAGTATGTGTAAATGTCAAAATGTATGTTGGATTATTTCGCAAATAGTAATCTTTTTACTTTGATTGGTTAATTTTCTCCATTGAAAAAAGGTGCCATAAAAAATTAAAGAAAAAATTATATCATACATGATACCTTTTTATTCCAGTTTATCCATGGCGGTCACACGGCCAAAATATCTGACTTCACTTGGAACCCTAACGAGCCATGGGTGATCTGTTCTGTCTCCGAGGACAACATCATGCAAGTCTGGCAGATGGTCAGTATCAATAACATGCTCCCTGGTCTGTGTTTACTTGAAGTGGCTTCCATGATTCTTGTTTTAGCCTTTTGATTTTTGGCACGCTGTACAGAGTTGAGGGTAACTGCCCTTTGTAAGCCTACGATGAAAGCAATCTGGCCCATTACTTTGATTTGTGTCAGACCAATACTTCATCTTTTAAAATGAAAACTTTCAAATACTGTTAAAGCAATTTATACCTCAAAGTTTGAGGTAAAGATTGCTTGTAACATTATTTGAATGATTTTTAAGTTTTCATTATCTTCTTGAGGAAAAGATTGTTTGATATGCGATAAATTGAACGAGTTTGTATGTTCAGACAGTGGGTTTGTCGAGTTTCAATTTGGTTTTGTCTTGGGTTCCCTTGGAGCATTGTGACTAAATGATGGCGAATAGAGCTTGCTATTTGTACACATTCTTACCAAATGGCCTTGACAAGTCAGTGATATACATGAGAAAAGTGATGAAACTTTTTAATTGCGAACATTTTTGCTATGAAATAAAACCTAACCTGGTAATTTTCAATGTTTGAAATATCTGATTGTTACTAGAATTGCTACATGAAAGCACACACCAGCGGTATACTTTTAGACTATTTTTTCCAATTCTTTGCCTGTTTTAAGTAGTGGTGATATCCTAAATGATCTTGGTCTGATTTTGAGTGTTCAATTCCAGACTTGCCTCAATGCAGTAGTACAGTATTAGGCCTAAAAAAAAATACATTTGGTTCGGGTTACCCGACCCTACCTACGGAATAGGCGCTGACCCTACCGTTTTTAGTCAGTTTGAAAAAAAAAACCTGAATTTTTTTTATTTATTTTTTAATTGCTTTTCAATATGTAGTTTAAAACCTTAAATGCTTATACAGAAGATTACTTTAACACCATTCTCCAATGATGAAAATAACATTCTTATATAAAGCCTAATAAAAAGCCTGCCTACCCTACCTATTTTTGAAAAGGATGTAACCCTAACCAAACAATTTTTTTTTAGGCCTTATAAACAAGTGAAACTAAATTGCATTTAGTAATAATTTAATGGAACCTACATGTACAAGCCTAGTCTTAAATAGCCAAAGTTGAGCCAAGATCTTGGTCAAAGGCAAAGGATTAAGGACAATCAATGAATACACAGTGACATACAATGCAAGATAGCAGACACATTACACATATATTTATTATTAAAATTTTGTTATTAGGTAAATGTTAGGTAACTTCTCTGGCACAGTCAGTGAAAACTTTGTAAGAATTTGCTGGGGTTTTAACCTGGTTTAAGAGTGCTCAACTTCACTTGCCCCCAAATATATCAATATACATGTACATACTCTATGCTTTATGAACGGGTCTGTGGGTCTCCTCTGGGAGGCGCGGGGACCCTTTTGTGCTATATTTAACATTCAATGTTCAATTTCAGGCTGAGAACATTTACAATGATGAAGAACCAGATGCGCCTGCCAGTGAACTGGAACAACAGACCTCATGAATGTGAACGTGAAAACAGACTTGCCCCCCCACACTGTGGGCTGATGACTAGCTAGTATGGCCTGGCTTAACAGCCAATGTATGACAAATTTGAAATCGTTAAGTCAACAAAACTAGACCTTTGTTAAGTATTTGGTTTACACAGTCTCAAATGGAAATCTATATAGATTCATTAGATTTGATTTCAGACATACATTGTAGTTTGGGAGGGTCGTAACTATTGTTGGCAAAACTGGTGGCCCAATCCCTTTGCATGCTTGATTTTATTATGACAGTTTCAATATTGTGTCGATCTTTGCAGTGATATTCTCATTGTCAATTGTGTTCTCATGCAATAAAACATCATTAAATTCACATGTAGTCCATGACAAATCAAATGGTTTTGGAACAATTATTTTAGAATTTGTCATACACTGGTTGATATGCAGGGCCCATTTTGTACATTATACTCAATCATGTGAAACTGTGGATCAAGTGCTTACTAATTACTATTGTTTAATGCACGTATTTGCCAAGATGTCAGTGTTTCATTAACTTATGTGTGTTAGTGTTCCACTAAATTAATTCTGGTGCAGTAGTAATTTAATATGGATTTACAAGTCATGAAAGGCAATCTTAGAGACAAGTACCGTGGTAAAAACATGAAATGTTGAATTTTTAACTTCAGTATTCATTAAATGTCTTGATTCTTTGTTATTCATTTAATCGTAGTTTGATTGCTGTTGTAATGACCATTTGCTTAAGATAATATTGTAACATAATTGTAAAACAATGCTGTCTTTAATAAAGATGTAAATGTATATTTTCTTGGTGCTCTAGAAGTGAAACGAAATGATGAAATGTCAAGAACTTCAACTATTAATGTAAACAAATTTGAGATAAATGTACTATATTCAGTATATTGCGATGTTTAATCATAAAGAATGTATGAAGTCCCAAGGTTTGAACAGTTTTAATGTTTCTTCTATATGGTACAGTTAGACGGGTCCACAATTGTTAGGGTGTGGTCATGGCATTTCGCCTTGGAAAGCTCACAACTGAAATGTATAAAAATGTATATATTTCTATGCCAAGCAATTCTTTTTGTATTTTAATATTAAGGCAATCTTTTTGTTATAGAAATGCTACAATCCATCATTAATCGCTAGTCAGCACAATTATAGTTATATGTACATGTACTACAAAAGCTATTCTATCCGTCTCGCACACATTCATGAAGTCGAGACAATAATGTTAGTTGCAGTAGTCGCATAGTTGGATTTAAATATAGTCAGAATTCAACACGAATAAAACGAGAACGACCTACTTGTTAGGGTACAGGTTTCCGTCTGAGCCACAGATAATGTGGAAGTCCTCGGTGTGACAGAATTCAACACAAATAAAACGAGAACGACCTACTTATTAGGGTACAGGTTTCCGTCTGAGCCACAGATAATGTGGAAGTCCTCGGTGTGACATTGTACTGTGTAGACGTTCATGCAGAAAACATTCTGCATGATGCTGTAGAAGGGGTCGGTGGTGGTGCCTGGTGAATAATAAGTGCTGTTCAGAATCCTTTACTGAATTGGGTTATTCACCATCATGTTAAAGTTTAACTGTTAAAATATAAAATTGCTAAAACTAGAGGAAGAAATGTATTTCTTTGTATAACATTTCACACATGCATACCATTCGCGTAGTTTCCTGATGCAAAACAGTTCTACGCTTTATTCCGAAACAGTTTCTAATAGTTATTAAAATAGAACTACTGGTACTAGTGTGACACCTGTTTCGAAGGTACTGCAACTTCATATATTGTGTTAACTACTAGTGCTAGTCTGATACCTGCCTCAGAGATATTACATTACAACATATGTGATAACTACTAGTGCTAGTCTGATACCTGCCTCAGAGATATTACATTACAACATATGTGATAACTACTAGTGCTAGTCAGATACCTGCCTCAGAGATATTACATTACAACATATGTGATAACTACTAGTGCTAGTCTGATACCTGCCTCAGAGATATTACATTACAACATATGTGATAACTACTAGTGCTAGTCTGATACCTGCCTCAGAGATATTACATTACAACATATGTGATAACTACTAGTGCTAGTCAGATACCTGCCTCAGAGATATTACATTACAACATATGTGATAACTACTAGTGCTAGTCTGATACCTGCCTCAGAGATATTACATTACAACATATGTGATAACTACTAGTGCTAGTCTGATACCTGCCTCAGAGATATTACATTACAACATATGTGATAACTACTAGTGCTAGTCAGATACCTGCCTCAGAGATATTACATTACAACATATGTGATAACTACTAGTGCTAGTCCGATGTCTGCCTCGAAGGTACTCCAACTTAATACATATGTGTTAACTACTAGTGCTAGTCCGATACCTGCCTCGAAGGTACTCCAACTTGATACATATGTGTTAACTACTAGTGCTAGTCCACTGCAACTTGATACATATGTGTTTACTACTAGTGCTAGTCTGATACCTGCCTCAAGATAATGTTACTTGAAACATTGTTTTTCTTGTTTTCCATGTATATTTACTACGAATAGTACTAGTATACAGATAATGACAATTTAATATTTTGCAAAACAGACCAATGGTCGTTGTAGTAGTCTGTGTTGTGGTACCGCCATCTGCACCAGTGGTCGAGGAGTCAGTCGAAGTCGTCACGCCTCCAACGGTCGTAGCCGTGGTCGTAACGTCAGTGGGAACCCAGTTTTCGGTTGTGATGACGGCCGTGGTGGGTGGGGCGATTGTTGCACAGGGTCCATGGTTCGCCACCTTGAGCTTGTGGCTCGAATGAAGAAACTCGCACCGCTTGTGGGCGAAGTGGCAACTGCGCAAAACAAGAAGTATTCAGTTGAATATAGACAAACCCGTAGGGAACACGTACTTAGGTAGTCGAATTCAGTGGTAGCAACACCATGTGGGCGTAAGAACATGTTCTTAAGGTAAGGGAGAATACTAGTCCAAATAAGTGTACGTTGACGGATTTTTTTTAATATGGCAAATCGTTAGGGATAAGATGAATCCTGTATAACACGTCTATTATTTTAGACTAAGGAGAATACATTTTATTTTTTTAACTGAAAATGGCTTAACCCTTTTTAACATGCCACTGAATTAAGACCTGGCCATGTTCATGATAAGATTTACAGTTTAGTTCAAAGAGTTTTTAATATTGCACGGCTGTAAATGCCATCTAGCATGTAGATTGTGAATTTATTAGAAAAAAACCCCACTTCTGATTATAAAAACCAAGTCTCAGTAGAAATTATCCCGATATTTAGAAATCAGTTAAATATGGTTCTTCCACACAAAAGCACATGTAACACTGACTACTTCTACAGGCATTCGTTATGACATACGTTAGATTGGAACTCGTATTTGTTTGTAAAACAAACATCTTTAGAGAACAAATGTATCGATGCCGTTAGTGAGAAACATATCTGGGTCATACTAACTGGTCTGGGTACTCGTGTCCGTCCGAGCCGCAGATGATCTCGTCGTTTGGTGTCACGTGATGGCCGCAGTCGATGAGGAGGATCTCGAGACACAGGTCGTCGTTGTAGTGCATGTGTAAGTTCAATATGCCGCCCTCGGCCTCCTCGTGACCTGGAACCGTGCAGTGATGACCATGACACGCACGGGCAGCCGCTAAAAAAAACAGGGTTGGTATTCATTACTGGTCTTAGTGGAACAATGTAGCTAATCGGATTACTATTTTCGATTGATATTATTAACTGACCTGATAGAGTTAATAATAAAGTCAATGATGTACAGGTAATTTAAATTAAATGCTATTCAACACATTCTATATAGTTTATAACGATTATAACTAGTTCTTTTGTTTTTGCTATTTCAGATTCAACCTGTTCTTATCTTATGTTCTTATCCTGCACTGGCTCGGGCGTTATCGAATATGCAAGTCGTCACAATGTGCATATGTGTGCAAAATTGCCATGTTCGACCTACATGTTTAGCGATCGTGACTCGAAAAACGGGCCACTTTCAAAAACTGTATATTATGTTTTCTAATATTCTGACAGTATTCAGACTGTACGATAATCCAAATTTGATTTCGATGCAGCCTTTCAACGATTCTCTTTTTCTCTTTAAGTAATGTAATAAATAGATAACTGCCAACAGTTAATTGTTTTTAAATGTAATAGTATTCAAAACTATATTTTTTCCCAAAGGGATGGCAGTTTCTTTACTATGTATCTGCCTTACATTAAGTTAGTATACATTTTTAATCAGAGGGATAAGTAGATTTAAAATTTTAAAAGCAATAGACAAAATAAAATCTCGAACATAAAAACAAGGATATAATTGTGTTTTTATTGAAATATATTCAGATGCAAATACGTCGCATTAAAGGGGCTGGCTCATGTTTAATAAAATGCGCTCTCTTATTATGACGAAAAAAAGTGTGGCAAATCATAAGGATTGTTAAAACTAAGATAGTGACGGCTGAAACCTATAAACAAATGTTGATATATGCCCAAATATTGTGTTACGCTTTATGACAAAAGGCTTAAAGGTTAAATCATCCCTCAGGTCATGTAAGAGTCCACATGGGTGAGTGGTTTGTTGTCTGTTTTCTATTTTTACTTGACTACAGGCATGGATTCGCTCCCCGCTAAAACCGGTTGTTTTTAAAAAGTTAATTGTATTATTTTTAACTTCGGTATCAAAGAGTATAAAAGTTTTATCTATAAACGTGAACAAGCTCCTTTACAATGAAAAAAAGTAAACACATTTACTTCTTTTCTAGTTATCACATGGATCAATGCGATTGGGTTGGTCGAGCACCGTACGTTTTCTTGGTCTTTCAAACATTACAACATTTAAAACCTGTCCTCTGGTCTCTTGCATGAGAAATGGACTCAAGCCGGTTTTTAGCTTTAATAAATAAGTATAAACTTAATCAATTCTTTGAAAAGCCAAGTATAGTACCTGCATTCACTAGTTCCAGATTTAAAAACAGGAGCAAAACTATCCCACAAGGAAAATGCATTTTGACACACTGTGCACTTCCGTCTCTTAGAGTAGTTTAAGTCTAAGTGTTATCTAAATAATTTCGTGACTTAATATGTACTACTTACATGTCAATTTTGGAATCATGCAGTATGATTATTTAGATGCATCGTTTCCAAAAAAAAGAGGCACTCACATTTAATGTCGGTGATGGTCGAACGTTTTGAAGGAAGATCATGAAATTAATTGTTGTCTTAATTAGCAATACTTGTAATGGAAAGTAAAAACTCTTCTAAATGAGCCCTTGTATACATTTCTTATATGTGAATGTGAATACTAGTATGCGATTTGTTGGTTTGATCTTGGCAAACGCGACATTAGCTGACGCGGCTTGCCAAGACCATACCAACGGTGACTGCATCGAGCTCGTGGTTCGAGGCATGCGCGAGCTATATAATATAGTCTCTGAAACTCGCCCGGATCAACTGGACTCAGTAGATCAGAGGTCAAGGTTTCATGATTCGGAGGATGTGCGAACACATATTGGTAAATGTGACCCTGAAGAAAGCTCAAGTTCTTTTTATCCAGTAGCTTTTCCTCCGACGATACCTTTAGATTTTTGAGTCAGTGGCTAAATCATTTGCGAAAATTGATATGCAAAAACGTGGGGCTAGTAACACATGGACAGTTAATATTGGTAATAAATGTTAATCTTGATAATAACATGTAAATGTTAAAACAGATGAAAAAAAACACGTTTTTACGTTCATAAATGTGCTTTTATTATTGATGCTATTTCGCTTTCTTCTATATACAATATCTATAATTGAAAATAATATCAAACTTAACCTTTTCTCTTTATTTCACTGCGTTCAAGTAAAGGCTAACAGTCGCTCACGTTAGCAAACGGTTGCGTAAGGTTTCTGTCGGCAGAGCTATACAAATCACATGGACATACATGTACATGTAACTGTTGCTGACAGGGTATAAATACAGATGACGAAAACTGAAGAAGAGCAGATTTACTTCAGAATCCTTGGACCCTCATGCCAGTTGACAAATCTGGGCCTTTATAAATTGTATACGGACCCCACAAAAAACAACTTCTGTTTAATGTAAACTAAAAGTGCAAAGTGGGGCTCATTGTAATGTTAATACTCAGCAAAAGTTTATTTTGAACGTCCCAGGGATGGATAGCAAGTTGGAAACGGGGTCCCTGCGTCAGGAAAATCTCTGGTTCAAAAACATGCATCATCAGAAGGGCAGCGCAGAGAAAGGAAAAACCACATATCCCAACACTTAGCCGACCTACGGCCAACGTTGGTTAATCGTAATATTTTATGTGGGCAACCCGTGTTACAACGCCGACATTTTGGCGTTAGATCCGATGGGTAAGATGACGTTGAGCCAATATTATCATAGTCATTTCATCTGTTAGGCAAACGTTGGTCGAACTGCGACATGATATCTGAGAACGATGGCATGATTGCTTCCATAGCGTTAAATAAATAGAGCCTAGCGCACACACTATAGGCCAGTTTAGTTTTTAAAAGGGTAAAGAGGCAACCTTTTGTAAAAAATACTTCAAGTATATGAGGGAATAACTAAAACCAACGGAACGATAAAACTTACAGACCTTTATGTTGTCACCAGTTCTTGAGAGTTAGGCAAGTTCCAGACAATCAGTTTCCGATTTTCATTCAGAACTTTTATATTTTACAGAACATATAGTCCATCCTATGCGGAGCTACAGGCCCTGTTTTTTTTTTTAAATTATACTCGTATAATCCTATGCAAAGGAACAGTTTGTTCCTTGCCTCGCACAACAGGGCTCGGTTGATTTTCAGTTAAAATTATGCATATGCTGTATAAACTGAGTATATAACCAGCCTTACGGAAACTCTCACTGAATCTTGATATGTTACATTTGGTTTGAGAAATAAGCTACCATTATACACTTGATCCGATTGGGATAAAGAATTGGTGATTAATTGGAATTTGAGGGAGCGTAGCCGTTTCCGTTACGTCATTAAGTTAACACATTACGGGGCGATACTATTTCCCGGTCTCTCCTCGTAAAATCCGGTCTCAAACGGTCTCATAATTACCGGTTCATAACTTATGGCCCGAGGCGACGGATTGTGTTGCCGATGTTTGTTAAACTAATTTTACAATCTTATTTGCTTTTATATGTAACAAAAAAGAATAAGATATATAAACATTATGTCTTAATTTATGCAATTTGTTATAGGCCTAAACTATTTATGCAATTTGTTAAAGGTGTAGAGAAAGATGCGATGGCAATAAAAATGTTCATATTTTTTAATAAAGGAATAAGGACGGCTAGAGTATGAAGAAACTTAGAATTGCACCTTTTAAAATATGTTTTTTCAAGTTGGTTTATTGTTTTTTCTCTTCTGTTTAAAAACAAACACACATAATATTGTTTAAGCAGTCCAGCTATGAGTGTGCACGGTTCTCTTTGAAGCATTGTGTAAAATTAATGATTACAATTGAAAACGTTACCATGGTTGCATATCCGACCCATGCATGTCGTTACGATAAGATATGTTTATTGCGTAAAACATTATACAGTGTTCATAGCATGTAAACAAGTAAATCAATGAATGGTGAAAAGTACACAAGATCTACAACTAGATGAAAGAGTGTTTATTTGAAGTTGCGCCATTCTTAAGTAAGAACAACATTACGTCTCCATTTTTCGTATATATTTTCAGTGCTATTCCCTTACATTGAATAAATTCGAATACCTTCGTCATTATTACACAACTTTAGCAGAATATATTTTATTTGTCAACTTTAAGTTTGCAATAAATCTCTAACTGTTTAAGAAATCTGACGCTGATTATTTTTGAATTTGGTTATATGTTATTATCGTATTATTTCTTAACTTTACTAGACCCTTTGCATAACAATCATTTATTATAATAAACAACCATATTTTTAAGGTATGAACCGAACAGAAGCCGTGCGTGTGTAATAAAACTGGCTTATCCATTTATCATGTCCTTAACGATCGAGGGACATGCGCTAATCTCTGACACGCGTTGTATATCGCATTTACACCTTTCATGGTATGATGTTATTGTGTATTGTCATAAACCTGTTATGAAGAGTTCCTTGACAATAAAAATAGTAAGTATAGTAATGATAAATAAACTACTGAAATATTTGGAATGCTATTTTACAAATGAAATATAACTTACAAAATACAATAATCTTTATTTAAAGTCGTCATGATCGTTAAAATAGAATTGCCATTAAAAAGCCAGCAATATGTATTATTTCAAACTCATCACATTAAAGTTTGACTTAAAAATGGACGTTCCAAATCTGCCTAGAAGTTTAAGATTTCCATAGAGATCTTTTGGCACTAAAAAACTGAACATGGGGCATTCAACACGAAATGGTTCCAAAGACACTCGTGGCTTCACTATGAAGAGGTGAACTGTGCCAATTAGTTATTTAACATACATTGTGAGACTGTGCAAATATGACTATTTAAAGAGAAATAATTACTGGTGTTTATAATAATTTATGATTGCACAATAATTAACATATCGCTGTTGTATACATGTTATTTCAACAGAAAAGGGGTTCAGATAAAAACACGAAAATAAAACCTGAACTCACAGGAAATCGAGTCCTTCAATGCTTAAAACTGAAATAAAATCTCGACGGGAGGGGACACCCCTCCCCAGCACACCCCTTCCGCGGCCCCAATGTCAATTTCCTTCCTACTCGCCTGTTTACAACAACCGTCAAATGGACATGCCTGTTGTGTCTTTGCAATTGCGAATGCTGTAGAATTTTGTTTTAAGAATGACTGTGTAAATACTTATGCCAAACTCGTTGTCAATGAAATGAGGGAACATCTAGTCAGTCTAGAAAACATAAAAAAAAACGTTTTATAAAGAAAATGAAAAGGCGCGATCCCTTAGACTTTAAAAAAATTAACCATTCTGTTTATGTGAAATGCTAGAATTCGTCGATAGTGATTTGCGAAAATAAAACATGCAGGAACTGGACGTGGCACTGCATCTCTTGTAACAAAATCAATAGTTAAACAAAACAAAAATGTTAGAATTTATGAAGTACTGAGTTAACTTACACATTTGATTTACATGTATTCTTGCATTTCTATTTATATTACTATTATCAAAAGTTTACTTATAACTGAATTTAATAAGGAAAAAAAACACAATGTGTTTGTTATTCAGTACATTAATTTTAGAACATGTGCATATATTATGTTTTTATCTTTGCCTTAATTTATTTTTTGTTTTATTGATATAAAATATGAAATAAATGGTGAAATAATTATCATTAAATATCTAATGTTTTAATTAACTGTAATCTTTTGTAATCCTATTACCCCCGCTGTCATTCACACCTTCTCGATCACGCCCGATAGCTACAATAAAATTTTGAAAACAGAGACCGGATGAGACCGGGACCGGATGAGACCGGGACCGGGAAATAGTAACGCCCCACATTACGTTTTAAAGGAACTTTTTTAATTTTAGATATTTTCAAATATTTTTTTGTTTTGGTCATCGACTTGATATTCAATTCAGCACACACAGGTATGCCTTAAATGACAATTTTCATTACTTTAACATATCGATACTCTCCTTTTTAAGTCTTTAATACGAATATTGAATTGTAATATATTTTCGGGAGATACATAACGTAACGGAAATATGAAAGACCCTTTTAAAATCTAAATGAATTAATCAAGATCAATACATATATATGTATAACAATCATCAATTTCGACTGATAAACATGTAACTACTTTATAAATAATGCATTGATGCAAAATATTAATGACTGATATTTGAGTGATAAGATTGTAACCGTTTTAACAGCAGAAAGTGCAAACATATTAAATGATTGATGAATGCTAAAAGATTAACTGTGGTCTACTACAGTCTCATAAGGTAGAAATACCGAGTTTTATGCTAATTTCTTTCAAATTTAACTGGGTACTTTATAAGAACCATTGTTTTCCGGCATTTATCCACCCTTTCTGGAATATTAAGCAATATATTATTAATTGTGGTAAATCTTATTTGGGAGTAGGTGTGCATCTTAAATGATTCAGTTACAAATCATATAACATAGTGTTGTCTTGCTCAGTCTATGTATTGCGTATTGTTGACGATTTCTGCCTCCACATAACCATTTCATAAAAACTTTTGCGTTTGTAATGCACCTGTCAATTGTAACCAAGGCCCGCCCAGGTCCGGGGGTATACCGGGGATAGCCAGGAAATGGGCCATGTTTTTACCTTCCAGGTAACCCCAAAGTGCCGGGCATTTGGCGGTGATTTTACCAGCAGTTCATTCCCGCAGGGGGGAGATCTTGCCCGTGCTTGGCTTGACCGAAAATCAAAGTCCCCACTATTCCCCGGACCTTGGGGGGGGGGTGTCATGGTTACAATTGACTGGTGCATAATGAAGGATATGTGTGGTAATTATCTAAAAAAGCCATATAAGATACAATAAGATACAATAATTTTTATTTAAAGTCAGGAATATGCTAAGAGGAATTCTAGTAGAATGTAGTCAAAATTTCGTGTCTGACAGCAAAAAAAGAAAACCAGTATAGCATTGTTCATTCCTGCTTAAGAGTATACAAAAATAGATTTTGGAACTGCAGTAGTGATTTTTGGGTGGAAAACCAAATAATATTTTTCATCCAAATTGCAATTAGACAGTAGGTCTGGATAAGGTTGGCAGTGTCTGGATAAGGTTGAGCTAGGGGGATGAAACGAATGATGTATGTGGAATGAAGAAAGACACATGTTGTTATTTATATTTATAATTCCAAGATTCCCACATTATAAAGCAGATTGTTGTTTTGATTACATGGGCATGGTGTTTTTATAACTATTCCAGTAACCTTCCTGATTATGTAAAATTACGTAATAGTTTTGTTGTTTTACTTAACAAATAAATCAGGCACCGACTGTTTGACAAATTATTTCTTCAGTGAAGCAAACTTAAAAGGACCTAAACTTTCTGCTAAAATTCGAAAGTGTTACCCTGAATGTCATTGCACTTGTGTGAAGTGCATGAGAGATGTTAATTACATCAGTTTTTGTCAGGCCATCCCATTGGTGAAAACATTGGCACAAACAATAAATAAATATTGTATACATCTTCATTCAGTTTTAGGCAATGGAGTTTATGAACTGTACACTGGTGAGTCCTGATGAGGTGGTATGCAACGGCACAAGCTTCAAGGCCGAGGAGAAACTGTCGTATGAAGACACATGGTTCTGGATCTACCTTGCTATCTACGTTGGCCTTGTTCTAGCAGCAGGTAATTTCATAGAACTGATTTGTTAATTTGACAGACCATTTCTTAGATAACTCTTAAGAAGGTCTGGTCCGAAATGTTCACCCTCATCTGATTAAAATAGAATTATAGAGAATTGATAAGTATAATCTGTAATTTCTTTACAGTAAAATTTCTCATTGAACAGAATTTTTTGTGTGTTCAAAAGCGATGCATGATATGATATTACTATCAGATATGTCTCATCCTTAGTGAACTCTTTTTTTCATATTGTTTTTTTTTGGTAATTTGATTATGGCTTTTATGAAAAGATCATAGTTATGTAAAAATCTTTAAACTGAAAGATGTGAGATTTTGACTTTTTGACACACAAGATTGCTATCCTGTGCTGGAAAGTGTTGTCAACTGTTAATTCCATAACAATATTTATTTTTAGGTTTGATGTCCGGCCTCACAATGGGATTACTGTCCTTAGACATGATGACATTGAAAGTCCTGAAAGATGGAGGGACTCCTGCAGAGAAGAATCATGCTCGGAAAATCCTTCCCATCATCAAGAGGCACCATCTGTTGCTGGTGACGCTGTTGCTAGGCAACGCTGCTTCTGTTGAGGCCATGCCAATATTCCTTGATCGGATATCAGACCCAGTTACAGCTATAGTAGTTTCTGTTACTGCAGTACTTATTTTTGGAGAGTAAGCATATTCAAGTTAAACTTAATGTGTAAAAAAAATGCAAAGTGAAAACAATTGCTGTTCTTTTAACATCCTAAAGAGGTTTGGTGAAATAACAGGCTTTTCAGCATTCCTGACTTTCAAACTTTGTTCTTCTTCTTAAAATGCTGCCTTTTTCCTACTACCTGTCAAATTCTCCATATTATTCCTACTTTTTATTGAAAAACGCGGATTTGTCAATTTTTTCACCAATTACAGTATTCATGAGGCAAAAATGGCATGTTTTAGTCATTTGAAACATTGGCTACATGAGATGC
Source organism: Mya arenaria (assembly GCF_026914265.1). Classification (NCBI taxonomy): domain Eukaryota; kingdom Metazoa; phylum Mollusca; class Bivalvia; order Myida; family Myidae; genus Mya; species Mya arenaria. Next base: position 73,336,707 of record NC_069127.1, read on the forward strand.
TTGATGGCTGTAAACTGTTGTTGAGCCTTTTGTTTCATCACAGTGTAGTGTAAAGGGTCTAAGACACTGAAAACCCAATATTTAAATAGAAAATCGTAATAAGATGTACTTGGATGTAGAGGATTTTCTTTTTGTTTTTCTACTTTTGACGTAAATACCTTCTTTCTATGAGCAAGTGCTGGAAAGCTTGATAAGAGATTTAATTAAGATATTTCTTAAACACACGATAGACATTCTTGGTGAATTATGGCTGTGCTGAAACATTCTGTCAGGTTTTTATAACTGGACAGGAAATCATTTTCAAAGTTCAATGTTTACAAACTAAATTTTCTGTGAGTTAACAGTAATTGATGTTTTCAATTTTGAGCTTGGGAATAAAAAAATTTCCTGTTAAACATCAATATATAAATGTAGTTCAAGTGAAGTCACTTTCTTGCTTGGTTAGGTCAAAGTCAATGACTAATTGAATGAACGCTTGTTACTTTTCAGAGTGATTCCACAAGCTATTTGCACAAGGTTTGGTCTGGCAATAGGGGCAAGACTGGCACCGTAAGTCTTCTATGATCTAGACAGTTAGATATACAGAAGTGGGTAACATAAATATCTGGCTATAGGGGCAACACTGGCACTGTTAGTGGTCTAAATCTAGACAGTTAGATATACAGAAGTGGGTAACATACAGGTTTGGTAAGTAGTCATTGTACAATAATTTTTTAAAGCTTGATGACAAAGGGAGCTAAAAGCTCACATACCTTATGCAAGTCTTATAAGTATTACTTCCTAGAATGTCATTTTATTCAAATAATAAAAGCAAATTTATGTCCAAAGGCCCAAAATTCTTCGATGCTGCTCATATGATAAATAACCTTTCAAAAATGACAAGAAAAGTAGGTAATCACATGGAGTGAGTTTGTCCTCCTAGGCAAAAATTGGTGGAGGATTTTTCTCCGCAAAAATGTCCATTCCTCGGAATAAATAATGAACTTTATGGATGACTGAAACATCACACCTAACCTGAACCTTTCAGGCTTAATATTAATGTAAGGTTCTCAAACCATTGATATTAACTTTTACCTTGTTTTAGTTTAACTAAATATATATATTTTACGACAATTGTAAGTAATTAAAATGTTATTTTAACCACTCTTGTTTGCACCATTTTATGCGAGAATATGGTCTGGTGTTGTGGGTGAAACCGGAGAACCTGAAGGAGACCCACTTGTCCGGCTTCGTGACCACAAACCAAACTCACATGTGCCCAGGCCTAGAATCAAATCCGGGTCGCCTAGGTGAAAAGCGAGTGTGTTAACCACTGAGTTAACCGGACAACCATGTTTTTAGGTTCATGCTGGTAAAAAGCTCATTGAGCTAATGTTTCTTGTTATCATATACCTGATTTTATATCATGATTCTTGTATCATGTAGGTTGGTATATCTACTGATGGGTCTGTTCTTTGTGGTGGCATGGCCACTCTCCAAGCTTCTGGACTGTTTACTGGGGAAAGATCATTCAACCTTCTTCAGAAGGGCACAACTGAAGGTAATAACAACTATATAAGCCTGATCAGTTGTAATGATAAACTTGCCTTACTCTAAGACTGCAATATCAAAATCTTAGGTGTGTAAAGAAGACAGCATAGCGCTCAAAATGGATGCATGTTATACACCAAACAAGATGTGATAAGGTTGTCAGAAAAGCGTTAAAAATGTAATATTCCTTAATCATAATTATGTCCCCTTTGATTATGTCCATGTTTAAATGCACTGCTAATAGTTTAAACCAAAGAAACTGCACTTAGATTTTGCTCAACATTTTCTTGGAATTTCCACTCCGGAAATGCTGTCATAATTCAATCGCATCAATGACTTAGTGCCATTTCTGGAATATATACACAAATCAGCAATTTGAAAACTTTTTTCTGTATGGACTTCTTTGGTTTTGTTTCTTCCAATGAAATTGTTGTATTAAGACTTTAAAAAACAATCTTTTAATTTTTTATGCACTAATCTGTGTGTTATAACGTTTCTTTATTTATGTACTGAAATATTAACAATACACCAAAATTGAAATTGAATTACTTTTGAAATAATTACTTATGAAATGAACATTTATTTATGGCGTGTGCTGGTAAACTGTTAATAAATATCTATTCATCAAAAATAAAATATATAGTTTTCATCTCCAAAAAAACATTTTACATTTGTTCCAAAATAATCATAGAATATTTTGTTAGCGTTTCATAAAGTGTCAGGAAAATGATAAATAGCATTTGTCATTTGTCACGTTCGTATTTACGTTATAAATAGGTTCTTTTTTATGGTGTTGCAGAATTGTAGACAAATAAAAAAAATTGTTATGGCATTATTTTGATGATTAATGAATTAGTTCATTTTTTGTTTGTATAAGAATTAATTCAACGTAACGCTTGTCTTCAAAGTGTCAAACAAATGATACAATAAAACATCAATTTACTGAACTAGATTCCATTAGTGTCAAAGGCAAGGAAATGGATCGGTGGTTAAGTCTATCTTTTATTCATGAGGCTGTCCGCTAGGTGATTTCTGGCTAAAATCAACTTATGAAACTTTCTCTTTTAAATTATTTATGCCGCCATTATTCAATATAGTTGATGTATACTTTACTGCACTGTATTATTTAGATTATTTTTGTCTGTCAGTAACACAATTCTAGGAAAACAAGTTTATATCTGTCAAATATTGCTCAATTAAGAGAATATATTCCTTTCTGTTTTGAATTATTTAGATTCATGTTTGTCTGCCATTTACACAGATCTAAAAAAAAACATTCATATATGTTAAAAAATACTCAATTCATGTAGCACTTTGGAAATTTGCCAGATTGCTCCAGAGCAAAGCATTCTTCATGAATAATTTATGAAAATTCACAGTGTCTCATAAGAATATGATGGTTTATAAGATGTTCAAAAAGGTAAAGTTTTTCATAGCAATAAATATATGTAAATTCATTTTTTCATACTTGCGTCTTAAATTATTTTGATATTTCACCAACTTAGTCCTCAAAAAAAAAAATCCCCCTGAATACTATCAATATCCCCCTGAATTTTCAGCCTTTCTGAACAAATCCCCTTGGATGGTCTCTAGAAATATGGCATGTATGAAGAAATGGAAATGAGACCTTGTAATTACAACCTGTACTTGCGTCCATTTTGAGACAATGTGATAGCTATTGTTCCTTTCATTGAGGGGAAGATTACTTAGCTCTTGTCATGGTAATTTTTTCCAGGTTAAATGGTATACACAAGTACATGGATTTTCTCAGTCATTTCATTGTGTGACAGGAAATGGACAGAAGAAGATATTGCATGTTGCCATTTAAGAAAACAACTAAGACTAATGTCATTTTATATCTGGTTTATGGTGTCACATCCTTTCAAGGACAGCAATAGAAATGCTCTTGACATGAAACAACAATAAGTTAACATTTGGTTGGTATTGTGGCATTGAACAACTTCTATTTTCGTTTAACAGGTACATTTCTCCTGAAAATTTCTTTTGCAGTTATGGGTATTCTTTGATTAAAAAATCAAGTAATGATAATGTGCTTTTAGAATCTACGGGTACATGTAGTTAATGCATTATGAAATGATTTTAAACAGAAAACAATGACTGTAGAAGTGAGGGTAAATCTAAAACTGTTACATATTTGTTCATATGTCGGAAAGTAATGTTTCATGGAACAGTTGTTCATACGTCTGAAAGTAATGTGTCTGAACATCTGTACCATGAAACAGTACTTTCCGACATATTAACATTTGTACCATGTCACATTACTTTCCGACATATGAACATTTGTACCATAAAACATTACTTTCCGACATAATTATGAACATCTGTACCATGTAACATTACTTTCCGACATATGAACATTTGTATCATCAAACATTACTTTCCGACATATGAACATCTGTACCATGAAACATTACTTTCCGGCATATGAACATCTGTACCATGAAACATTACTTTCCGGCATATGAACATCTGTACCATGAAACATTACTTTCCGGCATATGAACATCTGTACCATGAAACATTACTTTCCGAGATATGAACATCTGTACCATGAAACATTACTTTCCGACATATGAACATGAACATCTGTACCATGAAACATTACTTTCCGACATATGAACATGACACATTACTTTCAGACATATGAACATTTGTACCATGAAACATTACTTTCTGATACATGAACATCTGTACCATGAAACATTACTTTTCGACATATAAACATCTGTACCGTGAAACATTACTTTCTGACATATGAACATGACACATTACTTTCTGACATATGAACATCTGTACCATGAAACATTACTTTTCGACATATAAACATCTGTACCATGAAACATTACTTTTCGACATATAAACAATTGTACCATGAACATTACTTCCGACATATGAACATGACACATTACTTTCAGACATATGAACATCTGTACCGGACACATTATTTTCTGACTTATGAACATCTGTACCATGAAACATTACTTTCCGACATATGAACATCTGTACCATAAAATATTACTTTCCGACATATGAACATCTGTACCATGAAACATTGCTTTCCGACATATGAACATTTGTACCATGAAACATTACTTTCTGACATATGAACATCTGTACCATGAAACATTACTTTCTGACATATGAACATCTGTACCATGAAACATTACTTTCCGACATATGAACATCTGTACCATGAAACATTACTTTCCGACATATGAACATCTGTACCATGAAACATTACTTTCCGACATATGAACATCTGTACCATGAAACATTACTTTCTGTCATATGAGCATCTGTACCATGAAACATTACTTTCCAACATATGAGCATCTGTACCATGAAACATTACTTTCCAACATATGAGCATCTGTACCATGAAACATTGCTTTCCGACATATGAACATCTGTACCATGAAACATTACTCTCTGACATATGAACATCTGTACCATGAAACATTACTCTCTGACATATGAACATCTGTACCATGAAACATTACTTTCTGACATATGAACATCTGTACCATGAAACATTACTTTCTGACATATGAACATCTGTACCATGAAACATTACTTTCCGACATATGAACATCTTTACCATGAAACATTACTTTCCGACATATGAACATCTGTACCATGAAACATTACTCTCCGACATATGAACATCTGTACCATGAAACATTACTTTCCGACATATGAACATCTGTACCATGAAACATTACTTTCTGACATATGAACATCTGTACCATGAAACATTACTTTCCGACATACGAACATCTGTACCATGAAACATTACTTTCTGACATATGAACATGACACATTTCTTTCCGACATATGAACATCTGTACCGGACACATTATTTTCTGACATATGAACATCTCACCATTATACACGTTATTAACGAGCCAGTCCCTTTAAGATAGGATCTTGGTAAAGTTTGAGACTATTGTGCTTGTGAATAAAGCTGCCGTTGTTTCATTTATTATTTACTTCTGTACATCAGCACCATGACATATAAACATGATAGTTGTGAAAACTATTAAAATCCAATTAACATTCTTATATGTCAAAATGAAGCATTGTAAATTATATTGAAATATTATTATTTTGGTAATGTATATTTCAGGTGTTAGTGGATCTACATGGAGAGGCGAGAGAGCATGCTCACGAAACACTGACCAGGGATGAGGTCCTTATTATCAAGGTAGCCCATTAAGCTGGTCAGAAAAATAGTCATAGTAAAAGAAGTCATTCTTGTGGTTAGATCTTAAAGATAACTATAGTATCTTGACCTTTTGCTAAGTTTTTGAAGATTTTGAAGTTTTGCTATCAATATACTTTTTGTGTCGCCTGACTAGGCAACATATAGCGGTTACTTTTGTCGTTGGCGGCGGTGGCGGTAGTGTCCAGGGTCCAGGTTTTCATTTGTCCAGGGTATATCTCGTAATCTATTAGTGGTATCAACTTGAAATTTCATATGTAGATAGATCCCATTGAGGGCAAGTGCAGTGCACAAGAACTGTAACTCTTGCTTCTATATTTTTAGAGTTATTGCCCTTTGTTAATTTTCGTTGTTAATTTTTGTCCGGCTTAAGGTTGTTACCTTCAGTTCAAATGCCACCTACACTTGAAATTAAAATGGCAACATCTTTGTCTATAAATGAATAAAACGCCAATCTAACAGCTATAATGTCGCCAGTAAATAATTCGTCAGGTGACACATCCGACTCGCAGAGTTCTAGTTTGGTATTAAGCTGGAGATCTGTTAAATGAAAAATGTCTTGTTTAAAATCAGTCTAGTTCATGTTTTAAATTTGACAATAATGTAGATATCACAGTTCTAGGTTGAATGCATTCATAATTAAAAGTGAGATTTCTTTTGCATTTCATTTGATGACAATGTTATGAATTTAGTTGTTGTTTAATGTGCCATTTCTGCACTGCCTTACAAACTTCTAGGATCTGTATAGGTCAGTGCTTTTATGTCTAAATTAGTGAAAACATTTCTTGGAAGGAAGATAATTGCGGAGACTCCAGCTCATTACTTGAAGTTCAAGTCTAGAGAGTTGATTGGACATTGACTGTAATGAACGTGACATCTAAGACATTCATTTTTTCTTCTTCAAAAATAGCATTCTTATGTCAATAGTTTCAAATAATAGGCTTTATTAAGCTTGTCTGTTGTTATATTTTGCAAAAAAAGTTGACTTATGGTCCTATTAATTACTCGGTGCCAATGATCAGATCAAAATTTTATGTCATTGTTAAAAACCAATGTTGGCCTAAATTTGGTAGTTGTTTAAGATAAAAACATGTTTGTGAACATTGGTACACATGTTAAAATAACAATACATCTAGCGATAGGCCTATCAAAATAATGTTTGTTTTTTAGCTCACCTGTCACTTTGTGACAAGGTGAGCTTTTGTGATCGCCTTTTGTCCGGCGTCTGTCGTGCGTAGTGCGTCGTCCGTCAACAATTTACTTAAAAGACATCTCCTCCTTAACCGCTGGGCTAATATTAATAAAACTTCATAGGGATGTTCCTTGGGTGGTCTTCTATCAAAGTTGTTCAAAGAATTCAATTCCATGCAGAACTCTGGTTGCCATGGCAACCAAAAGGAAAAACTTTAAAAATCTTCTTCTCCCAAACCACAAGGCTTAGGCCGTTGATATATAGTAGGTAGGATCACCAAATGGTCCTCTACCAAGATTGTTCAAATTATGGCCCTTGGGTCAAAATTGGCCCCGCCCCGGGGGGTCATGGGTTTTCTCTATATGTTTATAGTGAAAATTTCAAAAATCTTTTCCTCTGAACTTACTTGGACTAGAGCTTAGATATTTGGCATGATTCATCGTCTAGTGGACCTTTATAAAGATTGTTCAAATTATGGCCTTGGGGTCAAATTTGGCCCCGCCCCGGGGGGTCATGGGTTTTCTCTATATGTTTATAGTGAAAATTTCAAAAATCTTTTCCTCTGAACTTACTTGGCCTAGAGCTTAGATATTTGGCATGATTCATCGTCTAGTGGACCTCTACAAAGATTGTCAAATTATGGCCCTGGGGTCAAAATTGGCCCCACCCTGAGGGTTCATGGGTATTCTCTATATGTTTATAGTTAAAACTTCAAAAATCTTCTCCTCTAAACTTACTTGGACTAGAGCTTAGATATATGGCATGATTCATCGTCTAGTGGACCTTTACAAAGATTGTTCAAATTATGGCCTTGGGGTCAAAATTGGCCCCGCCCCGGGGGGTCATGGGTTTTCTCTAAATGTTTATAGTGAAAACTTCAAAAATCTTCTCCTTTGAACTTACTTGGACTAGAGCTTAGATATTTGGCATGATTCATTGTCTAGTGGACCTCTACAAAGATTGTTCAAATTATGGCCTTGGGGTCAAAATTGGCCCCGCCCCGGGGGTCATGGGTATACTTGATATTTTTATAGTTAAAACTTCAAAAATCTTATCCTCTTAACTTACTTGGACTAGAGCTTAGATATTTGGCATGATTCATCGTCTAGTGGACCTCTACAAAGATTGTTCAAATTATGGCCCTGGGGTCAAAATTGGCCCCGCCCCCGGGGGGTCATGGGTTTTCTCTATATGTTTATAGTAAAATAAATCAAAAATCACCTCTGAACTTACGTTGCTTAGAGCTTAGATATTTGGCATGATTCATCGTCTAGTGGACCTCTACAAAGATTGTTCAAATTATGGCCTTGGGGTCAAAATTGGCCCCGCCCCGGGGGGTTAGTGTATTCTCTATATGTTTATAGTTAAAACTTCAAAAATCTTCTCCTTTGAACTTACTTGGACTAGAGCTTAGATATTTGGCATGATTCATCGTCTAGTGGACCTCTACAAAGATTGTTCAAAGTATGGCCTTGGGGTCAAAATTGGCCCCGCCCCCTTGGGGGGTCATGGGTTTTCTCTATATGTTTATAGTGAAAACTTCAAAAATCATCTCCTCTGAACTTACGTGGCTTAGAGCTTAGATATTTGGCATGATTCATCGTCTAGTGGACCTCTACAAAATTTGTTCAAATTATGGCCCTGGGGTCAAAATTGGCCACACCCCGGGGCGGATGGGTTTTCTCTATATGTGTTATAGTGAAAACTTAAAAAATCTTCTCCGAACTCACAAAGACAAGTAACGTCTTAATTTAAACTGGATAACATATTTAGTACACATACCAATTTTCAATATGGGCCACATACAACAATTAATAACAAATATACATATATAGATACACACGTAAAATCAAGTAGTGACAAGAGCTTAGATATTTGGCATGATATATCATCTAGTTGACTTGTACCAATATTGTTCAATCTTTGGCCCTGGGGTCAAAATATTGCCCCACCGGGGCGGTCATGGGTTTCCTTATATATGTATATGATGAAAACTTAAAAAATCTTCTTCTCCGAAACCAAAAGGCGAAGGCCTTAGATATTTGGTATGAAGCATCGTTTATTGGACCACTATTAAGATTGTTCAAACTTTAGCCCTGGGGTCAAAATTGGCCACGCCCCGTGTTCATAGGCTTATGTTTTCGATATTTGTATATAATAGAAGCATTAAAAAAAATTCTCTCCGAATTCACAAGGACTAGAGCTATTTGGCATAATACATCATTAAGTGGACCTCTACCTTTATTGTCCAAACTTTGGCATTGGGGTAAAAAATGACCCAGACTTCTAAAAAACCTTAACTACTTTGAACCATCCAGATTTTTTATCAAACCAATGTGCAATATATGACAGGTGAGCGATTCAGGGCCATTTGGCCCTCTTGTTATGGTTTCCCAACCAACCCTTATATTTTGAACGTGACCCTTTATATATGTTTATTCCCACCAATCAAATTTTTCTGGCGGCTATTTTTATGCCCCCGAAGGTGGGCATATTAAAATCGCACTGTCCGTCCGGCCGGCCGGCCGGCCGGCTCTGTAACTTTCCCTTGTACAGACAGATTTCAAAATAACTTGCCACATGTGTTCCACATACCACAGTGTTTATTCACAATGGAGTGCTGCATATAAGGACATAGAGTATATAGGTTGTCATGTCCGCTGTTACTTTCTCTTATATGGACAGATTTTAAAATAACTTGCCACATGTGTACCACATACCAAGACGACGTGTCGCCTGCAAGACCCGTGTCCCTACCTCAAAGGTCAAGGTCACACTTAGTGTTTATTCACAATGGAGTGTTGCATATAAGGACATAGAGTATAGGTTGTCGTGTCCGGGCTGTAACTTTCTCTTGTATGGACAGATTTTAAAATAACTTGCCACATGTGTTCCACATACCAAGACGACGTGTCGCCTGCAAGACCCGTGTCCCTACCTCAAAGGTCAAGGTCACACTTAGTATTTATTCACAATGGAGTGCTGCATAAGGACATAGAGTATAGGTTGTCATGTCCGGGCTGTAACTTTCTCTTGTATGGACAGATTTTAAAATAACTTGCCACATGTGTTCCACAAACCAAGACGACGTGTCGCGTGCAAGACCCGTGTCCCTACCTCAAAGGTCAAGGTCACACTTAGTGTTTATTTACAATGGAGTGCTGCATATAAGGACATAGAGTATAGGTTGTCCTGTCCGGGCTGTAACTTTCCCTTGTATGGACAGATTTTAAAATAACTTGCAATATGTGTTCCACATACCAAGACGACGTGTCGCGTGCAAGACCCGTGTCCCTACCTCAAAGGTCAAGGTCAAACTTAGTGTTTATTCACAATGGAGTGCTGCATATAAGGACATAGAGTATAGGTTGTCGTGTCAGGGCTGTAACTTTCCCTTGTATGGACAGATTTTAAAATCACTTGCTACATGTGTTCCACATACGAAGACGACGTGTCGTGTGCAAGACCCATGTCCCTACCTCTAAGGTGAAAGATACACTGTGTTTATTCACAAGGGAATTCTGAATATAAGGACATAACAGTGTAGGTTGTCAAGTATGGGTGGTATTTTTTTATGTTCAGAGGCAATTTAAAATAACTTGCCATATGTATTTGACACGTAAAGGCAAGATCTACTTTTCATGTACTGACCTTGTTCGTAGGTCAGTGTCACATTCGGGGGCATTCGTCACATACTGTGACAGCTCTTGTTTTTTCCTCTTTTGACTGCACTTTCTAGTGTAAAAATTACATTCAGACAGAGCTTTGAGATTGGAAATAAACATAATTTATTCTGGCCTTAGCTTATCCCAAGGCTCTGTTTGTTGAGATGCTTATGTATGCCCTTAGATCGTCCATGACAAATCAGACAATGATCCTGCATGAGCCATATACTGTGCTCTAGCTTTCAGACAGATGATGACATCAAACAACCCCCGTCATGAATTCTCACATACCTGTTCAACCAATTGAGACATTTACTTGTCACATTTAACCCATGATATACAGATACTTATAGACTTGGATTCAATCTACTTGTACTGTTTTGATAAACAAAGTAGTTAGTTATCGAGGGTATTCGTAATCGGATTAAGCGTCCTATCAAATGGCCATATCAGTGCTCCAGCTAAGCATGAATAGAGTGTTGGGGCGCCCCGCTGCCCTTTTATGGCGCCCTGCTGCCTTTTCAAATGCCTCGCTGTGCCATTTTCATTGACAGAGCGGCCTTTGATGATAATAAAATTAAATAAAACAACAGACACACCGTCACATGTTCCAGTAATTCTAATTTGACCTATCTAAGTCGGGTGATGAGCGATGTCGACGCGCGAGTGGGCGGTGCTTCTCGCTTGTCAGATTTTCTTTTCAGCCAATCAAAGCTAAATGACGCTAAGCGTGATTTGAAATCCTTTTATTCCTCCAAATGTGTGAAAATGTTGATGGTCAACAGACAATTATCGACTAATGTAATTGTCAATATTTCAGGGAGCGCTGGACATGACTAACAAGCAGGCGAAGGATGCTCTGGTGCCCATTGACTGTGTGTACATGCTGGATATAGACAAGACACTTGACCATGATACCATGACAGAGGTAGCATTGAAGATTATGACTTTTAAAATATCTTCTTTTGAAAAGTATTTTCTTGAGCATCATAGATCATGTCAAATCCATTGAAGCTGCACTGTCAAGGATGGACTGTTTTGACAACTTTTTTATTTTTTTGTCTGGGAATGAGCCAATTTTTGCGTAAATGTCTTGAAACCAGTGGTATAAGACTGCTGACAAAATATCAGATCGCAGTTGTTCATATTTACCTTTGATAATTGACGTTTTATGACTAAAAACGTTACTAATTCTTTAAGGAAAATGTTTTTTTCAGCAGTATTCGAAACAATTGAGATCTGTTCTTTGGTGTGTTGTCTTATATGACTGAATTGAAGGCATATGTGCCAAAATCAACTGATTCTGAGACAAAAATATAAAATAAAAGTCAAAACTGACAAACTGTAAGGCCACTACTTTTATATAAATTGGTTTACAAAACCGGCGGGTCTAATTTTCCGAAAAGTACAAAAAAATAAAAAAATGAATTTCACTTTTTTCTTCAAAATTATTTTCCCGACCGTATTGATTTTGGTGCGAAACGAAAGAAAAACGAACAGATGAGAGTACGAATGCAGTAGATCTCGACTGGTTTGTTGTTCTGTAGCCGTATTCGCCATTTTATAGTGATAGCATGTGAGCCAGTCAACTGTTATGGCAGCGCCGTTGGCAATGGCGGAATTGACGATAGCAGTCATTCTTTGTATGAAATAATTAATTAAAATATACAGGAGTTGTGAAAATAACAAAAGCAATAAACATTGGCAAATTTAACAGCCGCCACAAACAAAAACTGTTACGTGATTGTTGTTTTTCCCCGCCAATTTAGGTCATGAAAACATTGTTGTTTATAGATAAAAAATAAAAATGTCAGCGGCTGCCATCGAATTAGTAGACACAAATATATGTAAATTATGTGTGAGAAAAACATTTATAACATTTTATGGCTACATATCAAATAACAGTGCCCTAAGTGTGAGTGGTGAAATCGAAAGTAAAATTTCTAAGTTGACACCGGTGACCTAGTTTCACAAGTTCGGTCGGTTCATTTTTTAAATGGTTTGGAAATACTTATCATTGAGTCAATGTAAAGCTTGTGTTTATTCTAGATTACATGTTTATTCATGTTTGGGTTAATAGTAGAGTAAAAACAATGAAAGAGTTGAACACATGTGTCAATGACATTTACTAATGCCAGGAGTTGTGTGCAAAACATTTAGATAAAACAACACGGAAACTATTTTGAATAAGTTCATTTCAATTTGTAATGAACTTGATATTTCACTATAAATGAGATTTGTTGTTGTAACCAAGGAATACTCTTTAAAATACAAGATAAACAATAATGAAGTATAGATCGATGCCCTGTTAACGCTTGTATACACAAAATGGCGGAGATGGAAGAAGATGAAAATATTCAATACATAATTATGGATTTCTCTGTTACTATCATTGGTACATAAAGTTAAGTCACATGCACGATTTATTATTTTGCTATGTGACTTTTATGTACTGATGTGGTATTTTGCTACAAGATTTGAATTTGAAATGGATTTGGTGAACATATCCGGACTTAGCATGAATCGGGTTACACACAACTAGGACCCCGCATGGTAAAGGTGATTAAAACTCAAATCTCGGTCTAGTTTGGATTTTAGTTTTTCAGGAATTGTTTTCACAATATTAAAGCTCAAATGACTTTATTAAATGTTACTTCCTTATTTACAAAATTGGTAATTATTTCACTTCATTGACATTTTCCAATATTGAAATAACTGAAACAATGATTAGAAAATGTAATGTATTGTTTTAATCCAGTGCAATTTTTGTGGATTTTAATGCGTAAAATTCGCCTTCTCTCTTTTTTTCAATTTAATTTTGGTCAGTTTTAAAGTGTTCTGCATTCACGTTTGCTTTAGCATACCCTTAAAGCTAAACAAATATATCTTGCTGAGTGATATTCAATGTGTCTTTGATAAAAAGTTTAGTTTATACATGTAAACATGTTTTAAGTCAATTTGATTAATGTTTTATATTCACAGTATGTAAGATTTAAACATTGTGTTTAATTAGAACTTTGAAACTTTGAGTGCATTAAAACATGCATTAATAGCAGTTTAAAAATGTCAAGTTAATGATATACATTTTCAATGTTTTAATGTTGTTCTCTGATTTTCTCCCTTCAAGAGTATGTTTTGTGACTTTTTTCCCTTTTTTTTTTTTTTTTTTTTTTTTCGACCACCCGGTGGACATTTTCTCCAAAAATTCTTGTAAACCAAAAAATAAAAAAGGAGTGGCCTAAGTGTAAGAATGCAGCTTTAAAGTTTCAAACTATTCCTTGCCTATGAATTCCTTCGAGTAGGAAGTGTTTATGGACAATGAAACATACACAATAGATTAATCCTGCCTCATAAACTGTTGCTGAAAAGACTGTGGATGATGAATCCTAAATTAAAGCTTGACCCTGTCAAAAATAGCAAAGTCTCACCAGTATGCATAACTTAACCATGTTTAATGGTAGATAATAGCACAAAACACCATTATTGATGAGCCCTTGTGGGGTCTGATGAGTTTCAAATATAATGTGTGTTTTCCATATATGTCAGTTATTTGAAATATAAGTTTAACCATTTTAGATCCTGTCCCAAAGCCATTCTAGAGTTCCAGTGTTTGAAGGCAGTCGCGACAACATCGTGGGTCTCCTGATAGTTAAAACCCTCATCAAACTTGACCCTGATGATGCCACACCCATAAGGACCCTTGTCGAGAACGGCACTGCCAAGTCTGTCATTACAACCACAGATGATAAGCCATTGTTTGATTTGCTCAATGAATTTCAAGAAGGAAGAGGTACAGTTTTGTTTGAAATGGTTTTATATATAATACCTAGTAATGTTAAATGGTAAGGCAGCTATTGTTTTCTAATTAGCTAGACTGTGAGATGGTATATGTTCATAAGATTTTTAACAATCCTGTGAAATATCTGAATGTCCAGATTAATATCCATTAATATGCATTAATCAGGACATTCAGATATTTCACAGGATTGTTTAAAATCTTATTAGGACTACCTGTAAAACATAAAACCCCCGGGGGGAAGGCAGTTATTTATATAGTATATAGGTGGGTGTCTATTTTCGCTAATATGGACCCCACAAGGGTAAACTTGCTTTTGTATGAGGGTGGCATAATTTAAAAGTGCCTTCCCCCTGGGGGTTATATGTTTAAATGGAATAGCACTTACTTGTAATACAGTTAATGTTGAAAATACAATGTAGCTCATCGATTTATTTTTTTATACCCCCACAAACGAAGTTTGAGGGGGTATATAGGAGTGAGCTTGTCGGTCGGTAGGTCTGTCGGTCGGTCTGTAGGTTTTCATGGTTTCCGGACGATAGCTCATGAAAGGCTAGACAGATTTTAAAAATGTTTGGTACACAGGTGTAACATCAGAAGATACAGGTCAAGTTCGATATTGGGGCCAAGGTCAAGGTCACTGTTACTAAAAATAGAAAAACGGTTTCCGGACGATAACTCCTGAAAGGCTTGACAGATTTGAAAAAAATTTAGTACACAGGTGTAAAATCAGAAGATACAGGTCAAGTTCGATATTGGGGCTGGTGGGGCCAAGGTCAAGGTCACTGTTACTAAAAAAAGAAAAACAGTTTCTGGACGATAACTCATGAAAGGCTAAACGGATTTGAACAATTTTTGGTACACAAGTGTAACATCAGAAGATACAGATCAAGTTCGATATTGGGGTTGGTGGGGTGAAGGTCACTGTTACTAAAAATAGAAAAATGGTTTCCGGACGATAACTCATGAAAGGCTTGACAGATTTGAACATTTTTTGGTACACTGGTGTAACATCAGAAGATACAGGTCAAGTTCGATATTGGGGCTGTTGTGGCCAAGGTCAAGGTCACTGTTACTAAAAATAGAAAAATGGTTTCTGCTTCATAACTTTAATTGGGCATAAGATATTGTGATGAAACTTGCTGTATAGGCAGCCTCTGTGAAGACAATGCTCGTGATTGAAAACGGGGCCAGTGGAGTAAAGGTTTTTGTGCACTGTTACGAAAATAGAAAAAACGGTTTCCGGACAAACAATACATGCATGATAAAAGAAGATGCAGTGTGCAGTAACCTTGGAGTTATGGCCTCTTTTCAAAGGAATGGTTTGCCATTCCTGTGTCCAGACGGCATTTGGGGGTATTCGTCACTCCTGTGACAGCTCTAGTTCTGTTTGATATAAGCAACTTTATTCTTCATCTTTCAATATTTATGTAAGAAATCTTATAATACTCCACTTCTGTTGTGATACTGCACACTTTTGTGAGATCAGATAAATTGTCTATAGCAAGCTGTACCCTTGACTGCGCTTGAGATATAATGTTTTATAAAAATTGTCTGACGTTCCAAATTTTCCAGTGGAATCAGTGGAATGAAATAAATGAAACTGAAATAATTATTTCTTTAATAGGTCATCTAGCCATTGTGCATCGCTTTGCTGGTCACGAGATGTCCATGGACAGTCCTGATTCTGGTTTAATCAACGACGATCCAAACATGCCTCTGCTGAGAAATTCACAAGAAGATGATGATATTATGCTGGATATACGGTCACAGGTCCTAAACTTTAGTACACAATATATACTTACTTAAGTACTTACATATATGAGGTATCTTAGGCTTAACTATTTTTGAAAGACGGCTAAAGAGCTGATATGAACGTACTTCAAATCCGTTTTGTTAGGCTTATTAAGATATGATTGCTAGTGTTGTATGTGAGAGGGTATGACAAAGCTCTTAATTGGGCACCAAACATTATAGCAGCTCTTAATTAACTTATGTGGACAGTATTGGACGCATGTAGCACTTGAAACAATTGACAATATTTTTTGTATGCACAAATGCTTTGCAAAGCTTAATTTGTATGTTTTAACTGTGTTCAAATTTTTTTTTATCAAAAAGCCTCACTCTTCATTACCTGGCTTCACAAATTTAATCTAGGCAGCTGTATGTTAGATTGAAATGTTTAGCAATCCAGCAAACATTTTACCAGTGCAGGTCTTGAGATCATGTGTTAATTTTGACCAATGTTACATCTGTTGTCTGTTCCTTCAGGTTGTAGGTATTATAACCCTTGAAGATGTCCTGGAAGAGCTTATACAGGAGGAAATAGTTGATGAGACAGACGTGTTCATTGATATCAAACACCAGCTCCGTGTTGCGAGGGCAAAGGTGGCCAAGAAAACACCTGTCAGAAAGGTACTGGATGAGAAATTAGAAACCTGGATTGGTATTTATAATGACTTTTGTTAGGTTATATTAATGTCATGAATCTAGCATGAAATGTAACCAGAACAAAATGTGAAAACTAAAAAATTAAATCAGTTTAGTGTTGTATACACAGATAGTCATTCATCATGAGTATTATTTTTTCTCAAAAAAATGTTGCGGTTCTTCCATGACCTTTGTGTCTTTGTCAGCTGTATAAGTCTCCTTAACCTTTAGGAATCACTTGAATTGTTCAAGATATTCTTATCAAATTTTCTACTCAATACAATGTAACCAATACACATACATGTAGCAATACACATAACTCAGGTTTGAATAATGAAGGAGTTATTTCCCTTGAAAACAACAGTGTTTGCAAATTCAAAAGACACCTATGACCTCTCGTATTGGATTGTAATTTCAGCGACGGACTGGTATGCTGCGGAGTGTCTCCCACCCTCCTATGACCCATCCACCGCCCATGTTGACACACGTCCCAGACCTTGTATCTGTATCGGAGGCCAACACAACAAACGTTACCATACACACTACAGCAGAGTCATAGCTAGTGTCATTGTTAATACCTATAAAATTGTTCAACGATGGACACTGGAGAGTTGAACCAATTTTGAATATGTGGATGGTCTATCTAAAGATTTCATAGCATTGAATTTTTTTTGACAATGTACACTGTGTTACACTAAAAAACAGCTGTGCTGAATGTATGTGTAAACACATTGTATTGTCAAAAAAGATAGTGGACACTAATTTCACATGATCGTACACCAGAGCGATGATGCTATGCGTATGTGTTAGATTTATCATTATCAAACCTCTGATGAATGAGAAAGTAATTCTATATAGCAATGCATAATATAATCATACAATGCAAATTGATGTGTGTGTGTGTTTGTGTGTGTGCGTGTGCGTGTGTGTGTGTGTGTGCGTGTGCAATCAATGTGTAAAGCATCACTTACACTAGACAATGTTGAAAGTTGATAGAGTTATGTGATGGATGGGTGTGTTCTGGACTAAATTGTTATAGAACACAGTAAATACAAGAGTGCATAGTGATATGAACGCATAATATGATATACATTGTAGGTAATAGGTATTGATTAATTTTCTATAGATAAATGTTTTAATAGAACAATTTTTGGGACCAGAGATTGAAAAACCTATGTTAATGATGCTTCTTTTCATCTCAAAACATATTTAAAGTATTATAGATTGCATAAAAATAACACGTTGACAAGTTAGCTCAATTGGTAGAAACCATGGTGCTTTGTTTTTCTACATCTTTACTGTAATAATATGAAACCCAAGTTTTATTTTAATGAGCTGTTACAAAGATTGGTCCACAGCAGGGACACTGGAAAGTGAGTGTGACTGCTTTTTGTGAAAATATAATGGTAAAAGTAAGTATTAGGATGGTTTCTGGAGACTAATAGGATGGTTTCTGGAGAATAATTTGAATTCTTTACTAAGTATGTAATTTTAATGTATGCCATTATTTTTGTAATCTGTACTTTAAATTATTTAATATTCTTTTTCAAAAATGTATCAAATAAAATATAACTACATCTTGAATGTAATGAAGTGGTTTGGAATACTATATTAGTGTAAATAAAATAATTGATGTTTGTAAGCATATTTCTATGTGTGAATTTACATAATCAAGGGAGACTAGTCCTTCAAATCCAAAATGATCTTCTGCTAGGACATTACAATATTTGCTAATTGGCATATTAATTTCATAGATCTAAGTTAAGCTTGTCATGAAAAAACGATATGTTAATAAAAAATATTCATTGAGATCATTGAAAAAACAATATACATTTAATTTGTTAACTTAGTTCAAAGGATAAAAATAACTATTTTTAGATACATGTATTTGGTAACACAATTTCTTGGTTTAATAGGACCTTATTTATCTGTTATTGTTAACCATGCTGTAACAGCTGGATCTTCAAAGATGCCATACTCAAATTTCACTTCTAAAAATGAACACATTTGTTACTGTTTTATTTGTTAATATTTTGTTAATGTTTTCATATGTCATTTTTAAGGAGGTTTTCAACGAAAATCAGGTCATAAGAATGGAAATGTCATTTGGCGGCAGGCATTAAACATTGGTTTAACTGAAGCATTGATGAATCGTAATAAAAGTTGGTGTGTAGGTAGCTTATGCAAAGAGCTATCTTGGGGTTGCTTTTAGGGGGGAAGGGGGTCAAGATCAAGGTCACTGTTACTTAAAATACATGTAAAAATAGTTTCTGCCCAATCACTAAAGTAAGAAATGATGGCTAGTAATGAAAGTTGGTGGAGCTAGCTTTGGATTGCTTTGATGGGGGGGGGGGGGTCAAGGTCAATGTTACTAACAATAGAAAAATGGGTTTGGGCAATAACTTTAGTAAGGATTGATGGATAGTGATGAAAGTTGGTGGAGCTAGCTTTGGATTGCTTTGATGGGGGGGGGGTCAAGGTCAATGTTACTAACAATAGAAAAATGGGTTTGGGCAATAACTTGAGTAAGGTTTGATGGATAGTGATGAAAGTTGGTGAGTAGGTAGCTTTGTGAAGAGAACGGTGTGGATTGCTTTTGAGGGGGTTGGGGTCAAGGTCAAGGTCACGGTCACGGTCACTGTTACAAAAAAATGAAAAATGGTTTTTGCCAAGTAACTTAAGTTAGAATTGATCGAAAGTAATGAAAGGTGGTGTGTAAGTAGCTTATGTAAAGAGCTAGCTTGGTATTGCTTTAGAGGGGGGAGGGTAGGGTCAACGTCAAGATCACTGTTACTAAAATAGAAACATGTTTTCTCCCCAAAAACTGGAGTTAGAAAAACAAACAAATACTTAACTAGAGTAAATGTCAAGTTACATTTACATAGCGTTTTCTAACTCATACAGGAAACAAATTGGCTAAAATTTCTGATTGCCCATATTTAAAATATTATTATGTGCCATAGAACTTCCAGATTTGGGATGAACCTAGGTTCTAAAAATGTACAGAATGAACCAGCAAGCATTTTCGTAAATGAGCCGATATAACTCCAAAATTGGCTGTCTGCATTCAGAAAACAATAGCAATACTGTTATTGTCCAAAACAAAGCATAGGGTGGGGTTTGTACGCAAGAGAACGGTATTAAATAGTTGTTTTGAAGCAAAAAAATGCATGCATTGAGTGAGTTGGGAAGCCTAGTAAGAACGTGCATTGTTTTCACGAGATATTTTAATACAGACATTATTTTGATCTAAAACAAACGTCTTCGTAAACGAGCAATTGCTCTTCATTCGGTGCACAAGGTCGTTTCTAAAAATTATCGTTGAAACATATAGAAAACAGTGGCAATACTCGCCGAATCGAGGACGTTTTCCACTCAAAACAATGAAACAAACGGGAAGCATGGACGCACCTGACATTACTGCCCTTGTTATTATGCTTAAAATTGTTGTCTACAATAATTATTTTACAACTCTGTTTTTTTTTTAATTTTGAGTAAGAATTTTCCCAATTTCCTCATCAGGGCTAACAAATGTTCTCCACGTATAGGTGTTCTTGTTATTTTTTTTCTTACTGTGATATATTTTACTTTTGTGCTAATACTTTTTTGAGAATTGAATATTTTTGTAGTATTTTGTATGTTGGTGTATATGTTAATTATTTAACTGCTTCTTTACATAGCATTAAATGTATATCAGGCGGGGGACTTCTTGTCAGTAATTTTTAACCTTCGTTGTCCGCTGTCTGTCCTCCATACATTTGTTAACACTTTATCGGCCATGTTGTCTATTCAATCTTTATAAAACTTGGTCAGAATGTGTGTCTCTCATGATCAATAGTAGATCGCTAGCTCATATGTTTAATTAAATAGTCGTACTTGACAGGATATTTCCTTAACCAAATCGTCATGAAACTTTGTCAGAATGTTTGTCTCTGTGATCTGGATCACGTTCGACCAATAGTCATATCTGTTGAAACTTGGCAGAATGTTTGTATTTAAGGAATGACTTGCGGGCTTGATGTCATTATCGGGGTATGTTCATACCCCGATAATGACACCAAGCCCGCAATTCATTACTTATATTTACACCAATAGTTCATTATTTCATTCAAGAATTGTTAAAAAAACTTAATTTCAATAAAAAAAATAATTCAGTAACCCATTCCTATAGAACGACCCGACTCTAACCGGAAGCATTTTTTTTCAAATGACGTAACAATATCGCGGGAAAAGATCAACCACTTGAAATCACTTTTAAACGTAAAAATTCAAACAGTTATGGCAACTAAACATTTAAAATTTAAAAAACTAACACTTTCTAGAATGTTGATTTATATATTACGGGACCTTCTGACACAATACAAATAGTAACAAGATAAATAATTTTCATGTATATTGTTATGCAATGAATTGCGATCCGAACATATCCGAAGATGTTGCGTTCATCGATTGATGAACGCAATTGCCGAAATGACGTTCATTTAAGGAATGGAAGTTGAGGTGTAAATATATCCATTTTAGGTCACGTTTGATAATTGGTCATGTCTGGTGAAGTATGTTATCTAGATCACGTTTGAGTATTATTCGTGTCTCGTCAAAAAGTCCATGTGAAGAACAAACGGACAAACGTTTGAAACAACTTACACAAATGTTGTACTCAGATGCGCGACCTTCATGGCCTTGTAAATATGTCCGGAGCAAAATGTGTTCTATTCAAATCACCCGTTGCCCATTGTTGCGCGTTGTCTGTATTTTTGCCGGTAAAAACCCCCTTGCCAAACACATCTAGCTAATCTTAACAGGCCAGTTTCATACATAACGTTTCTTCTGGCTGCAAATATTTCTACAGCATGAACTAACATCGACATATGACAATAGCACAGGGTAAGGGCGGATGTTGTATATGTTTTACAGAAAAAAGTTGAACAAAAGAAAAGAAAAAAGTGAAGTTAATTAGTACAACGAATTCAGGTAAACTTTGTTGTACATCACGTGTGTGTTAGGTGAAAAAGTAGAGCATCAGCTTTTAGCAGTGATATCATTTACTGAGCTAGATTAATTCCGCGTACATGTACCTTATATGCATCGAACGACGAACTTGTTCAGAACGATTATCTTTTTTTAGTTTCATGTTGATGTTTGAAATGCAGACACGTCGGGACAGACGGGCGATACTTACTCGAACTCCTGATAACTCTTGAACACAAATAGGATCCGCGTTCCATGCGCGTATACTCCTCGGAAATGATTATTTTCGGTGTACTGGTTCAAGACCCATTTTCGCCCAGAAATGGAGTTTTTCTTAAATAACTTTAGAAATACTGAATAATATTGAATACAGACAGTGTAGTGTCCTGTACCAATATTTCCCCCACTTGTAGTAAAAGTAATCATTTAAAATATCTCGAAATAACATTCCTGATTGGCAACAGGATTTGTTATGTCTTTCTATTTTCTATAATATCTTACACGTTGCTCTGTTTAAGCGAGTATTTTTGGGGTGGAATATTTTCTGTTTTGTTGAGTGGTAAAAGTCTATAATCCCCGCTGGAATAAATATGGTGCAATTTCAATATTGCTAATTGCTGATAAATAGCTAATTTTCTAAAATAAATATGTTTTCCAATTTGAAGCTTGAAATGAACGCAAAGTTTCATTTGTATTAAAAACAGTCATGCTAGAATTGTTCAACAACGAACGATTTTAAAGGGTACGCGAATTATGGTACTGGCATAAAAGTGCCCCTAACCAGTAGATAGAGTGGATAAAACCGTTATATATATTCAGCGAAAAAACATGAATGTGTATCAAACAATCATACAATACAACACTCTCAAAATAAGGGCGATACACGGGTAAAACAAGCCATTGAAGTTAGATAGAGTGCAATGGTTTGGGTTTAGCAGTCGTGTTTAGACCTAGGCGTATTGTATACTGCTAAATACTTCAAGGATGGGGATGGTTTACCGAAGTAGTTCCGGTGGCGAACAAGCGTTACGATTTATAACTACATGTAATGCAGCAATACTTAAGCGTTGTAATGGACTTATTTAGTCAAGTTTCTCATCGTTTGTGAATGCCATATGGCATATTGCATGTACTCAAATATAACATTGTTTTTAGCGCATTATACGAAGAACTGAACTTATTTAATTGACCAACTCAACGTTTTCCATTATGTCGTATGGCTAATGGCAGAACTCCAACCTAACATTGTTTTCAGTGCTGTATATGAAGCTCTAGAAAAGAAACACGAAACTAATTGGTTTTTCAAGTAATGGTGTATTATGACCGTCGCTCAGGGTGCACAGCACGAAGCCTATAGTGTCGCATATATTCGTAGGAAAAGTAAAATACGTTTAATATTGCCAGACGTAAGAACATAAGCAAACACTTTGATTCTTTTTAGATTTTATAATATTTACTAGCATTACCAAAACTGTTCAATGTTGAGCAACATGGGGAATCATATTACAATTGTGTGATGATAATAGGTTACCAGGTAATATATTTTATGTATTGTCAAAGGGCAAGGTACTAAGTCACAGGCCTAGTCGACCTCGTATGGATGAAGGGAAAACGTAACACCAGCTTTGAATAAAAATATGGCATTTGTTAATGGCATAAATGTTTTTTTTAAAAGTAAAATAAAACATAAGAGTCAATAGCATGCGTATAATAACGTTTCCCGAAATACATACCTTGGCGGATTCATAAATCATTATTACAATGTAGAATGTTGTACACTGGCCGCGCTATATGTGAGTCTATTATAGAAGTTTGTCCAGAAAACGTATTCAACAATATATTGTTTTTGGCATCAAAGTTTTCCAGACGTAACTTATATGTAAAATCAGATAAACGCAGCTGATAATAACAATAATGTGATTCGTTTGAATGCCATAAATCTGATAGCTGTTGTCTGGAAAATGTTCAGATGCTAGCACCTGTATCATTTAGCAATATATTTCAAGACAATATTGATATAATGAAGGTTTATGGGGAAAAAAGGAGAAGCGTCGTCGATTTAATGTCGTTATAAATTTCTGGAACGGCATCAAATTGAAATATTGTTATTTAAATATTCGTGTAAACATGTGCGAAACCATGTAGGCTTGATAGTATGTGCTCTGTGTTATTTTGAGATCTTATTGTGTAACAACCTAATGATTAAGGTGAGCGGAGCAAGCGAAAGCCAGACTTAAAATATTCTTTCTTTCCCTTCCAGCGAATAGTGTGGATTGCTCGTTAGATAAATAGCTTTCTTTGAATAGGAAGTGGTAGAAATAACAAAAACAATGTTCTTTTACAAAACTTTATTTTGACATTAGGTTTCAGAGATGGATACTCCCTTCTTAAAGACAATAAAAGTCTGAGAGCCACGCTTTGGAATGGTCAACGCAGCTGTTGCATTCCTTGTATATTATGGTTTGTACTGCATAACGAATCACATATTAAAAATTGTGTCCACAGAAATATTTGAAAAATATCACCGCGAATCCTGATATCAGATGTCTGCTTAGCCAATGCCATTTTTATAAGAAGACATCTGTAGGAACAGACCAGAACCGTTTCTGAAACCAAAACACCTAGTCTTTATTCGTAGGTACGAAACACATTAATATTCGTCTACAAGACTAGTCTTAGATTGTTCAATCCACACCACTGTGGTCCGAAACTTCTTCGTAACATGCTTCTGTTTTTCTGAAGACCGAAGAACAAGCTTCCAAACCTTCGGGTTAAAACATCCATGAACCTAAGCTTTGTTTTGAAGCTAATTACCGAATCACTGCAAATGGTATCATATTCTTAGTTGTTCCAGGTTATCTATTGACCGAACTGAAAATGTGTACATTAACGATTGTTCTTCAAATTATCAAAAATACAAACATGACCAAAGAAGCAAATAACAGTGAATATGGAAAGCAGACAATGATAAAGATTTAGGCAGAGGTCAGCAAAACTATATACACACCTTAACACCTGTCTATAACAGTGTGTGTATACCACGTGATAATTTACGTCATAAATGCTACGTCGAAAGGCAACATTTTGCTTAAAATAAAAACTTAAATCAAAGATAACTTTTTTTACTGCACTATTTTAAACAAAACAAAGGGCTGTCTGTGCCACTTAAAGAGCCCCGCCTTCTTGTTATAAATTACAAAAGTTTGATAAGGTGATTAGTTTCATTAAACACTTTGACAAACCTGTTTCCCAAATAATGTTTTGACAGTGCTCCGTCAGACGGCCTTATTGTGCAAAGGTTTGTCGAAGGGTTTTAAGCAAATAAACTCTCAATCAAACTCGGGTAAAAGACCGAAGGAGGGGTTCCGTAAGCGGCGTAGACTGCGGTATGTCTCATTTAAAATGGTGAAGAAATAGTAAAGTTATCTTTGTTTAAAGTCTTCATCTGAAGCAAAATATTGCCTTCCGACGTAGCATTTATGACGCAATTTATCACGTGGTATACACACACTGTATACTTATTATATCGCATATGTCTTTGTTTGAAATTCGTATAAAAGTTATGGTACAAATAAAACAACGGCATTGCCACTGGTAGATTTTGCTGTAACGTTCAATATGGAATCGCCCTTTTGTTAAATAATTGCAGATAAAGGGTTATACCCGAAATATTTATATTTGCGATGTGAATAAGAATAAGTTCGACATAAGTTTTCAAGTATTTTGTAAATCTAGCTCTCCACCAATCAGATTTTCGCAAGCTCATTGAGTAAATAATGCTTTATTATATAGATACACATTTGTCTGTGATTTTTTATGGACATTGCATTTAATATTGTTGACGAATACAAAACGATTATGGCATGAGTTTGATAATGAATGAAACGGTTTATTTATTGTTTGTATTAGAATTAATTTAACATAACGCACGTCTTGGAAATGGCGAACAAATGATGTAATAAATCATAAGTTTACCGAACTTGTTTCCATTAGTGTCAAAGGCGAGACAACTGATTGGCGGCTAAACATTTTTTATTCATGAGGGAGTCTGATAGATAAATCTTGGCTTAATCAACTCGTGGATTTTTTTCTTTCAAGTGAGTTTATTTTGCCATTATACAATTAAGTTCTCATAAGTAGAATAATTTAAACCTTTCTGTCCTGAACCATTAGGATTATATTTAGTGTGTCAGCACAAAGGGTAAATGGTTCATATCTTCAAAAGGACTTAATTCAGGTACCAGTTTGTGGCAATTGGCAAGATTTCTCCAGAGGTTTCATATTTCGTGAATGAACAAAAATAGAAACCAACCCTAATAGTTACAAATTGTACATTATGTGTCCATTTTGAGACCATGAGGTAGCCATTGTATATGTGTTACATATTCCGTTACATGGAGGACTAATGCTACTCCACCACTACTCGACAGCGCCATCACTAGAGCAACAGCGCCACCACTAGAGCAACAGCGCCACCACTAGAGCAACAGCGCCATCACTAGAGCAACAGCACCATCACTAGAGCAACAGCGCCATCACTAGAGCAACAGCGCCACCACTAGAGCAACAGCGCCATCACTAGAGCAACAGCGCCACCACTAGAGCAACAGCGCCACCACTAGAGCAACAGCGCCACCACTAGAGCAACAGCGCCATCACTAGAGCAACAGCGCCACCACTAGAGCAACAGCGCCACCACTAGAGCAACAGCGCCACCACTAGAGCAACAGCGCCACCACTAGAGCAACAGCGCCATCACTAGAGCAACAGCGCCATCACTAGAGCAACAGCGCCACCACTAGAGCAACAGCGCCACCACTAGAGCAACAGCGCCACCACTAGAGCAACAGCGCCATCACTAGAGCAACAGCGCCATCACTAGAGCAACAGCGCCATCACTAGAGCAACAGCGCCACCACTAGAGCAACAGCGCCATCACTAGAGCAACAGCGCCACCACTAGAGCAACAGCGCCATCACTAGAGCAACAGCGCCACCACTAGAGCAACAGCGCCATCACTAGAGCAACAGCGCCATCACTAGAGCAACAGCGCCACCACTTTTGTTATTACTTATGTATGTGCATTATTCCTTTTTAAGAAGTGAATTAGTTTTGTTGTGTTATGCATATTTGCATGCGCCAGAATGTTCTTGCGGTGTGTGTAAGCAACAAAGTATGCTTAATTCCGATTCGGCAGAAAAACTGCTGGTACCACATTTTGCACAGTATTGAAAAGAAATCTTAGCCAATCTGCAGTAAAAGTGTTCTTACACGGTACCACATTCTCCGATTTTCGAAATATGTTCGTTTTTAATTAAAACATCTAATAAAATATTATTCATACTCACGTGTGTAGAAGTAAACACAGCTGCACCACGGAAGTGTCGACAGATTATTTTCCTTGCACCACCGTTACGTGGTGGAGCTGGCAACTAGTTGACATGTAGTATGCTTTCTAAGTTGAACACATATCCCTTCAATTGCATCCACATTCCGATAAACGCAACATGTTTGAGCAGCCACTGACACATGATTGGTCAAATTTAGTTTTATTACGATAAAATGTAGGTGAAGTCGGTAAAACATGTGACGTTATTCACGCCGCCGCAGTTCAAACACCCCATTTTACTCTACTTTTAATTGTATTTTAAGCCTTATTTTAGCGTTGCAGTTGAATTGTTCCAGATTCATTTTACAAATTGCAATGTCGATATATAGTTAGTGAACCAAATGTTTACATATACAGATGAGCTATAACAATGAAACAGACAATTATTAAATAAACTAGTAGAGCCACAAATTGTTTTTAATAATGCATTTTATAATGAAACAAATGTTGTTTCGGCCAATATGTGAACTTATCGACCTCATGTATCGCCCTCTGTCGTTACATTTCCTAAGGTCAATAACCTCCACGTACTTTGACCTAACTAAACTGTATAAACTATCGGTTTATAATATCTAAATCGTTTAATGCATATGGGAAATCATGGTAATATGATGTAGAAGTAGTGGTGGTTATTATCTTCTAGTTCAGGAATTCCTTTTGGAATTAAAATGAATAAAAATCTAAAATCGCAATTAAGCAAACGGCCAACACTGTAAACCTTGCTCTCAGTTTAACCTTGGGTGCTGGTATATATTCAGACAAACAACACATCCAGTCCTTGCAAACTAAATTTATGAGCACATGGAAAAACCATTTTCCGAGGTAAAGATGAAACATTCAACCGAAAATACAGACAACGTGCTTCAGGAGTTTAACAAAAACATAACACTTGATTACGCATGGCTGATTTCCTACGTGATCTTTATTGGTGTTCTAGGGATTGTAGGGAATAGTATCGCAGCAGCTTATTACGTCAAGAAAATGGACAAAAACGTGAACGTCATTCTTCTCATCGTTATATCACTCAACGATCTCATCTCTTCGTTGGTGAATCCAGTAACAACAGTTTACGATTTTGTCAACTCGGTGACCTACAGCAGTATAATTGGGTGTCCAGCAATATACTTTGCTGCACATGTTTTGGTCATTAACTCATTGTTGTTATTGACCGTAATTGGAGTGGACAGATTTCTTCAAATATATCTTGTGGCATCAAAACTAAAGTTCCAAAAGTCCCATGTTGTCCGTATGCTGGCTTGCATTTTTTCAGGCTCTTTGCTTATTGCTTTACGAGATATTTGGATTGTGAAACCTGTCCCAGTATCCGTACATGCAGGACAAAATTTGACAGTCACAGGACATCATTGTATGCACTCGAAAGAGGATTATCTGAAACCAGTCATCTACGCCTTTCATATCATAGATTTGGTTACCGTAATCGGTTTGTCTGTCGCGCTTACGTGCATGTATATCATGATAAGAAGGAAAATTGATCGGACCCATAAGGCAGTTGTAGCCTTCTCAAATCCAATCGATACACGCGCAGTTGAAGATGAAGTAGAATGTACATCTTCCGCTGCACACGACACTGATGAAGCAGCAAACACGTGTTCCTCTGCAAAGTTATCAATCAAAGATGAAACCGATTCCATAGTTAAACCCTCTATATTGTTTAAGTGGGGTGCTCACACATCGGAAGCAACTAATGATCATACTCACAGCCATAAAATGTTGGAAGTGGAGAGAAGAATTACAAAGATGCTGTTTGTCATGACAGGGAGCTCTTTGCTCTGTTTCGTGCCCTACTTTGTGGTGAGCCTATCTCTTGAATATGATCATGAAAGCAGTGGATGGATATATCTCGCTCATAGATCATTCCTCTTGAACAGCTCCTTGAATCCTTATGTCATTGGTTACTTCAACAGTGAATTCAGACGCTTCGTCTACGACATATTTTGTCGATTCTGCTTCAAAGCAGTTCGAGGATAACTTCAATTTATAACTATGGTATAATGTTTAAGCCAGTATATCAAGATAATTCTTATATGAAATAATACCATTTAGGCCACACCGAAAATATATTTTTTCTCATACTTTTGTCAAAATAAATTGAAACGAGCGAGTAAATATATATAGTATACAATTTTGTAAGTTTTCATTAACCCCGAGCGAGCGAAGAGCGAAAAATGTTTGTTCTTAAATCATATTAAAGAAGAAATCTAAATATTATTGCCCTTTAACCAAGTTGAATATAATCTTGAACTTGATATTCATTGGTCAATTGAAAATGTTCAAATACATACTTTTATTCATCAGTTTTTTTACTTTTTAGTAAGCACAATATTTGGATAACATAATTTCTAAGATGATTATAACATATTCTAAGTATGATGATCATTCAAAATAAAAAAATAACACTGCTTTTAGTAAAAGTTTTGAAACAACATATCTACCTGAATCAATTATATTAATCATTTGCAACTGTATTTTTAGACATTTATTTCATTGATTTTGGGTAGTTAAAAATGACCGGTATGCATGTTTTACACAGGCAGCACAAATAATTTAGGAGTCCATATACATGTAAATATCTTGATGTTATTTCGTTCATTTCGCAATGACATGTGCTTACCGAAATAAACAGTATACGGGTGTGTCAGAACACGATTAATGTTAGGGATTTGTTTAATTCATCCTAGATTATGCTCTAAAAGAAGACATAAATCAAGGTAATTAACTTAAGTAACCTTTTTTGGGGTCTGTCCGAACTACTGTTCCTTTCTATACTGATCGCAATTTGTGACCAGTTATTTGTTCGCCATTGTTGCTTTTGTCAGTATTTGATAAAAAAAATGACTTTGAAGCCATATTTAAGTCCAAACAATGAAACATATTCCTGTTAAGTTAAGCTGTCTTCTATAGCATCGACGTCAAAAGGTCAAATTCTAGTCACGACTATCATGACTTGAATCAAACAATAGCCTTTGTTCAAGATTATAAAATAGTAAAAAGCTAAGACAAGCGGCAGCTAGTGCTTATATCATCATGAAAAAACATTTCACAGTCAAATGGTGCCATTTCAAAATTTCTTCGAAGTTAGTTTTTTATTTCAGTGAGAAAAAACATTTCATTTCAAAAAATACAAAACATGTTTACGCACAGTGGCTCAAAGTTTGAAAATCAGTTGTTATTGTTGGTAACTGGGAGAAGGATTGTTATTGGTTCCAGTGTCATTGTTCATCATTCAAAATTTCATCCACAAATTACGCAATATTATAGCTACCAGTATCAGGAGCACACATTATACTGCATAATAAATGATTTTGTTGTGGATGGAATGATACTCATTGACTTCGAGCAAGTTCACAACAAATTTATTTAATAACTCGAGGTACAGTGTGTCTAAAGGAAGCCGCCATTTTGATTGAATTTATTTGAACCAATGCTAAACCGGTTGATATACAGTATAAACCTCCGAGCATTGGTTATTTACCTTGATGTAAACACTGAATAACTGCGTAGGAATGTTATAATTTATTGTATTTCAGCTTTCACGAAAGCCAATGACCAAAACACTGTATAACTGCGTAGGAATATTATAATTGATTGTATTTCAGCTTTCACAAAAGCCAATGACCACACAATCGACAATTCATTTTTACATATTCAAACAAGAAGGTGCGGTAAATCCGCGGAACGTAACATCAATTTGGTGTTACAATGGGTAATTGCTAATTAAAACTTGAAAATCTTCTTCTTCTTCTTCTCCTTCATATAGATGTTCGTTTTCTTGTTCTTGCTGCTGTTGTTATTGTAATTCTTCCTCTTAATGTTCTAATTTAATTGTTATCTTATGATATATTGTAAAACAAAGAAAGTTGGAAGGCTTTTTCGTTTTTATAGTGCAGCATGACATATTGATTACATCATAGTGTGTGAATTTAAATAACGTAGTATATGAGGCGTTAATTAACAATGTTGAAAAGATGTGTGCGCGCGCAAGGGCGTAGCTAGACTGCACTGATGTGCAGGCCTGGTTTGGATATATATATATATCTTTTTAATAGAGATACAAACAAAAGAGTGGGACAACGTTGATCCAACTTACCCGAGAGTGGGACAACGTTGATCCAACTTACCCGAGAGTGGGACAACGTTGATCCAACTTACCCGAGAGTGGGACAACGTTGATCCAACTTACCCGAGATGTAAGGAACGAAAAACATGTGTATTTTTTTGCAATGAGTTGTTTAATGCGGCAGTGATAAGTCTAATTTCATATCCCTTTAAATAATTCGAACTCGATTGAAAAGACAGCTTAACACCGAACACATTTGTGCCTGCCTCCTAGAAATTGTTGTTCATTTTTTTGGGAGTCACGAGCTCTTATGTTTGATGAATATTACTGACCGTAAAACATTGTCTAGCGCATGAGCCACTATCACATGTGGTGAGAATCCCACATTCTTTATCATCAATGATAAACAAATGTGGGATGCCCGCCACTAGTGACATAATTAATGATTATGTTGTGGATGGAATGATGATCTGAGAGTAAAAACCGATCAAAGATTGACTACTTTTATATATCGAATATGATATGCGTTTACAAACACTTCCAATTTGCATTTTGGCACCATTGCTTTACTTCAACATATTTCTTATGCGTGTTCTGCCTCTCATAAATCTAGCCTCGATTAAGTACATTAATTGCTATTTAAATTATATTTAAATATCGTTGATAAGTTTTGGGGGGAAGTTTTTGTTTTGGGACTGAACTGGTACAAAAATCAAGGAAGAACAGCTCACCGTGTGCCAGCAGTTGTTATTGTATAATTTGTGTCATTAAAGGCATGTGTATTGTTAGCTGACCTGAGCTTGAATTGCTCAACGCTGAGCAGGTGTGATGAGAAAAAAGTTCTCCCCAGAATCCACTTGCCTGATTTCAAAACATATTTCACAGAAATGTCCATAGATTTGTCCTTTATCAATTTCTTTCAAGCCATTTTGGTTCGTTTAAAACTGCCGACAGGGACGAATGTACGTTTCAGTATATGACTATGTTCTTGTATATTTATGTTATATAAATAGTGATATCTTGTCAAATTTGTCTTCTCTGAAACAAACTGCAATTTTCAGACCTTTGATATTTGATATGTAGTCTCATGTAGCCCTTTATCTAGAGCGCTCAGCTTATGTCTCTTGGATGAAATCTCGCCCCGCCCCAGAGCTCCCAGTTTTTTTTAATAGAAGTGGCCGTTTACCAAGATTATTTAAATCATGTCCTTCGAGTGAACGCTGGCCTCCGCTGACCCAGGATTTCTACAAACTTATATTGTACAATTTATAGAAACATATGTTTACATTTAAAGGTTGTAAACCTCTATGCATTCCTTACGTCATCAAGTTTGTTTTGCATTATGTCATGAACACGTGTACCAGTGTGTGTATACCACGTGATGAATTACGTCATATATGCTACGTCGGAATGCAACATTTTGCTTAAAATGAAGACTTAAATCAAAGATAACTTTTCTTTTACCAAACCATTTTAAACAAAACAAAGGGCAGTCTATGCCGCTTAAAGAGCCATGCCTTCGTCTTATTACCGAAGTTTGATAAGGTGATTAGTTTCATCAAACACTTCAACAAACCTGTTTCCTTAAAAATGTTTTGACAGTGCTCCGTCAGACGGCCATATTTTGAAAAGGTTTGTCGAAGTGTTTTAAGAAACAAAACTCGCAATTAAACTCTGGTAAAAGACCGAAGGCGGGGCTCCGTAAGCGGCTTTGTTTCATTTAAAATGGTGAAGAAATAGTGAAGTAATCTTTGTTAAGAGTCTTCATTCGTAGCAAAATATTGCCTTCCGACGTAGCAATTTATCACGTGGTATACACACACTGTGTACGTTCTCATTAAATATACAGCGGCTTCTCTTGTGTGAATCCATGAGCAATACTTTTAAACATGATTCCATTTTTTACTCCCCGAACAGGATGCTTCTTAAAATGAGGGTGTTCATGATGTATTATCCATAACGTAAGCTCATTGCTAAGAAATGGTCTGGTTCAATCGATTGTTTTGCCAAAGCATAAATACAATTATAATTCGTGTTACGATATTCGCTGGTTCAAATAATTTAAATACTGAAAACCTGTCCAAAACGTTTGTCCTGAAGTAAAGTCTAAAACAAAACTACAAACACATACTAGTAAGTTAATTTTTATTTCAGATGTACTTGATTCTACATTAATGATGTGTGTTTATGGTGAAAATATAAATAATTCGACTTTCACAGTATTACATTTACTGCGTAAACATCAGTGTATATATTCCAACATATTTATTTTCTGTTGAACCGTTTAAACTAACTATACAGTTAAAACTTGTCATGTTGAAATCGTTGGGATCTCATGAAATTCTTCAAGATCTTTACCTCCAAGGTGGCGCAGTTGAAAAAAAATCCTGTTTAATCTTGGACACAAATAGGAACCGTGTAACTTCTCCATGATTGGCGAATCCGGGGTCATTAAAGTAGAAGAAACTCATACTGATATACATTGAGCGAGAAAACGGATATATCTAATGTAATAGTGACAACCGAATGTAATAGTGACAACAGAATATAACAGTGACAACCGAATATAATAGTGACAACCGAATACCGAATATAACAGTGACAACCGAATATAATAGTGACAACCGAATATAATAGTGACAACCGAATGTAATAGTGACAACCGAATGTAATAGTGACAACCGAATATAATAGTGACAACCGAATACCGAATATAACAGTGACAACCGAATATAATAGTGACAACCGAATACAATAGTGACAACCGAATGTAATAGTGACAACAGAATATAACAGTGACAACCGAATATAATAGTGACAACCGAATACCGAATATAACAGTGACAACCGAATATAATAGTGACAACCGAATACAATAGTGACAACCGAATGTAATAGTGACAACCGAATATAATAGTGACAACCGAATATAATAGCGACAACCGAATATAATAGTGACAACCGAATATAATAGTGACAACCGAATATAATAGTGACATCCGAATGTAATAGTGACAACCGAATATAACAGTGACAACCGAATATAATAGTGACAACCGAATATAACAGTGACAACCGAATATAATAGTGACAACCGAATATAATAGTGAACACCGAATATAACAATGACAACCGAATATAATAGTGACAACCGAATATAACAGTGACAACCGAATACAACAGTGACAACCGAATATAATAATAGTGACAACCGAATGTAATAGTGACAACCAAATATAATAGTGACAGCCTAATATAATAGTGAACACCGAATATAACAGTGACAACCGAATATAATAGTGAACACCGAATATAATAGTGACAACCAAATATAACAGTGACAACCGAATACAACAGTGACAACCGAATATAACGCTGACAACCGAATATAATAGTGACAACCGAATATAATAGTGACAACAGAATATAATAGTGACAACCGAATACCGAATATAATAGTGACAACCGAATATAATAGTGACAACCGAATATAATAGTGACAACCGAATATAACAGTGACAACCGAATATAATACTGACAACCGAATATAATAGTGACAACCGAATATAACAGTGACAATCGAATATAATAGTGAACAACGAATATAATAGTGACAACCGAATACCGAATATAACAGTGACAACCGAATATAATAGTGACAACCGAATACCGAATATATCAGGGACAACCGAATATAACAGTGACAACCGAATATAATAGTGACAACCGAATATAACAGTGACAACCGAATGTAATAGTGACAACCGAATACCGAATATAACAGTGACAACCGAATATAATAGTGACAACCGAATACCGAATATAACAGTGACAACCGAATATAACAGTGACAACCGAATATAATAGTGACAACCGAATATAATAGTGACAACCGAATATAATAGTGACAACCGAATGTAATAGTGACAACCGAATACCGAATATAACAGTGACAACCGAATGTAATAGTGACAACCGAATACCGAATATAACAGTGACAACCGAATATAACAGTGACAACCGAATATAACAGTGACAACCGAATATCAACCGAATATAACAGTGACAACCGAATATAACAGTGACAACCGAATATAACAGTGACAACCGAATATAATAGCGACAACCGAATATAATTGCGACAACCGAATATAACAGTGACAACCGAATATAACAGTGACAACCGAATATAACAGTGACAACCGAATAACGAATATAACAGTGTCAACCGAATACCGAATATAACAGTGACAACCGAATATAAAAGTGACAACCGAATATAATAGTGACAACCGATTATAACAGTGACAACCTAAAATAATAGTGACAACCGAATACCGAATATAATAGTGACAACCGAATATAACAGTGACAACCGAATATAACAGTGACAACCGAATATAATAGTGACAACCGAATATAATAGTGACAACCGAATACCGAATATAACAGTGACAATCGAATATAACAGTGACAACCGAATATAATAGTAACAACCTAATATAATAGTGACAACCGAATATAATAGTGACAACCGAATATAAAAGTGACAACCGAATATAACAGTGACAACCGAATATAATAGTGACAACCGAATATAACAGTGACAACCGAATACAACAGTGACAACCGAATATAATAGTGACAACCGAATACCGAATATAACAGTGACAACCGAATATAACAGTGACAACCGAATATAATAGTGACAACCGAATATAATAGTGACAACCGAATGTAACAGTGACAACCGAATATAATAACCGAATATAATAGTGACAACCGAATATAACGGTGACAACCGAATATAACAGTGACAACCGAATATAATAGTGACAACCGAATATAACAGTGACAACCGAATATAATAGTGACAACCGAATATAATAGTGACAACCGAATATAATAGTGACAACCGAATATAATAGTGACAACCGAATGTAATAGTGACAACCGAATATAATAGTGACAACCGAATATAATAGTGATAACCGAATGTAATCGTGACAACCGAATATAACAGTGACAACCGAATATAACAGTGACAACCGAATATAATAGTGACAACCGAATATAATAGTGACACCGAATATAATAGTGACAACCGAATATAATAGTGACGACCGAATGTAATAGTGACAACCGAATATAATAGTGACAACC
Source organism: Mya arenaria (assembly GCF_026914265.1). Lineage (NCBI taxonomy): Eukaryota > Metazoa > Mollusca > Bivalvia > Myida > Myidae > Mya > Mya arenaria. The sequence continues at coordinate 73,373,161 of NC_069127.1, forward strand.
GAATATAATAGTGACAACCGAATATAATAGTGACAACCGAATATAATAGTGACAACCGAATATAACAGTGACAACCGAATATAACAGTGACAACCGAATATAATAGATATAATAGTGACAACCGAATGTAATAGTGACAACCGAATATAACAGTGACAACCGAATATAATAATAGTGACAACCGAATATAATAGTGACAACCGAATACAATAGTGACAACCGAATATTATAGTGACAACCGAATACAACAGTGACAACCGAATACAACAGTGACAACCGAATAGAATAATAGTGACAACCGAATATAATAATAGTGACAACCGAATATAATAGTGACAACCGAATATAATAGTGACAACCGAATATAATAGTGACAACCGAATGTAATAGTGACAACCGAATATAACAGTGACAACCGAATATAATAGTGACAACCGAATACAATAGTGACAACCGAATATAATAGTGACAACCGAATACAACAGTGACAACCAAATACAACAGTGACAACCGAATATAATAACAGTGACAACCGAATATAATAATAGTGACAACCGAATATAATAGTGACAACCGAATACAATAGTGACAACCGAATGTAATAGTGACAACCGAATGTAATAGTGACAACCGAATATAACAGTGACAACCGAATATAATAATAGTGACAACCGAATACAATAGTGACAACCGAATATAATAGTGACAACCGAATATAATAGTGACAACCGAATACAACAGTGACAACCTAATATAATAATAGTGACAACCGAATATAATAGTGACAACCGAATATAATAGTGACAACCGAATATAATAGTGAACACCGAATATAACAGTGACAACCGAATATAATAGTGAACACCGAATATAATAGTGACAACCGAATATAATAGTGACAACCGAATGTTATAGTGACAACCGAATATAATAGTGACAACCGAATATAATAGTGACAACCGAATATAATAGTGACAACTGAATATAACAGTGACAACCGAATGTGAAAACCGAATATAATAGTGACAACCGAATTTAATAGTGACAACCGAATATAACAGTGACAACCGAATATAATACTGACAACCGAATATAATAGTGACAACCGAATATAATAGTGACAACCGAATATAACAGTGACAACCGAATATAACAGTGACAACCGAATATAATAGTGACAACCGAATATAACAGTGACAACCGAATACAACAGTGACAACCGAATACAATAGTGACAACCGAATACCGAATATAACAGTGACAACCGAATATAACAGTGACAACCGAATATAATAGTGACAACCGAATATAATAGTGACAACAGAATATAACAGTGACAACCGAATATAATAACCGAATATAATAGTGACAACCGAATATAACGGTGACAACCGAATATAACAGTGACAACCGAATATAACAGTGACAACCGAATATAATAGTGACAACCGAATATAATAGTGACAACCAAATGTAATAGTGACAACCGAATATAATAGTGACAACCGAATATAATAGTGACAACCGAATATAATAGTGACAACCGAATATAATAGTGAACACCGAATATAACAGTGACAACCGAATATAATAGTGAACACCGAATATAATAGTGACAACCGAATATAATAGTGACAACCGAATGTAATAGTGACAACCGAATATAATAGTGACAACCGAATATAATAGTGACAACCGAATGTGACAACCGAATATAATAGTGACAACCGAATTTAATAGTGACAACCGAATATAATAGTGACAACCGAATATAATTGTGACAACCGAATGTAAAAGTGACAACCGAATATAATAGTGACAACCGATTATCAAACGATAATACAATACATATACAGCACTGTCAAAATTATGGGGGTATACGGGCAATACAAGCAATTGCAGTAATTAAATACCGTGCAATGGTTTGAGTGAAAGACTCACGTGGCATGCGCTGTGTAGCACTCGACGTATTGTTTAGTGCTTAGAACTTCACAGACGGGAAGGAGCTGGCGAAGTACTTCCGGTGATGAACAAGGAAATTGATTAATACCTATTTCTGCAATGTTTATTCATGGACGAAACACCGTTTTACCATTAAGACACATGTCTTTAGTAGCGACTAATAATAACTAAACGTTGTATTGGAATGATACAATTGATCATCTCAACGTTTGTTAATGCCGTAAATGGTACGGCAAGTATTGTTTTCAGCGCTTTATTAGAAAAGAAACACGAACCCAGAAGGGTTTCTTAAAGTTGTTTGTGTGAATTTTATCCGTTTTCCAGGACGCATATCATGAAGCCCATACAAACGCATATATACTCGTATGAATTATTAAATATTTTTTATATGACCTTGGACCAATAAACCTACTCCCAGATATGATCGACGTGAGAACAGAATGTTTTTAATTGTGTGGAAACTTATTATGTTAAGGTAAATCGACCTTGAAGAAAATAACATTATGTAGTGATCGTCATTTCTGATTAACATGGAATCTACAATTTTCAACATTTCGGAAGCAAGCACAAGAATATACGCGTTGGAAACGAGCCTTATGTTTTGGTAGAAATATGAAAGGAAATCATGCTGAAAATATATAATTTCAACTCATTCAACGGTTAATTATTTGAGATTTTGGATGTACTGATTAAAGAACACTTTAAGAGAGACCAGTGACTCGGTCGCTGGTGAGAACATTTATAAGCATTCTAAAAAAATCAATGTCAAGGAAAATTGTTAAATTATGTAATGATAATAGGTAAACGGGTAATATATATAATCATTTTCACAATATAGAATACTGTACATTGGAGTAATCCATATGTAAGACTTTCGTAGGGAAGTAGGACTAGAGGACAAATTCAACATTTTTGTTTTGTTTTTGGGATCAATGTTTTCCAGACGTGAATTTAATAAAAACAATTATGTGATTGGTTTGTATGTCATAACTATTGTCTGGAGAATTAACGTACAGAAATATAAATTCAAGACAATATTAAGCTAATGAAGATTTATGTGGAAAAAATCTGCAGCCAATTGTATAAACGTGGATAAGTCCTAACCAGCGGTTATCTTTTGGTTATCTCCCTGGTTTGGGCAAGTTATCCGTAAATCGATTGTATAAAAAATAAGTTATCCTAACCAGCGCGTGATTCGGTTAACTTTTGGACAATATTTAACCGACCACTGGGAGTATGGTTAACTGACTTATCCAAAACAAAGATGGCGGACCAGACATAAACAAGCTCGATTCCAAACTTATTTCAACGATTTTACAGACACATGGACACTGCCTAAATAAAAAAACAAATGGTATATCATCGATATCCATGACAGTGATGAATTTAGAGGTAAGAAAAAAACAATTTCTTATTTGTGACGCAATTTATGCATAAAACTTATCCAAGGAATCTTGAAACAAAAACAGTGACAACAAGCTGCATTTTGAGAACGATATTTACCTTGTTATTGTGTGCATATTATTCCATAATCTTACACTAGTCACGACTCTGGGTCGAGACCAACAATTGCTTGCAGGTCTCGCCCTTACTGTGTATAGATATACCCTCGCTTTAAACATATTTTGTTTCATTTCCACATATTTACAATCAAACTAAACCGCGTGTAAACATTGAGAAAAGTTGACAGCTATGACGTCATTTTCAAGGAATCTTACCCATTCTAAAGTCTATTTCTCCAACTTCCTTTCAACACACCCTGGTTGAGGCACACAGGAGGATAATTGCTACTGTTCAGTAGTATGTAATTATATTATTGAAAACACACAAAGAAGTGTGTGTGTGTGTGTGTGTGTGTGTGTGTGTGCGTGCGTGCGTGGGTGCGTGCGTGCGTGCGTGCGTGCGTGATATAAATGACTAAATGTAAGCATAATTGTGATTTGAGAACTAACTGTATCCTGCAAATAACATGTTATAGATAAAAAGACAGATACATTATTTATCTCTTATTGTATATAATAAATGTATGTTTCAGTTGAGTGGTTTTACCATCCAAAGTCAGAAGAACCAGTGTTGATAAGTTCTACACATGTCTGCTACAGCAGGGAATGGGACCAACACCAGATCTAATACTTCACGAGCAGTAAGGATATACATAGCATTATCAGGTTAGATTGTTAACAAAACTATATTGTGAAATTGAAAACATATTTCAAAAAATATAGCAGTATACTCAGTACAGTCATTTTATTAAAAGAAAATACATTCATATTTATATATAATAATTGGCTTCTTCATAATTCAACCTTCATTGTATGTATGTATTTCTTTAGACCTTGCGATCAAGGATAACCCGTGAAAGTGCAAGCACTTATTTCCAACGGGGTCCTTTGTTTTTGCTGAAGGGACAGCACGCTGAAGAGACAGTGGTGGGATACAAGGAAGTCCGGGTGCGAGACCCTAGCTCTTTTTCGAAGAGACCCCTTGGTTCTTTTACGTGCTCGGTGTAAAGCACCAATATACGGGGTACAACTTTCCTGGGTTAAACCAGTACTGAGTACACCACTTTTCCAAGCACTACCCTTTAAATGCCAAGCGCCAGGCAAGGGAGCTACTTGTACCAACTTTTAACGTCTTTTGGTATGACGCGGCCAGGGATCGAACCCACGACCTCCCGCTCCGTAGGCGGACGCTTATCCACTAGGCCACGGAGACGGTTTATTAATTAATAACAATGAACATAAATATCATAAAATAAAGTGAGAGCAATACTTAATAGGAATTATTAAGAATGCCTACCCTATCACATGTTATGGGTAATATGTTGAATATCTGTTTGTAAGTCTGTTTGACTGCCTGATTTAAAATTGTCTTTAATACTCCATTTAAGGGAAAGTTTACAGGAACATTCAAATGTAAAGCATGGATTTTTATACTTCTGCTTTATTGCTTATTAAATAGTTTAAATTTGAACATGTGAGTACTATAGAGACCAAATTGCTTTCTGTTGCATTAAAATCATGTTTTGACATTCCAGTTCTTGTAACTTATATAGGTTTGTTTTCATGGTGTTTTAAAGGGGCGTTCCCTTCATTGGCAAAAATATCATTCATCTACCTTTAAAATATGTTCAAATGCCTATTTAAACGCACATACACGATTGTTATGATTTAAAATATTCATTTTACTATTCTTCAGAGTGTAGCGGTACTAGCCACTTGATGACCAAGTTCATCTGACAGACTCCTGTTTTAGGAAACACCACAAACAGAAACTTAAAAGTTCATGAGAGGAATAGAAAACGTTTCAAATTGCTGCTCCCAGAGGGCCTAATTGTCAACGTCCTATCTTGTATTGAGACAGTAGGGTTAAATAAAAAATGATTATTGTTAATTATTATATTATCCATCAAATTTGATATATTAGATCTTTTTCTTGCAATTAAAATTATCATACTAATGGGGAGTGTTATATACAAGAAATAATAAATACCACTTGTCATGTTGAAACAATGTTTAGTTTGATTATTGTTTTTAATTGGAATGTACCAAAATAGTCATTTTATATTTAAATTTCACTCTTAATGATTTTCTTTGTAAACTATTCATTTGACAGTTAATGGCTGAATTGGAAAATAAACAACAGTATTTGACATTAATTATATTGACACAGGACTGCATTTACTGTAAAAATAGTTTTTACAAAAGATGTTTGTCAAACATTATGCCCCCCCCCCCCCCCCTGAGCGCCATGTTGTCAGGATTATATGGACAATTGTATGACATATGCATAGACCGAAATGACAGCTGATTTGTCACTGACATTGGATGCCGTTGACGCAGTTTTAAGATTATGACCATTCAATGTTTGAGGATAGAGTGTGTTTTGACCATGACCTTTGACTCTACGACCTCAAAACCCATAGTCCTGAGTCATCAGCTGGTCACCAAAAATATAAATGTCAAGTTTAAGGACCATGGGTGCAGGCATTGACAAGTTGTCACACAGACAAGCTTTTTTCGTTCAAGGTCACTGTAACATTGACCTTTAACCCGATGACCCCTAAAATCATAAGGGGTCATCTACAGGTCAGACACAACTCCAAGACAAGTTTGAGGGCCATGGGTGCAGGCATTGTCGAATTATCATTTGAAACATTTTCGCATTCAAAGTCACTGTGAACTTGATCTTTGACCCAATGACTCCTAATATCAATAAGGGTTATCTCCTGGTCAGGCCCAACCTTCATGTCAAGTTTGATGACCATACGTCCAGATATTGTTGAGTTATCACTTGGACAAGCTTTGGTCTACCGACGGACCGACCGACCGACATGTGCAAAGCAATATACCCCTCTTCTTCGAAGGGGGGGGGGGGGATAGTAACGAACATTTTGTATAAATAATGAATGGTTGGTTTTAAAAAAAATCTTATAACAAATATGATAAAATAAATACATTATTGCTAGAGTGTGGTTTTATTGACTTGTTGTTTGTAAAATAAATTTGCATGTCTCTTCAACACTAACATTAAAGATTTTATTAATCTTAAATACATGAGTATGTTGTTACACACTGACTTTGAATTTATTTACATAGTTTTATGAAAATAAAGAACAGAAATTATATTTCATGTCTGTTGATTTTGTGGTCCTGGTAAGTGGAAATGGATTCACGCAATGGTTTATCGAAGGCCATATAGAGAATAAGTTATTAATAATACATTGTATTATGCTGAGAGGGTTAAATTGTAAACTAATAATTTCTCTGTACTGATACTGATACCAAAAGTCACTTATCATATAAATGAGTTTAAATTTGAATAATAATACTAAATTGAATAACATATAAAACTAAACGTTTTAATGTCAACTTTGAATAACATATAATGTCAACATATAAAAACCAAGATAAATATATTAAATTAGTATCAAAAGGAATGGCCCCATACAAAACTCATTTGATTTTTTCAAGGACAAAGTTGAAACTGACTATACATTCCGTAGATGGCATCTTCTACAAAAACACACACTTAAATGGACGAAGCCATTGCATTTTAATGAAAGTGACACTTTTTATTTCGGGTTAGCAAATACAATTTATTGGCAACTGGTATTCACTTAAAACTTGTTACGGTATATTAAAGAAGCTTATATGAATGATGTTTGCATGCTCATGCATTTTTATTTGATGCAATATCAACAATATTGTGCACATTAAAAGTTAAATACCCCTGTTTCCGGAATGAGCTTATCCGTTGAGATGTTGCATGTGTAATATTTATCAAACTATTTTTGACAGAAGGAGCGTATACATTGTTGACAGTTTTTTCAGGTATTTGGTTGAATAGTTACCATTTTAATATGCTGGGCAGATTTAATGAAGTTTGTCATTAAATCTGCCGATGCACAAAATTCTATAAAGAGGAAATATGCACTTGAAACAGGTAAGTGCGATTTTATTAAATTGGTACTACTGTACCATCATATATTAGATTTTCATTTGTCATTTTCATTTTCAAAGGTACACCATAAGCCCTATATATTGGTGTATATTAAAATAATAGGTACATGTTTACGCTACTTAATGGATATTGGATGTGTAATGGATTTGATGGGTATTTTTTCATTAAAATTCAACAACCTTTTCGTAATGTCGTTGTATATGCCAAACAAGTCTATGATGTTAACAGAAAAATGCGGTAAACACGCACTGACCGGAACCTTGTTTACCAGTGCATTGTGGGTATTTTTATGAAGTTTTGGTTAGGTTAAAGTTGTCCAAGTTGGTTAACTTAGCCGCCGCATTTTCTGCCTTTATACAAACGGATAAACGGTTTGGATAAAATGGCCAACTTGGTTAAAGTTAACCGCTGGACAACTTTAACCAACGGTTAAATTTAACCAACTTTTATACAATTGGCTGCTTGAGGAGAACCCCTGATTTAATGTCAAAATATATTACTTGATCAAATTGAATTATCAGATACTCAGTTAATACAAAATAGCCATTGAATATTTATATGAAAAACTACAAAAACAAATACAGTAGCCGAAAGTTTAAACATAAGCCTTGACATACAAAGTGCCGACTTGTAAGTTATCTCTAATGACATTGACTCTTTGAAACCTTGACCTCTGTTATTGTCATCGTACAACATTAGTGGAAGTATCCCTCGTAGTGCTCCCACCTTGCGGTTACTTCAGTGCAGCTTACCATGGCGGCTGTAGTCGCAGCTCCAATGCGGAATGAATGGATATTGTATTTTGACATGTCCCAATTTAAAAAAAGAACGGCAGAAAAATGAAAACGGGTGAGTGGAGAACCGTCCAAATGGCAATATAGAGGGCCATCTTAACGTAGCCTTCGAATTAAGAATTCATTAACACTTAAAATCGGACAAATTAAGTAACCTGTTCTTGTGACTTGAATTGTACCTACTTCAAGTTTGTTCAGTTTTTTAGTTACGTATGGTCAGAAGTAAATTTCCGTCAGTGGTGTGTTTGATATCACCAACCGTAACGTGTGATTTGCATATGTTACTGTTATTTGCCCTTAAAACCCCGAAAAACGCGATAACATAGGCCGCACTAAACAATGTGCATTCATAGGCATTAATACAAACGGATTAGAGTTTGGCTATACTTTGGCGCAATAGATGTGATGCAATAGGAATACGCGTTCTCTTTGGAGTTTTGGCTCTGCCCATTCCCGTTAAGTTTTATTATTAACCATCAATTTCGTGTTTTACGCGATACCGGGACAATCGTAGTACTAATATTTAACAGTTGACAATATTATATGCAAAAATTCGCCCAATATCGAGTTTCTGCCGTTTTGATTGGCTACTAAACTCGCAAAATACGGGATTAGAGGAATGAACCATTTTCATTGGCTGTCGAAACTCGCCCTAATATGAAAATGTTGTAAATTTTTTAAAAGGCAGCCATTTTGTTTTCCCTTTAACCGACTGTTTGGAAATTATGTGCCTTGTTTAAAAGATATTAGGAATTACTAGCCTATAAAACACTTCAACTACTTTGTACAGTTTGATATCACAGCTGTATTTAACCTGTTGGTGGATTTTATGACAATTATCTGGTTGGAAACCGACAAAATGGACGACGAAAGTAAAAACTATTTTGAACTTGAACAAACGATTTACGAATAATCACAAAAGGTATTCTTCCTTAGACTGTACAGTGCGATCGGCAGTATTCAAAAATCTGTGCATTTTCATTATAAAGGATGAATGTCAAAATCAAAAGTTCCGTCTGAAAAACAGGATCCATTAATCAAAAAGGGATAAAAACTTCAATACTTATTTAAGGTAAGGTATCAGAATGTTTTAACCAGAATGTCGTAGCATACGTACTAGTTACTTAATTAATACTCATTGATACTAAGTCAGCATTATTAGCCTTCGTCCTTCGGGCTGAGGCCAATACAGCTGACCTCGAACAAACAACTCGGCCGATATGAAATCACCTTATTAAAAATATCATAGTATATCCGTGGCGACTGGAAAAAATCCCAGTGTCCATTTCAATAACAACCGCAGTCAAGGTATTTCTGGCTTGCGCTGTATGTGAAAAGTTACAAGGTTTCGTTTTTTGACCATGTTTTTTCAGGAATGTTACAAACGCGGTTAACATTTGATGAGAAGTTTAGCCAGATACGAAGGTCTTCGAGTGTGTCTTCTGTTATTCTTTTTCTAAAAAACTGACATTTTATATTAGACATAACATCGTAGAAACGCCATAAAAAGGCCTTACAAGAACGAATGGCTAGACAAAAAAACACGAAATTTGCTCGTAAGGGACTGCAAGTTCCACAGGGTCATTTTTTCTCAACAAAGTATAGCAATATAAGGGACTTCAATCAAACAATTATGTGTTCAGGAATCCTGAACACCATTTGTGATGAGTCATTTTTCAAGCCTAAAAATATTAGCACTGTGGCGGGCTTTTTTGTTTAATGGCACGCCTAGCATATCGCATACATGGTTAAAGGAAGAGAGCAGAGATAAACAGTCCCTAGCTCCATTGGCGCCATAGAAATTGAAATTAGCCAGATAGTGGTCGGGAGATGGGATATGAGAAATGTCCTTAACAAACCAATGTATAATAGACACAAACGCCTCAAACTAAATCGGAGCGCAGCTTGCAACAACAGGTAGGTTTAAATCATTATATATATATATTTTCCCTCGATTTTATAGCCAATTAATTTAAAATCCTTGGGAGATATTGGTAAAAGTCGAAAAGCAGATTTTATATCGCACTTAGCCATTAGGGCTGATTTACCTAAATTTAATAGCATATCTGCAACTGCATCGGATTTTGTGTATGACATGGTCTAAAGCTCGTTTGCAGTGCCCTCATTTACACTACCGCCGGACTATGGGAAGCTAAGGTGAGTGATAAGACGCCAACCGCCGTTGGACTTCGTTACTTAGCCTATCACTGAAATGCGAAGGTTTCTAAAAGATGGGGGTGGAGAGGGGAGGGGGTTGCATCGGTGGGGTATCATACACGGATTCGCATGCTTAACCCTTTAAGACCATTTAAAGTGAAACGACAGTCTTTTTATCACACAACACTCCATTTCGGTCGCCGATGTATAAGGCTTTCAAAGTACCACCACTTAAAAGAGCAGAAACCACTTTCCCAATCAGCACTAAATAATTCAAGACAACGAGTGTTCTGATTTTACTCTTCTATCCGACGATGAACAAGACAACTAGTTTGACAAACAAACGTACGTTGGTAGAGGAAATGAAAATTCAAATCCCAAATCGACACTCACTCCAACTTCGACTATTCTTGACTAATAAAAAATAGCATGAACTGACATTCCTATTTTTTTTCGCTCAAGGTTAAATGAAATCATTCCTTTGGATGGAATTAGTTAAGATATTTAAATGTCATCAGTTGGGCATGCGCATTAAATACACAATGCTATATGATAAACATACGTATACAAGGTTTGTTATTTTTGGACGTTACATAATTATAGACGAATACATAACAGTTATGACATGATTATGAAGATCAATTTAATAGTTGATTTTTTGTTTGTATTAAATTGAATTTAATATAACGCACGTCTTTGAAATGACAAAGAAATGTTGTACTATAACATCAATTTACTGAACTAAATTCCAATAGTGACAAAGGGAAGGAAATTGATTGGCGGCTAGGCCTTTTGTTATTTATGAGAGGGTCTGTGAAATGACTTTTGGCTAAATCAAATGGCGAAACTTCTTCTTTCAAGTCAGTTATATGGCCATTATACTATATAGTTGTCATGAGTAGATTGATGTATTCTTTTCTGTCTTGAACTATTTAGATTAATATTTGTCAGCACAAATAAAGGGAAAAGAGTTCATATATATCCGATCTACTTAATATAGATGCCACTTTGTGGACAAATTTAAAATTGTTCAAGAATTTAAAGTTTCATTGATTTATAAAAATAGACAAGTTATTACAATCCCTTTCTTATGTCCGTTTTGAGACGATGAGCTATTGGTCCTTACTTTTATTGTGAAGGCTAAAACACCTAGTGCCAATGGCATTTGTTTTTCCCATATCCGTATAGTTTATAGGTCCGTGATAACATGGAGGACTAACGATATACAAATATATAAATTATCCCGGCGATGCCATTGTGTGACCAGAACTGTAGAGAAGAAGATATCTGATGTTGCCATAAGAAATAAATTCACGATTAATGCAATTTTATGTTTCGTATAAGGAGAACTTCCATAATCTGGGGGCAATAAAATAACTCTCATTGCTTTGATTGATTACAGACTTGTAATAAGTCTGACATTAGACCACAACTCGTTGTTTTATTGTACAATTAGGCTGATATTGTACGACCTCTATATTCTGTCTTCTATTGATGTTATCCAGGTATATCCTCCCTGAAATAAGTTTTGTTATTGGCTGTACTTGTTTCAAAACGTCGGTTCTATTTGAATCACATTTATTTATGTGTAGCATAGCATTGTTTCTACAGACGTAAGTGCAGGACTAAAATTATACTTGCTAGTGTAGTTCATAAAAAAATAAAGGTCTTCAATTGTTTCCAAAAAACCCCGCTAAAATCCAAATAACAGTTTTACCTAATCGGAAGCATTGTACATGTTTATAAGATACTTAGTATATTTTAGCCTTTTTCATTGGCCGAAGGTCTGTCAGGTGACAAACTTTAGATATACAACGATTTAAAGTGATATATTTGCAAACTAGTGTGCGAAACAGGTCGTGATGTCATTCACGTTAAACGCTATGATAAAAATAAGCAAACGGAAGAGGGAATAACGTTAGTGACGTCATTTTTCTAGACATTTTTGAATACCGTTTAGAGCAAAAAGAAAGAGTGTTGAGTAAAGATGTTTTAAGGTGTAATTCAGAGAATAAGTGAGTTATAATACACACTTTGGTTGATTATCAAGCAAATAGTGACCCTTGCTTGTCTAAAACATACTGGTATATCAAACAAGTACCTTGCTGAGCAAAAATAACTTATTATTTAACATTGTTTAATATGATCAACGTTCATTATATTTTTCTTAGCAAGTTTTTACTGAGAATGCAGATTTCCTTTATATATTATATGTAAAAAGGTCTGTCAAATTTTTGTTTAAAATCTTGAAATAATGTTAATCATAAGTAAACATTTTAGTGTTCATGTTGGACATAAAGAACTAACTTTATGATTGATCAGCTTAGTTTCATGGCTATAAGACTAACTATGTGTTGACATTAATCGTCTTCGTATGTTTAAATGTAGAATTCACGACCGAATAATACAAAACTGGAATGCTTTTATTACCGATAGGTCATGTAATTGAAAATTAAGGACAAGTTTTCTTTTAAATAATACTTAATGCAGAGCAAAAATGCTATAGACCTTATGGAAATATTTGATATGTTAAAACTGTGCATACATAAGAGTGTGAAACTGGCAGATATAAAGGTATTTCCAGAGTCGATATGCAATTCAAATATGATAGAAGATGAATATCTCTTTGTGTTGTATTGAACACTTAACAATGTTCTAATTATCTAGGTTATAATACATGATGCCCTTCTATAAACATGTAGCGAGTTACATCAAACCTGTAGTGGAATTAAGGAGCTCTACCAATGAACGTTCCGAACATTATCATAATGATGTTTAAAAAATAAACCGTGAAAAGTGACATTCACTCAAAATATTTTTATATCGAAAAGTAAAGGCTGAGCTCGAATGAACATTTAAAAACAAACATATCTATTTGGGATAATATACAATAACACTATTTGAAATATTTACTTCCGTTGTTCTCAAGCGGCCATGATCTTTCATTTATTCTGTCTGCCGTCATGGAGCATACATATACATTTAGTTTGTTTAGAATGATGGAAATTTGTCTAGTGATGATGATAGCCTAATTGTGAATGATATTTCAAAATCGTTTTCCCAAATTATTGCTATACCAATATGGCTTTTTCCCCCGGATATGTTGCTTTTATAACATTCGGTTTCATAAAAGCATTATCCCTGTTTATTCATCAACTCAATTTACGAAGCAAATTTGCTTCCGAATTTTGCCGGGTCGCAGACGGTCGCCAGAGTACAAGGTCAATTTAGTATGCGTTAGGGACTAATAATAACTTTACTCATCGTGGCTGCAAAATGTGTATAAAATGAATGAAGGGACAAACCAATAAGTCCTTCTACTGTCTCAATATTGTATTTCATTAACACAATGAACACTTTCACTGGCGAAATGTAAATACATATTATTTGATACACCGTAACTAAAACTTGCACAATGATGAGGTACAAGTAAAGTAAATGAGAGCTTTACAACTTAGTTGTATTCAGTTATTTATGAAATCAAAAGAGCGTAAGTTTCAGACTCATCATACAAGAAAAAATAATTCGAAATAGTTATTTAGAGCGAGGAATCAAATGACTAAAAGGGGTTCTCACATGGGTCACCACGGATCAAAACCGATGTCAACAAACAAGTCAGTGATTTTATTTTAGATTTGCTAGTATTTTAATGATGCAATCCTTGAAAAACATCTAATTCAGGTTGAGGAATCACTTGACTTAAACGGGTTTCTCACATGAGTCACTATTTTTCCTAACCGATACAAGATACAAGATATAAGAATACTTTAAGTCGGGTATGTGTTAACAAGAAACATTAGCTCAATGAGATATTTTCCGACATGAATAACAGACATACGTAACACATGAAAAAATAACAATGAGCTTGTGACCTGGAAATAAAAGCATATATGTTAAAATGAACACATATTAAGGCAAGTATTAACAAAAGCCATTCGTTATCATGGTCATGCATACAAAATTCAAATAGTAAAATTGGATTAGAGCATTAAAACATCGATAACATCAACAAGTTTTCCCGGTTGTACGGCCAGTCCACACGAGCACGGTTCCACTTGTTCATATACCACTGTAAAATGGTTAGTTCTCTCCAAAGCATAGCTTAAAGGGTAATCGTATGTATAAATTGAAATAGCGAAAATGTAAGTAGCAACATATAAAAGGGAATAACAGCTTTGTACATCGATGTGTAGTTGGTAAAAAACCTTAATAATTAACTAGCGTGATGGGGAAAACTTTGGAAAAGAAAAGTATTTCTTAGAGGAGGTATTATATTTATCATGTCATTTTGATATTACACCTATCACTGTAAAGAATGATAATTTAAAAAGTAAAGTCGTAACACCTAAACAAAATTCTTGCCAAAAGAAAAGCACAAGTAGTTGTATGTGTTCGACAGATGTTATATAAATTTGAAACAACCATAAATAGATATTAGCCCATGTTATTTAATTTAAGTTGTTATTTTATTCAGAAAGTCCGCTGAACACTTTTCTGGTATTTGAATGCCATCTCTTGTCAAGTGGGTTTTGAGCCATCCCACTGAAAACAAGACTCTAATAAAGTCTCAATTTCTTCTATTTCTTAAAGCAAAAAAGTATGATTTGCTCATTTACCATTTACAAGAGGGACCTGTCCAGGTGCAGATCAGCCTTCTCAATTCTGGGTAGTTTTGGGAACACCTTATTTACTTTGGGAGGCTGTTCGCAACCTGACTGGCCACAAAGCGGAAATATTTTTGACCATATTTAGTTGTTCTTACTGATGGCACATCTACACAGTTTTCGTATCTTAGAATAAAATTACAGGTCTTAAAAGTCACAAGGTTTTGAACATAATCTGGTGAGATACCACACAGACATTTGTAAAATTTTATAGCAATGTATCTTACCCTGCTCAAATGTAATTTTGGCAATTGAAATATATGAAAAAGATTCTCGTAAGTTAAGTAGTAATCTTAAAAAACAATTTTTAAAGCTCTGTGTTGAATCTTTATTTCTGTGTTGGTCTTGCTACAAAAATGCCAAACGACAAGACAGTAGTTGAAATTTGATCTGATAAAAGATTTAAAGATAATAAGCCAAGTATTGATTGTCAAAAATTTGCTTAATCTTTGAAGAATATGCAATTGCTTCGCTGCTTTTGCACATTTTAGAAAACTGGGTATCAAAATTTAATATACTATCTACCTCAACACCTTAAAGGTTCACTTGCTCTTCACAAACAATGCTGTGATTAAGTATATTGAATTGTTTTATTTCTTTAACAGACTTTGAGCCAACTGAAATTGCTTGAAATTTGTCAGGGTTAGCCTGCATTTGAATGGAAGTAAACCAGTTAATCAAATGTGTCTTTCTTCTTCAAAAGTGTTTTTAACAACATCAGGATTTTTATCATACACAGCAAGATTATTGTCATCTGCACAATTATACAAAACTGCATTATTGATAAAGTAGGAGATGTCGTTAAGGAAGATGTTGAAAACTAACGGCCCTGATATTGATTCTTGTGGTGCGCCTTTTAGTATGGAGTCCCATTCACTGGTAAATAGACAAAGTTTGACACGTTGCTGTCTGTTTGTAGGACAGTTGTGCATAAAATAACATGCTGGGGCTGAGAGACCATATGCATTAGGCTTATCTAAGATGAAATCATGGGGCAGGCAGTCGAATGCTTTTGGGAGGTCCATAAGAACTGCACCTACATATTTTCTGAGTTTGACATTCAAATGTGGTTCTGAATGCTGCCAGGAAAGGATGAAAATGTTATCAAAATGATAAATTAGTTGCTCACTTATGACCCGTTCATTTAACAATTATTCTATCAAATGCAAAATTATATCAGACAATTGCATAATTGCATACTCGGATACCAGTTCGTTACAAACTATATATGAAGTCCATGTATAACCTCTAGCTAATCATGTAGTTTAAAGTGAAGTTAGAAGCTTAACATGTAGTCAAGCAAGCTGTACATGAAGTCGAGTAAATTATTCATGTAGCCAAGCTAGTATCCATGTAGTCAAGCAAGATACTCATGTAGTCGAGCAAGTTATACATGTAGTCGAGCAAGCTATACATGAGGTCGAGAAAGTTATGCATGTACTCGAGAAAGATAATCATGTAGTCGAGCAAGTTATACATGTAGTCGAGCAAGATTATCATGAAGTCGAGCAAGAGAATCATGTAGACGAGCAAGTTTTACACGTAGACGAGCATGTTATACATGTAATCGAGCAAGAGAATCATGTAGTCGAGCAAGTTATACATGTAGTCGAGTAAGATATTCATGTAGTCGAGCAAGTTATATAAGTAGTCGAGCAAGTTATACATGTAGTCGAGCAATATAATAATGTAGTCAAGAAAATAATTAATGTAGTCGAGAAATTTATACATGTAGGCAAGTAAGTTGTACATGTAGTCAAGCAAGATAATAATGTAGACGAGCAAAATATACATGTAGTCGAGCAAGTTATACATGTAGTCAAGCAAATTGTACATGTAGTCAAGCATGATATTCGTGTAGTCTAGCTAGCTATTCATGAAGTCAAGCAAGCTGTATATGTAGTCAAGCAAGCTATCCATGTAGGCGAGCAAGCTATACATGTAATCAAGCAAGCATGATCATCTGTTCTAATGAAAGACAGCCCGGGTGGAATATTTTGTTCTTATTAAATTAAAAAAAAGGCTGTTATTGCCGTTATCCTAGCTGACATACTGGTAACAATATAATTGCCTTTTGTCACTTTACTTGTTTTCATGGAAACTCTATAGCCACAATATGATTATGCGTGAGTGTTTAATGCGTGTGCCAATAGAACTGTAGGCGAGAATCTTGTTGTTTAAGGCAATAATTCTGGCAAAGCATTTTAGATATTGTACTCTTTGTTAGACAATTTCTAGAGGTTGTGTAAGTGTGAGCATATTTTATTAATCCTACTTGTTGGACGATCTACTTTTACTTTCGGGATGTGGATTACTCAGATATCTAGTTTAGAACAGTCTGTGTTTATGAAAAAAATCCATGTAATGCGTCACTGCTTTCCAATTAGAGGTTACATATTCTGACAATATATCAAGATTGCCAATAAATACACTGTCACCATTGATTTCGAATATTCCTACGTCTGTTTGATTTAAAGCGAACTCATTTCTTTAGTGTCAATGTTCTGGAAAAGAATTGTATAACTCTGCAATATTTATACTGATCGACGTTCCCGAAGGCAACGGCGCGGAGTCGTACTTAGCAGCTCAAGCGAAACAATGATGTTTCAATACTATTCCCTGTTTGATTACCCGTGATGTTTAGAAATAGATCATTGTTCTCTTGAGACTGAATGATGAGGTTTTGAAAATTATCGCTAAAGTACAATCAAGTCTTCCATACCGGCATACTATCTTTGTTGCAGGGATTATGACACTGTTTTTAATTCATCGTTCTGGATTTCTGGTCATGTGATCAATGCTGGAAAAATGATCCTTCCCACCCCTTGGAAGACGAATCACGCACCCATTGATAATTGTGATATTTTTAACTTAATGCAACTTAATATATGTAATTTTAAATTATCGCAATAAAATTATTCATAAAAAAACAACAACACAAAAACATTAAAATATCGCTGTCCGTGCAGGAAACGATGACATTGTTGTGTACGAGATCAAAATTTGCTACAATATACCATATATGTTTGCACAGCTAAGAAACGAGGAGTGTTTAATTTGAACTGGTATGAAACTATTTCATAAGGTTTGTATATTGTCGCTACCGAATCCGTTGTATTTTTTACACCCCTGATGCCATTCTTTCCCCTCACATTACCCATTGCATTACCGTTGTGTACACCCATCACTTTGCCGTCGATTACACTCCTGTCGATATTGTCACCAATCACATCGCCGTCGATTACACTCCTGTCGATATTGTCACCAATCACATCGCCGTCGATTACACTCCTGTCGATATTGTCACCAATCACATAGCCGTCGATTACACTCCTGTCGATATTGTCACCAATCACATCGCCGTCGATTACACTCCTGTCGATATTGTCACCAATCACATCGCCGTCGATTACACTCCTGTCGATATTGTCACCAATCACATAGCCGTCGATTACACTTCTGTCGATATTGTCACCAATCACATCGCCGTCGATTACACTCCTGTCGATATTGTCACCCATCACATCTCTGTTTAACGCCTACAATAGCCGTTGATACACGTCTAAGTGCCTTTGCGTTTATTTATTTCGGCGTTACTAGTCCTCCCAACACCGTTGTTTACACTCCTGCAGCCGTTGTGACTCATCCCTGTTTGGTGTTCGCACATATATGTGGGCCAATGACAATCGAGGATGTACCTATTCACTGCAGCTCAATAACATGTAGAGCAGATATGACGGTGAACTTAAACATGTAATTTCGTAGAAAGTATTTTGTCGATCTACATGATTTGGTGAAGTCGTCGTATTTTTATAGATCTCTCTGCCTTCTGCGCATGCGCGAAATAACTTTGATTGACTGCTACGGCTGTCGTTTTCTAGAGGCAGTTGTAGCTTTCGTCATGAACCCGAATTTGATGATAGATGTGTAATCAGCTATCAAATCGTATTGAGTTCTATTCAGTGCACGCTTAAAATATTTATGTGACAATATTCAAATAGAAACCTTCTTTATGTTGATTCCTTTAAAATGCTGTTTTTAAAATACAACCAATCAAACAAATTAAGTTCTAAAATGTGCAATCCTTTGTTGATCCTCATGAATAGAAAAATAACGAAGTCGTCCCAATAAAGTAATGTACTATGCAAACATATGTTATTGTTGAATGTCAAAATTGTTATCCCTAGGGTATAGGACTGGTTCTTCAATTCTAGAAGGGAATTATTTCAGAATCGCGTTGTGGCCGTTATGGCAATTTAGGGTTATTGTATTTGGTCCAACTTACAATAATAAAACATATTGTGCATATAACGACCTATTCATATGAAACAAATACTTCCATAGACCTCTTAAACTGACCGATATTTCTGTCAAGCGCAAAATTATATCAGACAATTGCATAGTTGCATATTTGGATACAAGCTTGTCACAAGCTTTATATGTAGTCAAGCTATTCATGTAGGTAGGTTATACACACAGTCAAGCTAAACATGTAGTCAAACTGTGCCTTTAGGCATGCAAGCTACACATTTATTCAAGCTATATATGTAGTCCTGTTATTCATGCAGTCAAGCAAGCTATATATGTAGTCGAGCAAGCTATACATGTCGTCAATCAAGATATACATGTATTCAAGGTATTCATGTAGTCAAGCAATATATTTGTAAATCAAAAAATGGTATTGCATGTGTATGTCGTTTTTCATGGTAGATCGGCAAAGGGTTTTATGTTTTTTTAATTAATAAAGTAAACCGAAAACGTGGTAGATTGATTTTACCCACTTTTGTTAGATTAAAACAATGGTGCAAAGTATCATAATTTCAAACTTTAATTAAAACAAACGAATAATATTTTGTTCTAATGAAAGATAGCCCGGGAGGAATATGTTGTTCTTATTAAGATAAAAAGCTGTTATTGCCAAGACACCGTTATTCTAGCTGACATAATCATAACGAGATAATTGCCTTTTGTCACTTCGTTTGTTTTCATGGCAACTCTTAAGCCTCAATATGTTTATGCTTGAATGATTAATGCGTGTGTCAACTGAAGATATTGTACTATTTGGTAGACATTTTCTAGAGGTTTGGTTAGCGTTAGACTAAGACGTAAATCCTAACTTTTGGACAACCTACTTTTAATTTGCGGAATGTGACGTACTCAGATATCAATCTAGTCTAGAACAGTCTGTGTTTATAACAAAAAAAAACACAAAATATCACGTAATGAATCGCTTCTCGTCCAATTAGAGGTTACATGTTCTGAGACCATTTTAAGATTGCCAATGAATACACTGTCACCAGTAATATCGAATATTCCACGTTCTGTTTTATTAAAAGCGAATTTTTTGCTTTAGCGTCATGGTTCTGAACAAGAATTGTATAACTCTGCAATATTGATATTGATCGACGTTCCCGAAGGAAACGGCGAAGAGTCATATTTGGCAGCTCAAGCGAAAACAAGTTTTAATCTATTTGCTCTGTTTGATTACGCGCGATGTTTAGAATTTGAACATTGTTCTCTTGAGAGTGAATGATGAGGTTTGGAAATTAACGTAAAAGTACAATCACGTCATCCATGTCGGCAAACTATCTTTGTTGCAGGGATACTGCGTTAAATGCATCGGTCTTTTTCAGTCATATGATCAATGCTGGAAAGAAAAGATTCTTTTAACCTTGTGGAAGATCAGTCACGCACCGATATAAAATTTAAAATGTTTAATTAAATGCAACTTAATGTATGACTTTTCAAAACAACACGGTCATCAAATTAATATCAAATAAAAATGAATATAAAAAACACATTCAAATTTTGGATAAATACCGTTATTTTACGTCATCTTATTTTAAATAACTTGCATCAAATTGTTATAAAACGAAAAATGTGCATTTCTGTGAAATGTAAGAAAAAACGTGCTTTTACGACAAATTTATTATATTTATTTACGGGTTTTAACCAAAAGGTGTTGCTTAAATCCTTTGTTAGTTATTAAAACTCGGTAATGTTGTTAAATGTTTTAAAGCGTAGAGTGTGCCAACAATAGTTTTCGCTTTTTTATTGTAATAACGTAAATCATAACAAGTTATCATTATTCCATGTCTGATAATCGCACATGTATAATTACACAGTTGTTCATACAAAGATGCTAAAATGGAGCTCTACGCTCTGATCAAATTAGAATATGATTATTCAGAACTGATAAAATGTTTGAAAATTTAAGAGCTAAATGCTTTCAGAGAAAATCACAATTTCCTCTTGGTGCACAGAGGGATCAGGGGATATTCGTATCAGCCATATAACATAATTTGCTCGATATCTTGCGACTTGAAACCGTAATGTTGGTTTAAATTGTAATAGTTTAACTTACTTGTACATGTGAGAATATACAATTATTGCGAAGGATAAGCAAAGCAATTAACTGAGAACTGGGGCAATCCGATCCGATGGTTTGAAATGCACAAACAAAATACTAACTCCATGTTAGTATCAAACGTGTTTAAGAATTTGTTCGATATCACTGTTCGGGCTGGAAACGATGCTGTTGTTGTGCATAAGGTCAATAATTTGCTACATTGTACCATAAATGTTTGCATAGCTAAGATTCGAAGGATGATAATTTGTTAAATTTGTACTGTTATCAGAATCTGAAAATACGGAATGTTGGAAAAATATCATTTTTTAATTCCATGAGGTAACCGAATACTTTGCAATTAATTTTGAGGTTTTCAGTATTAAGATAAAGGTAATTTTTACACTTATGTTTAAATTCGGTTTGAGAGAAAATTAACACTCACTAGAAATCACCAAATATTTTAAGCCGTAAACAATCAGCATATATAAACTATCACATGGATGCCATGTCTATAACAGGGCAGTATATGGCGCACCGTAGCTGTTTTGTGGTCAATTGTGGTGATGCCACGCAAAAAGACATATATAATGACAAATATTGCCTCTCCAAAATTTGAAATTTTGCAAAATTCCATCTATAATTTTTAGGATTGTTGTATAAATTGTGCAAAAGGTACGCCTGTTCCACCAACACATGTTATTAAGAATAAACAAAAATGTTTATTTATTTCATGTTTTCGATTTAGTAAGTGATTATTCTAAGGCAAACTGTATGTTATGCTCATAGTTTCAAACAATACCTGCATCGTATCTTTGAAAAGTTTTTGCATTAGGTGCTCTGAATTGTATTCCTCCGTCTGCAGATAAAATTGGGATCTCTAATCATTGAAGTACTTGGGGTTTAACTATTAGTTTATTTATTATTAATTGTTTTATTATTAAGTTTCCGCCAGTTTCTGCATACTTTGATAAGATTTACCTTTCACGTTCTTTCTTTATTCAGGATTGTTGGGATAAGAGTGAGGTTTATGCACGTAAACTGGTTTAAACCCCCAGTAAATTAACATTTTACTGACCGTTCCAAGGCGGTATCTCACACTCCTTGACATGTTGTTCCATGTTTCTTGTTTGTTATTTTTTGGTCCTTTGTTTACCCAGTGTCATTAAACGGGGTTTATGTTAACTTTTGGCTACTGAGCTTGTTTCTGTAGTTTTTCACATAAGTATTGTATATCGTCGCTACCCCTCCTTTGTCTTTTTACACCCCTGATGCCGTTCTGTCTACTTATAGTGCCGTTGTTACCAATTTTATGACCTTGTGTTCACTCGAACCACCTTGGTATCCCTCAAGTCGATTACATTCCTGTCACTGTTGTGACCATCACATCGGCGGTGTAACCCTAACATAGCCGTTTTTACCCCTCTAATGGTCTTTGTGTCTATTAACTTCGCTGTAACTAGTTCGCCAAACACCGTTGTCAACACTTCAGCAGCCGTTGTGACCCATCCCATTATAGTTGTAACCCCTTCCGTCTCCGATAATTCTATTACTTTCGCCACTGTCATTAGCCATTCCATCGCCATTTTTGCACTCCCGTCGTTATTCTGTCTACCGCCGTCGCCGTTACTATCTATCATGTTGTCATTAATTCAAGTTTCTATCATTTTCATTGTCGTAATGTCCGTCCCGTCATCGTTATTTTTTATGCTTTCACGATGTAAATCCACCCCGTCGTCGTTGTTTCTATCTCGTCGGTGTAATTCAGTCCCCGCACTAGAATCGCCACACAGTTAACACTTAATCGTCACTGTTACGACTCTTGGTGACGTTGCTACCTGTCCTTGCGGCATTGGTTGCTCCCTAAGCAATGTTGCAAATGCCTTAATAGTATCTGACCCAGTCCATTATTGCAGCTAAATTGGAGGCGGTTACAATATTTATGCGAAAAGCTATCAAACAAGTCATCTCTACTCCTTTCTTTGAATAACTTTTCACCGACAGGTTCAGATTTTACATCAAATAAGTATATATATATTTATATATATATATATTACTTTAATGACACTGAATGATAGGCACCTTGAACCGAAATCATAACAAAGAGTAAAATGGTAGGATATTTACAGATAAATCAAAAACATGCGGTTAAGAACTTATAAGAAATTTTAAATTGCACATTTAAATTTAGACAAATACAACTAATTATACAAAGGTAAAACGAAGCAGCCACCGCTAATAGAATCTAAAATATAAATAAGACGAAGGACAGTAAAAACATGAAATTAGATGAAAAGACGATACGCAATCATAAATGGCTTAACAATCAGATTATTAATGACCTGATTAACAACAGCTTCTCAGAACATAAATCAATAGTCATGGTAAGAATTAGGTATTAACTACATAAATAAACAAAGTACTTTCTTACTTATATAGCAATGAGGAAACACACATACATATAAGCTCGTATATAAACGATTTCCTTGAAAACATAACAAATTTGAAAATTTCAATTACCAATTAAAAGTGTTTTTATTGATATGCTTAATGTAGTCTGTAATGAATGAAATGGCATATACATGTATTAACATGTTTTGTACTTGTCGCCATTTTGTATGATATTTGGCCAGCATGGGTGTATGATATTTTGGTAAGTACATGTTCTGCTTTGTTTTCTTCAGTTCTATAAACAGACGAGTCTAATCTTTAACATTCTAATGCGGTTAGCATACATACAATACGAAAAGAAAAGATTGAGGACAACTTATGAAAAATATCTTATTTCTTCTGTTAAATTTGTGGGCAGTAAATTCCAAAGTTTTGGGCACTGGAACGAAATTAGTTGCTGACGTAACAAGTTGTCCTGTTAGCAATATTCTTGTATCTAAAATTAAAATAATGTTGTTTTTAATTAACACTATCATGTTAATACAAAGGCCTTTGATGTATTATTTATGAGTCTCTTATGCTATGTTTCTTAGCATTCTTAGTTTTAATGTGTATAGCTTTGACCTTCGGAGAAGGGTGTCATAATTTGAGAAATAGTCATCATATTTTTAAAGCGGAGCGTTTATTCTTACATTTAGTATAAGTTTCACCACAGAAATGCCAAGTAAGAGGCAATAATTGAAAGTTGACATGATAAATGAATAAAAGATATTAAGTTTACCAAGTTTGCACATGAGCTCATCCTTTTAAGCACATTCAAATATCTTGAGGCCTCTTTGCAGATGTTTGATAAGTGACGGTAAAATATGAGTTGAGAGACAAATATTCCCCAAACATTTAACCTCATCTTCACATAAAATTGGACTGCTGTTTACATTAAATGCAAGATTCCAGCATTTTGTTCTTTGACCAATTGTTAAAGCTTACAAATGATCAGGATTGCAATTTATTGTATAATACTACGCAGGGCATCCTAGACGGAGGGTGTTTATTAACGAGAAACTCGTAAAACGCGGAAGTCAATTTTTATTGACGTGAAACGCAATTTAAAGATTATTTTTAAAAGACTTGGGTTTCAATCATTTCGGACGTATGCTTTAAGTCGACGTCCGCTTATTAAAACCTTTGAGAATATTGTATTACCGCATTGCAGCTGCCAGTGAAAACAGGAGTCCGCTGTGGGCTAAACTGTGGGAAAACATATTTCTATAATGCACTTTTCCGCGAAAACATGATTAAAAAAACCTCACAACAGACTTTGAAGATTTTACATACTTATTAATGTGATCCTAACCCCATGGTGACGAATTGTAACTGTGTGAAGTGCAATATCATTCGCAAATAAAACATCATTTTGATATGCTATTGTATTTTAATGTCGAAAACATTATATTTCGTAACTTTAAAGGTGTGAATTTTTGATGTTCGCTGAAACAAATCTTACATATAAACTCTTTGTTTTTCAAGTGCTTATTTTTGTAAATTTTGTATTGTAACAATGACCCCACCCAATATTAATTCATCTCTGTTAAGGTCATCATTCTTATCTTTAGCTACTAAGTGATCATAATTCCATAGCGTTCATTTTCATTGGTTCTTCATTACCGCTACTGGCAGGTGTCGATTAGATATTCTAGGAATAGATGTAACAGTCAATCGCTTCAGCATATGTTAAGAATGGCCTTAAGACTTGTTTAATAACTAGAGCTATCACAGGACTGACGAATACCCCCAAATGCCGCCTGGACACAGGAATGGCAAACCATTCCTTTGAAAAGAGGCCATAACTCCAAGGCAACTGCACACTGCATCTTCTTTTATCATGCATTTATTGTTTTATTTAAATCTGTTGAGTAATTTAACTGCTGACAAGAAAAACTAGCCTTTCATGAGTTATCGTCCGGAAACCTTGACCTGTATCTTCTGATGTTACACCTGTGTACCAAAAATTGTTCAAATCCGTCTAGCCTTTCATAAGTTATCGTCCGGAAACCTTTTTTCTATTTTTAGTAACAGTGACCTTGACCATGGCCCCACCAGCCCCAATATCGAACTTGCCCTGTATCTTCTGATGTTACACATGTGTACCAAAAATTGTTCAAATCTGTCAAGCCTTTCATGATTTGTCGTCCGGAAACCGTTTTTCTATTTTTAGTAACAGTGACCTTGACTTTGGCCCCACCAGCCCCAATATCGAACTTGACCTGTATCTTCTGATGTTACACCTGTGTACCAAAATTGTTCAAATCTGTCTAGCCTTTCATGAGTTATCGTCCGGAAACCGTTTTTCTATTTTTAGTAACAGTGACCTTGACCCCACCAGCCCCAATATCGAACTTGACCTATATCTTCTGATGTTACACCTGTGTACCAAAAATTGTTCAAATCTGTCAAGCCTTTCATGAGTTATCGTCCGGAAACCGTTTTTCTATTTTTAGTAACAATGACCTTGACCTTGGCCCCACCAGCCCCACCAGCCCCAATATCGAACTTGACCTGTATCTTCTGATTTTACACCTGTGTACCAATTTTTTTTCAAATCTGTCTAGCCTTTCATGAGTTATCGTCCAGAAACCGTTTTTCTATTTTTAGTAACAGTGACATTGACCTTGGCCCCACCAGCCCCAATATCGAACTTGACCTGTATATTCTGATGTTACACCTGTGTACCAAAAATTGTTCAAATCTGTCAAGCCTTTCATGAGTTATCGTCCGGAAACCGTTTTTCTATTTTTAGTAACAGTGACTTTGACCTTGGCCCCACCAGCCCCAATATCGAACTTGACCTGTATTTTCTGATGTTACACCTGTGTACCAAATTTTTTTCAAACTGTCAAGCCTTTCATGAGTTATCGTCCGGAAACCATGAAAACCGACAGACCGACCGACAGACAGACCGACCGACCGACCGACCGACAAGCTCACTCCTATAAACGAAGTTTGAGGGGGTATAATTATCAAGGATCTGCCTGACCTTACTTGATACCATCAATCGGCTTTGGCTAAGGTCAACCGCTTATGGCTTATTCAAGTACTGAGCAGAAAATAATTATTTGTTGTTACCTTGTTTACTAAAGTTCTGTGAAAAGGGTTTGGTCTAGCTAAATTTAACGTCACTGAAGCTATTGATTGACAAGCTTCTTTTTGTAGGAAGTAAAATTGATTATTGTCACGTGAGGTTAAAGGTATCACATAATATCGTTAAACAATTAAGGAAGAATTAGGAAACATTTCTGAATTGCCAATTGCTGTCGAGGCTATTTAGGGAGTATAAAACCTCATTTTGGGAGTACGACTAGTAGTCAGGTTCTGGTTAGGATTCTAATAGTCTACATGGTAAAGATCTGAGAGTCAACTTTGCTTTCGTTTAATAGAACAACATAATTGGCAATTAAGAAATAAATAATTGCTGACAATAAACTTTATTTAAGGTGGAACGCGACTATGAATTTATTTTCGAGTTACTGTCTGAAAATTGGAATACGAATAGAAGAGCATATGCCCAGTTAGGGACTGTTTTTACTTTTTTAATATTCGGAACAGTTTTGAATCTACGAATCTTCAAAATATGCCACTGACGTCAATTTTGAGACGTCTCTCATATTATTGCGTTCCAGCTACAATAACCGATATTTTCATCAATTCTTCGTATACAGCTATGAAATTTCAACGTCAAGTGCGTCTTGTGAAAACGTTCACGCTCATATTTTTTTCTTTCTCTTGTTGAACGTTATTGTTTCTAAATTCGTCTATAACGTCATTTTTCGCGGGAAAAACGGCGTCGTGTTTCGCTGAAAAAAGTGCGCCTTTCTTTAATTCTTGAAAAAAACTGCTCGTTTAATTTTTGATTTTTTTAAATACATGTATTCAATGTTTTATTGCAAATCGCCTGATATCAAGAAAAGGGTACCTCACCGACTTCGTTTTTGCGCAGTATCAAATAATCTAACCCCTATACCTGTTTCTTTTTCAATTCGTAGTGTATTTAAACGTTTAGCATGACGTTAATCGAATTGTTTTTGTTTATTAAATGGAAAGATTATAAATCTTAGAGTGTCTGATCAGTTTTATGTTAGCGATATTTGTTATTGTTGTTGTACATTACTAATTCCACACAAGACAGGCGCTGAATAACCATTTTTATAAATCAATGACTTAAATCTGGCGGCAATTTTAATAAGAGGCTTTCTTAATTATCAAGCAATCTCATTTGCCGAATTATAATATTTTGTTAATACACATCAATAATCGTTCCAGTCACTATGCTATGAACTGCGACTATGCTGATTAGTGCTTTGTTTTTTATATATACATCTACAGTTATAACACAACAATGAACGGTTCTACTACTTTATTAGTTACCAATTTCTTTTATAAGTTTCAGAAAAGATCTGCAGTTATAAGGCTCTAAACTAAACAATAGCATAGTAAAACCAGTGTGTGGCACTCATTTCATACACGAAATATAACTAACAAACCAAAAAATGATAATCGACAGAAATCTGCATTGTAATAAGCACAAACTGATCCCGGCAGTTGAGGGGGTGCAGCCCCCCCCCCCCCCACCCCTAAAATCATCCAAAGTTTTCTTCTGTATGTCACTATCGGAGAGAAATGTAATAGTATACAGATCTATAAAATACGCAAATACGCGACTATAGAGTTCAGTGTTTTGAATCTAATCTTGATGTAGTCAATCAGTTATCGTTGTATACAAACATATACACTTTATAAATTCCACTAATAGGGGTAACCATATTATTGACTAAGTTTGGTAGTGAATATAACTCTTGAACATTTTCAACGAGGGTCATTTGTTACGCAACGGTTTGGGGAGGGGTGGGGGATGGTCAGTTCTTGACGTTAAAAAATGATCGGTCATTCTTTGAACAGAAAGAAAAAGAGTCATGTGGTCAATATATAACAGGTCAAAATTGAATGATACATCGGCGTTAATTTAAAATACACTAATATTTTAAAGTGAAACTCTTATTCAAAATCAATATTCCACATGTATAACAAACACTTATTTTGACTGATAAACCCTTACTTCTTACTAAAAAATAAACTCATACAAAATATTATTCACTGATTACAATATTGTAACTGTTTATTTAATAGTAGAAAGCGCAAAAATGATATTTTTTTTTGGTAAATGCTAAAGGATTTACTATGGTCTCATATTTCTTTCAAATTAAACTCAGTATTCTTCATAAGAACCATTGTTTTCGATATGTGTTTATTCTTAAAGGCATGTTAAAACAATAGTATTAGTTGTGGTAAATCGTATTTTTGTTTAATACTTGCGTTTGCACTGATTGTAAATGATCACATTGAATTGTTTCTATTATCTCATCTTATTAAAGGTTGTTATAGTTCACACAAATGCACTCACATGAACGCACGTATACGCCCACATACTCGTACATGCACGCACGCCCACGCACACGAACACGCACATACACGCACATACACACACACACGCTATGATAAAATATATGTTCCAAATGGCTCAAAGAATGATCTTAAAGATAATGTTTTTAGTGCTATAAAATGTTTAATTTTGTTCATCAATGCATTGTTTGTTTTAATTCATAACGAGTTATTTTGTTTTCCTGACTTTACCACGTAATCAAAGCTTCTCGTGCGTACAAGCAACTTCATGAGACAACTTTCGGCGATGCATTCAATGCCCACAATACAGAAGCCAGCATAGCTACCTTATCCCGCACTCAATATCACTGCCTTGCGTACAATGGCTGTGCACGCGTGCGTTCGTGCGTATGTGCGTGCGTGCGTGTGAGAGCGTACATGTGCGTGAGAGCGTGAGTGTGCGCGTGCGTGTGTATGGGCGTGCGTATGATCGTTTGTGTGTGTGTGCGTGCGTGCGTGCGTGCGTGCGTGTGTGCACGCTGGTGTGTGTGTGTGTGTGTGTGTGTGTGTGTGCGTGTGTGTGTGTGTGTGTGTGTGTGTGTGTGTGTGCACGCGTGCTTGAGTATGGGATGGTTTGTGAATGCGTTTTTACGCGTGCTTGCGTACGTGACTTTATTGTACGTTTTGTGCGTGTGTTTGTATGTAATCTAACAACCCTTAACAAAATGAGCTTAAAGTAACTATTTAATGATGCACACTTACTCTCCCATCTCAACTCAACTCGATATCTTAATTTTCCCCATGGCTGGACATAATCAAATATATCCAAACATTGATAGACATAGAACATAAATAATATTATATACAGTAATAGTACAGTTTAAAATTATAGCAAATTGGTGTCAAAATATTAATATAGGTAGGATATAGCTATATATAAGTATTAATAAAAAGCTTATATTCTACATGCAAATAAAATAAGTCTATTTATCTTCCATGATAGTAAGGTCGTATGTGATCTGACGCTTGGATGCAGAAATCTTGTCGAAAACAAAGGTTCTTACGAGAAATACCGAGTCGATTTGAAAGAAATGAGCATATAACATAGTATTTTTTACATTATGAGATTAGGGTAGACCACAGTAAATGTTTTAGCATTCACCAATAATTTAATGTTTTTGCGCATTCTGTTATTAAACACGCGGTTGAAATCTTGTAACCAGTAATTAATATTTTCCATAAATGCATAATTGAGTAAGAAGTAAAAAATTATAAGACAAAATTGATCTTGTTATACTCGTATGCATGGATTTTGGATAAGCATGTCTCTTGAACTATAGTTCATTTATAATCAGTGCTTTAATGATTTAAAAATGTTAACTATTCGGAATTCAACAGAAGAAAACAATGTTGAATTATTAATTTAACTAAAATTAACAACAACTGTTATATGTTATTGATCGGTGGTTTATTGAAAACTTAGCTCTTATAAGTGTAAATAATAGTTCGATTTACGTCATGCTAAACGTTTTATAACAATACGTAATGAAAAATAATAGGTATAGGGGTTAGATTATTTGATACTGCGCAAAAACGAACTCGGTGAGGTACCCTTATTTTGATATCAGGCGATTTGTAATGAAACATTGAATACATGTATTTAAAAAAATCAAAAATTAAACGAGCAGTTTTTTCAAGAATTAAAGAAAGGCGCACTTTTTTCAGCGAAACACGACGCCGTTTTTCCCACGAAAAATGACGTTATAGACGAATTTTTAAAAAAATAACGTAAAACAAGAGAACGAAAAATATATGTGCGTGAACGTTTTCACAAGACGCACTTGACGTTGAAATTTCATAGCTGTAAACGAAGAATTGATGAAAATATCGGTTATTGTAGCTGGAACGCAAAACTATGAGAGACGTCTCAAAATTGACGTCAGTGGTATATTTTGAGGAGTCATAGTTTCAAAACTGTTCCGAATATTGAAAATGTAAAAACAGTTCTTAATCGGGCATATGCTCTTCTATTCGTATTCCAATTTTTAGACAGTAACTCGAAAAAAAATACATAGTCGCGTTCCACCTTAATCGGACGTGGTTGTTTTGACTTTGTAAAGATCGATATATTGCTTAGTGTATACGACTTGTGTTGGAACGAGGGTGCTACAGTATTTTGTAGACATTGTGTGTTAACGTTCCTTCCCGCTATCAACAAGAGAACATCTGGAATTCGTTTGTTGATTAGATAATATTTCCTTAATATATCAGTATAGCTCAAACATGGGAATCCAACCTTGACAAATCGTGACAAATTGGGGTGTTTGGGCCGGGGAGTTGGGCACAAAATAGGTTCCATGATACAAATGCATTCAAAGCGCTGTTTGAAGACAAAAGTCTTAACCTTATTTTGTTCACATATTAACCTATTTTGTATCACACATCCGAAACAAATATAAAAATAAAATCAATATTTCTAAAAGTGTGTCAAACGTATGTGACTTTTATGGCTAAATGTATTTTTCTTTTCTTTTTAAATTAATGTTTATTGTTCTGTTGCCTGCCTTACTGTCAGAATACCATTGACATATGCATACATGCCCGGGAATACGTATGTAAAACACTACAAAAGTACAGAAAAAGACTACAAAAATACAGCAAAATCAAAATACTTCAAATATAAAATTTAATAATACCAATAAGAATTATTTTTATCCACCTTGATGGGTTTATAATGCATATATTTTTGTGCTACATCACATTTTGCTATGAAAAAAGAATAATTGGCACTGCATTTTTAACTCTTTGACATCGTTTTAAGACTTGTCCGTCTATTTTAAATTAGACATCGTTAACACCAACATGTCTGTAGGTTGTCAAGACTGTAGCGTTTTGAATGCCGGATGATGTGAGCGCCGTATTCAACTGGGAATTCTGTGCAAGTGTTATAAGAGAGGCAATGTGTTAAAGCGAAATAATTGGGAAAAATGAGTTCATAGTTGATGCTATTCATCCCAAGTGAATTTTCTGACGGAATGCGAAAGAGCTCTTTATGTTTTAAATACGGTATGCAATCTGACGTTTTGTGACTTTTCTGCTACATTAACATTCGTCGTAAATTCATTTGCATCAGTTCACGGACAAAGCAAAGTATTTTGAAAATGCGTTAAGACGATATCCTAAGTGTTTGCTTAACAATTATGGTAACAGCTCAGTAATGACCGATGCTTTTCCCGGCACAGGAAAGAATTGCAAATGTGTCGCCAATTATCTTCGTAGAGTAGAAGCAATTCGAATTAATAATTACTAAAAAGCAAGAATTTATAAAAACAATCGTTGTTAAATCTCAAAAGAACTTGCTATAAAAGATCAATACACGACATGAAACTTACACAACTGCACGCATAGTAAATTCCAAACATGTCCAGCAAGAATCAGAGCCTCTTCTTTGTTTTGCTGGTATATTCTATCTGTGTCTAAACCATCATTTGTCTATTGTTTAATCTAAAATAATGCCAATATATGCACAATTGTTTAATTCTCATCCGTGTCCCGCCGATGCATAGCATTACAAATTACACGTTAACACGGTACAATTATTTATTAAATAATATTTAATATTATCATTATTAATTCTATGAAGTACTTCAACTGATGTACCGGCATATACATCCGAGTTTGTTTTCGATGGAAAATAACCGAGAAGGTCGGATTGACAAAATTAAATAAAGTAGAAGCATGTATTCTTGTATCGGTGAAAATAAACTAATCGATATTCGAAATTGACTTGTAGGTCAGTGTATACTGACCGGTCCAATTGCTACATACACATTTCATACATAAATGATAGCATTCCAATCCATTTTATTTTGGCTGCCTTACGTAGGGACTTTGCTCATTCATTGTTCTCCTAGAGTCCAGCATTTCTTTGTTGAATTTTTGCATTAGGTGCTCTGAATTGTATTCCTCCGTCTGCAGATAGAATTGGGATCTCTAATCATATAAGTACTTGGGGTTTACCTTTTCGTTTATTATCATTTGTTTTATTGATAAGTTTCCTCAAGTTAATGCGGTACCTAATAATCCTTGATAAACACCCTTGTTTGTTGTTTTATTTTAAATAGTATATGTGTACTGAGTTTGTGGAGTTTTGTGTTGTTCAATATGTCCGGTTTGTGATTGTTTGTTTTTGTATTCTAGGTCTTAGGCGTTAATGAATACTTCGATAAGATTACCATTTGCGTTTTTACTTTATTCGGGATTGTTGGGACAAGAGTGAGGTTGTGCACACCAACTTGTTTACACCCCCAGTAAATTTACATTTTACTGACCGTTCCAAGGCGGTACCTAACATTTCTTGTTAAACATAACTAGTTTTTTATATATAGTATGTATGTATGCACTGTGCTGTTTGTGGAGTTTTGTGCTGTTCTTCTATGTTTCTTGTTTGTGATTTTATGTTCTATTTCTATTTCTTTGGCGTTTACCCAGTGCCATTAAATCGGGTGTATGTTTAAACTTTTTTGCTACTGAACTTGTTTCTGCAGCTTTTTGCATAAATTTTGATCTACATGTTGATATTACCGTTGGAATAGCTTCAGGTAATGGGTATGTTTTCCAACTTCAATAATTGGTCTCTATTGTATTTTATAAAACACATTATGTTTGTGAGATTGCGTTCACTATAATAACATAAACTATTTTACAGGTAAAATTAGACTATTTCATTGTACATTCTATCGAATAAAATCCACTATCGAATAAATGAATTCAATTTAAAATCGCACAAATGTTGTGTGCATATATTCATCAAACACTATGCAAACAATCCTGGTTCTAAAGTCATCCATTTTTACACAATGATCAAATTATCAAGAGCACAAATTTCTGCTGCCCACTTGGCGCAACTCAATACCGAAGATTGTTAATTATAACAATTACAATAACCCATTATATTTCCGGAACGCTTTAGAATAAATCCTACATGTTCAGCCAATGAAATTGCAGATCGGCCAATATAAAGTACAAGGTTTAATTATTATTAAGAATTTCAAATTCTCGGGAGTTTAAAGCTCCGCCTTCTGCTGCTCATCCCATATACACTCTAACATATTTTGCGTTTAAGATGTGTCAGCAATCGGGTTGAATTCGATGTCAGTTAGATGACCTGAAGTGAAATCTTATTGATTAAGAAGAGCTTGTTCACTACGCTCACCCCGCCAATTCTTAATCATTATGAATTTCGTTCATGTCATATAACTATTCCTTAATAATTCCCTCAATATTTCATTATGTACAATAATCCTATTACTGCTATGTACTTCAAAGAAATTTAATCATTTGCCACATTATATATACAAGTTAACGTCTTATATAGGTCAACAACCAAGACTTGTCATCTCTATTAAAGTGATCTATTAAACACTCATACAATCCTTAGATAGAATATCGAGTCTGTAACGTTATTGATGGCAAACGATAACTTTTCCACTGAAAAATTCTCCGAATTTAGATGGACCCTGCATTGTCAAAATAAGCTGTCTTCACAAAACCTTTGCGATGATTGCTAAGTTGCTTCTTGACAATAAAACAAGTAAATGTGTTCCGAGGTAAATAGAACAAGTACTTACAATTTAAATAAGTTTGGTGATTGAGATTCAATTATTCCACTTTCGATATTATTTTCCCCAAGCAATTAATGCAGTTTTTCTTTAGCGCTCTTTCAGTTTCAAATACTACAATGTTGTATTGTGATTATGTGTTAAATTCTTCTAAGCACTCAGGCGTCATGATTAGATTAACATCTGTATAAAACGTTCTCTATGCGTAACATGACAATATTCTATACAATTGCTGAAATACATCCGCGCTAATATCTTGCATTGTATCTTTAATAAGTGCTGGAATTCAGATTAGCAATAGTTTATTAGCATTTGTCGTGGATATAAAACAGTACAGCTAAACTTAAAGCTGCACTCTCACAGATTGAACATTTTGACAACTTTTTTTTTATTTTTTTTTGTCTTGGAACGAGCCAATTTTTGAGAAAATCCATCGAAACCAGTTATATAAGTCTGCTGACAAAAGATTAGATAGCAATTTATTTTTTATATTCAAGTTCAAAAATCGATTTTAATGGATTTTTCTTAAACCGTTAGTAACTGTTTAAGCCGTAAAACATTAATTTTCGAACCGAACGGAAATATGAAAATCCGCGTCCTGATCTTTTGTCAGCAATCTTTTATCATTGGTTTGGAGATATTTACGCAAAAATTTGCTCTTTCCAAGACAAAACATAAAAAACGTCGTAAAAGTGGTATATCTGTGAGAGTGCAGCTTTTAAACAGCTGCCTAGAACATGATCAAATCTAAAATACCAGTATGATCGTTTTGCCCTCATGGAAGCAAGCCGTCACATGATCTCAATTTATAAATGATCAGACAATCAGGACGCCAATCAATTACGCGACACATTTTAACGTCCATGAGTTGGGCTGTCATATAACAAGCATTATACACTAAACTACAGGAAAATATCCTATTATATACTTCTTGGTACACGATAACGCTCACTTTATATGCAAAGTGTGTCCTCTGATTATAAATTCACTTTCGTCAACTAACTCAGTACACAGAACTTTGGTGAACCGAGAAAACAAGAGAAGGACACGTTAGTTGATATCACGATTAAGCCAATGAAATTCATACAAACAATCAACGAATTACCCAAAAGTAAATTTTAAACAGGTACTATTTTTATCTTAAAATATAAGTGCAGTATTATATCATAGGTAAACTCGTCAAAACAATACCTATATACAAACACATTAGGGTCTTTGCTATGGTTAATTGCGTTCTTCAACTTTAAATACCGCTATGCGCAAGCTATTCTCATCCGAAAACCCGCTGCTGTTAACTGTGGACTGTTAAATATGACAACGTAATGTATGACATATTTTTTCGAAATACTGTAATTGCGTTGCGTAATTATTTTGCATCGTAAATATTGGTTTGTGTGCGGTACTACGGTCGAGCGGGTAACCAATAATTACTTCAAGGAAATGTCTTTGTTACTGGCCATAATTATAGGTTTGCTGGCATATCCTAGACATTAATGAGAATGTTGGTACTATTATGCCACTTTGAGTTCAGTTGGGATTCTTAAATTATGCAGCACTCACGAAAATACAAGTGTTGATTTCAAGGACGAATGTTTGTCACGATAAGGGCATTTTAGCAACAAGAAAATGGCCTCTGTACGTGTTCTGGTTCAATGTTTTGCGTTAGTATGGTTTTATGTTCGCGGGATGAGTACATTTATATACAAATCATAGCCTAAGAACAAAATCAACATACTCTAAATCAGTTTTAGTTGCGTTTGACCTTGCCCCTTTAGTTTCCGCTGCATGTTTCTAACAAATCAGTCGAAATGTCACGTGACAAAAGCGGGATAAGGACAATATTCTTGAATCTTAAATTAAAAGAACTTTTTTATACTAAAAATATCGTGTAAATACGTAGGCCCCAGTTTATTTGTTATTTTGTGAATCTTGAATGCTTTGCTTCTGTGTCGTCTTAGTTTTAGTATGGATAGCTTTGACCTTTGCAGAAGAGCATTATAATCTGAGGAAAAGTCATCATATTTAAAATGAAGCGCTTATTTTTTATTTTGTTTTATTTTTGTAGCATAAGTTTCACCACAGAAATGCCAAGTTTGAGGACAATAACTGAGTGATGACATGGTGAATGAATAATAGATTTCAAGAGTACCAAATTTACACATGTGCTCATCCTTTTAAGCAAATTCAATAGTCTTGAGGCGTCATTGCAGATATAAGATAATTGGATGTGAAATTTGAGTTGAAAGTCAATTGTTCCCCAAGCAGTTTAACCTCATCGTAACATATAAATGGTCTGCCGTTCACATTTAACGAAAGATACTTTCAATTTGACCTTTTTGCGAATTGCTATAGCTTGCAATTTATCAGGATTAGCTTTCATTTGATTATAAGAGAACCACTGGATCAAGGACTTGGTGTTTTCTTCAATAATTGATATGGTATGTCAGCGTAATAGTTAATTGTGACCTATCAAGCTTTGCTTTGGTATTTTTGTCGAGAAATCATCATAATTAATCATTGCTTTATCATA
The DNA here is from genome assembly GCF_026914265.1 of Mya arenaria. NCBI lineage: Eukaryota > Metazoa > Mollusca > Bivalvia > Myida > Myidae > Mya > Mya arenaria. The sequence continues at coordinate 73,410,522 of NC_069127.1, forward strand.
CGAGAAATATTATACTATCAAATGAGAAACGGTCAAACGTCCGCATAAGAGATCCATAACATGTTTGTTTACGTAGTAAACAGATGACTAACGTGTTTTTCCACCGCGAACAAGTAGCGATTTTGGATGGATTAAATTGTAATATAATATTGAAAATAATTGCAGTTAAAAACATCATAATATTATATAATGAAAGCACAAAATATTTCGTTTGCAAAAAGAACATTAACGGTAATAAAATGTACTCTAAGTTGGAATATTATTTAGTGATATTACGAAGGACATACCATACGGAGGGTGTTTATTTACGAGTTTTAAAGAATCTCTGATAACAAGGAAGTTTAAGATTTTTTAAAAACATTTGGGTTTCAATTCTTGGGTGTTGTAGATTTCGGACGTATGCTTTACGTCGAAGTCCGCTTATTATAACATTTGGGTACATTGGGCTACCGCATGAAAATTGCCAGTTAAAACAGAAGCCCGTAGTGGGCTAAACTGGTTAACAGTAACTAAATATTAGAATTCACACACTATAAATAGATATACTTATTTCAATAAGGAATGCACGTACATGGACATTTAAAAATAACATGACTGTATAGTAAATAAAACATTATACATACATAACTTATAAATAGCAATGACAGGCACACCAAACAAAGGATAACACAAAAAGAGAAAACTCTTCTTTCAATTTAGGTCCTTTAAAATTTGGTCTTAACTGGTTCACCGTTAAATGTTGGGCAACTATGGCTTGATTTGTACTTTCCGGTGCATATTTTATTCTATGTCCTATTATACCAACACTTTATATGTAATATTGCGATGCATACGTTTTCTGTGTTTATTATATTTGCTAATAGGCTCTTCAATGTAACGGAGGCAAAAACTGTTTCAAATCTTGCCTATTGTAGCATCCGTACACGAGATATGTTGTCTACAGCAGTTCTTTAGAATTCATTTAAATCATATTTCTGTATTGCACTTTTCCTCGAAAACATTATCAAAAGAAACCCCGCAACACACTTTGATGGTTGCACATCTTATTTATTTTGGCTGACGTCAAATGAATGTTGTTCGAATCGCAAGGTGACAAATTGGCACTGTGTGAAGGGCAATATCATTCCCAAATAAAATATCATAATGACATGATTGTTTTTAATGTCATTAACGTTATTACAAGTATTTCGTTTCGATTTCTTCAAATGTGTCCATTCTTGATGTAAGCTGAAAGAAATCTACCAATATTTTTTTTGTAATCATCATTTTTTCAATAATTTCACCCAACCGCTTTGTTTTAAAAGTTCCTATTTTTGCACATTTTGTTTTTTCTAGACATTGTTTTTTTTTTTTCGTTTCTCCCCTTTATCATCAGCAGAATGCTGTTTTTAAGACTATTAAAGGGACTTTACTCCGTATAATGAAATTGCGAAAAAAAGAAAATTGTCGAAAACTGACATAATTGGTATCGTTGTGTACAATGCATTGAAACTTAATAACTTTATTTAAGTACCACATAGTTTACAATTAATTTATTTTTCGCAGTGTTTTCGTATTTTTCCATTACAAAGATTACTGGGTATGTCTAACCAGTAGAATTCATTCATTATGCGCGATTGGCTAGTCAATGTTATCACATGATATTACCGAGTTATAGCTTAGTTATATGAACCATCTAGAGTAAGCCTTCGTAGCTCAGTGGATACAGAGCTAACCTGCAATTATGGCGACACCGGTTCGAACCCGGTCTTCGGCACATTTTTTTTTAATTTTGGTATTCGTTTTTACAATTATGATATCAACGACTAAAACATTTTACTAAATAATTGTCCTGAGATTCGTTACAGAAAAAAAAACTTTTTTGGTGCCAATCTGGTGTATTGTCCCTTTAATGTCTACCAGTGATTGTTCTTGGAATTATCTAATAGCAGTGTTCGGACATCTCGTTTTTTGATAATATTTTTGTTATTTGCTTAATAGATATGCTTCGAACATGTACTTATGCACTATACGTTTTTATTTGGTAAGTTTTGTGATTATTTGTTTGTATGAAGACAGCACCAACATAGTGCTATTGGGAAACAGTGTCTTTCTTTTCTTCTTTCAAAAGATGTGTTTGAAATTCATGAGTCCAAGAACTTTAGGGATGGCCCTCGTATATCAGTATAGCTAAAACATAGGAATCAAACCTTGGAGTGGTTGGAACGGGGAGGGCCATTTTCCTTCCATGATACAAATGCATTCAACGCGGCGTTTGAGGACGAAAAAGTTAACTCTGCCTTGTTCAGT